>NW_027478549.1:702190-1053285 GCF_051014685.1 Ptiloglossa arizonensis
TTCGTCAATGAGTTCGCGAGGTATGGCAGTTTGAAGTTAAGGAATGTTTGAGAAATCATCAAAATTTTCGCAAGTCTGATACTCGAAACCAATAACTACAATGGCCTAGGGGAAAAATACACATACCGTTGTAATCGGGCGAGATTCTACTTTCAGATGCAACAGGAATTTCTCGAGTTCGTCAATCCGTTCGCGAGATATGGGAGTTTGAAGTTAAGGAATGGTTGAGAAACCATCAAAATTTTCGCAAGTCTGATACTCGGAACCAGTAACTACAAATGCCTAGGGGAAAAATACACATACCATTGTAATCGGGCGAGTTTCTGCTGTCAGATGCAATAGGAAATTCTCGAGTTCGCCAATCCGTTCGCGAGATATGGAAGTTTGAAGTTAAGGAATGCATGAGAAACCATCAAAATTTTCGCAAGTCTGATACTCGAAATCAATAACTTCAAAGGCCTAGGGGAAAAATACACATGCCATTGTAATCGGGCGACTTTCTACTTTCACATGCAACAGGAATTTCTCGAGTTCGTCAATCCGTTCGCGGGATATGGGAATTTGAAGTTAAGGAATGGTTGAGAAATCATCAAAATTTTCGCAAGTCTAATACTCGAAACCAACAACTACAAAGGCCTAGGGGGAAAACACACATATCTTTGTAATCGGGCGAGTTTCTACTTTCAGGTGCAACAGGAATTTCTCGAGTTCGTCAATCCGTTCGCGAGATATGGGAGTTTGAAGTTAAGGAATGGTTGAGAAACCATCAAAATTTTCGCAAGTCTGATACTCGAAATCAACAACTACAAATGCCTAGGGTAAAAATACACATACCATTGTAATCGGGCGGGTTTCTGCTGTCAGATGCAATAGGAAATTCTCGAGTTCGTCAATCCGTTCGCGAGATATGGAAGTTTGAAGTTAAGGAATGCATGAGAAACCATCAAAATTTTCGCTGGTCTGATACTCGAAACCAACAACTACTATGGCCTAGGGCAAAAATACACATGCCGTTGTAATCGGGCGAGTTTCTGCATTCAGATGCAATAGGAAATTCTCGAGTTTGTCAATCCGTTGGCGAGATATGGAAGTTTGAAGTTAAGGAATGCTTGAGAAACCATCAAAATTTTCGCGGATCTGATACTCGAAACCAACAACTGGAATGGCCTAGGGGAAAAGTACACATACCGTTGTAATCGGCCGAGTTTCTGCTTTCAGATGCAATAGGAAGTTCTGGAGTTCGTCAATCCGTTCCCGAGATATGGAAGTGCGAAAATAAGGAATGGTTGAGAAACCATCAAAATTTTCGCAAGTCTGATACTCGAAACCAATAACTTCAAAGGCCTAGAGGAAAAATACACATACCGTTGTAATCGGGCGACTTTCTACTTTCACATGCAACAGGAATTTCTAGAGTTCGTCAATCCGTTCGCGAGATATGGGAGTTTCAAGTTAAGGAATGGTTGAGAAATCATCAAAATTTTCGCAAGTCTGATACTCGAATCCAATAACTACAATGGCCTAGGGGAAAAATTACACATACCGTTGTAATCGGGCGAGATTCTACTTTCAGATGCAACAGGAATTTCTCGAGTTCGTCAATCCGTTCGCGAGATATGGGAGTTTGAAGTTAAGGAATGGTTGAGAAACCATCAAAATTCCAATCTTACTCGAACCAGTCATCCTAGTATACATACCATTCGGGGGGGGGGCCGGGGGGGGCGCTGCCGGGGCCGGGCGGGGCGCCGGGGCGGGGACGGGCGGGGGAACCGTAATCTACAAAGCCTAGGGAAAAATACACATACCAATTGTAATCGGGCGCAGTTTCTGCTGTGAGATGCAATAGGAAATTCTCGAGTTCGTCAATCCGTTCGGCGAGATATGGAAGTTTGAAGTTAAGGAATGCATGAGAAACCATCAAAATTTTCGCAAGTCTGATACTCGAAATCAATAACTTCAAAGGCCTAGGGGAAAAATACACATACCATTGTAATCGGGCGACTTTCTACTTTCACATGCAACAGGAATTTCTCGAGTTCGTCAATCCGTTCGCGGGATATGGGAATTTGAAGTTAAGGAATGGTTGAGAAATCATCAAAATTTTCGCAAGTCTAATACTCGAAACCAACAACTACAAAGGCCTAGGGGGAAAACACACATATCTTTGTAATCGGGCGAGTTTCTACTTTCAGGTGCAACAGGAATTTCTCGAGTTCGTCAATCCGTTCGCGAGATATGGGAGTTTGAAGTTAAGGAATGGTTGAGAAACCATCACAATTTTCGCAAGTCTGATACTTGAAATCAATAACTACTATGGCCTAGGGGAAAAATACACATACCGTTGTAATCGGGCGAGTTTCTGCTTTCAGATGCAACAGGAATTTCTCGAGTTCGTCAATCCGTTCGCGAGATATGGAGGTGTGAAGTTAAGGAATGGTTGAGAAACCATCAAAATTATCGCAAGTATGATACTCGAAACCAATAACTGGAATGGCCTAGGGGAAAAGTACACATACCATTGTAATCGGGCGAGTTTCTACTTTCAGATGCAACAGGAATTTCTCGAGTTCGTCAATCCGTTCGCGAGAAATGGCAGTTTGAAGTTAAGGAATGGTTGAGAAACCATCAACATTTTCGCATTTGTGATGCTAGAAACGAATAACTTCAAAGGCCTAGGGGAAAAGTACACTTACCATTGTAATCGGGCGAGTTTCTACTTCCACATGCAACAGGAATTTCTCGAGTTCGTCAATCCGTTCGCGAGATATGGGAGTTCGAAGTTAAGGAATGGTTGAGAATCCATCAAAATTTTCGCTGCTCTAATACTCGAAACCAATAACTGGAATGGCCTAGGGGAAAAGTAAACACACCATTGTAATCGGGCGGGTTTCTACTTTCAGATACAACAGGAATTTCTCGAGTTCGTCAATGCGTTCGCGAGATATGGGAGTTTGAAGTTAAGGAATGGCTGAGAAATCATCAAAATTTTCGCAAGTCTGATACTCGAATCCAATAACTATTATGGCCTAGGGCAAAAATACACATACCGTTGTAATCGTGCGAGTTTCTGCTGTCAGATGCAATAGGAAATTTTCGAGTTCGTCAATCCGTTCGCGAGATATGGAAGTTTGAAGTTAAGGAATGCATGAGAAACCATCAAAATTTTCGCTGGTCTGATACTCGAAACCAACAACTACTATGGCCTAGGGCAAAAATACACATACCGTTGTAATCGGGCGAGTTTCTGCATTCAGATGCAATAGGAAATTCTCGAGTTTGTCAATCCGTTCGCGAGATATGGAAGTTTGAAGTTAAGGAATGCTTGAGAAACCATCAAAATTTTCGCAAGTCTGATACTCGAAACCAACAACCACAAACGCCTAGGGGGAAAACACACATATCTTTGTCATCGGGCGAGTTTCTGCATTCAGATGCAATAGTAAATTCTCGTGTTCGTCAATCCGTTCGCGAGATATGAAAGTGTGAAAATAAGGAATGGTTGAGAAACCATCAAAATTTTCGCAAGTCTGATACTCGAAACCAATAACTTCAAAGGCCTAGGTGAAAAATACACATACCGTTGTAATCGGGCGACTTTCTACTTTCACATGCAACAGGAATTTCTCGAGTTCGTCAATCCGTTCGCGAGATATGGCAGTCTGAAGTTAAGGAATGGTTGAGAAACCATCAAAATTTTCGCAAGTCTGATACTCGGAACCAATAACTTCAAAGGCCTAGGGGGAAAACACACATATCTTTGTAATCGGGCGAGTTTCTACTTTCAGATGCAACAGGAATTTCTCGAGTTCGTCATTCCGTTCGCGAGATATGGGAGTTTGAAGTTAAGGAATGGTTGAGAAACCATCAAAATTTTCGCTGGTCTGATACTCGAAACCAATAACTGGAATGACCTAGGGGAAAAGTACACGTACCATTGTAATCGGTCGAGTTTCTACTTTCAGATGCAACAGGAATTTCTCGAGTTCGTCAATCCGTTCGCGAGAAATGGGAGTTTGATGTTAAGGAATGGTTGAGAAACCATCAAAATTTTCGCAAGTCTGATACTCGAAACCAATAACTACAATGGCCTAGGGGAAAAATACACATGCCGTTGCAATCGGGCGAGTTTCTACTTTCAGATGCAACAGGAATTTCTCGAGTTCGTCATTCCGTTCGCGAGATATGGGAGTTTGAAGTTAAGGAATGGTTGAGAAACCATCAAAATTTTCGCAAGTCTGATACTCGAAACCAACAACTACTATGGCCTAGGGCAAAAATACACATACCGTTGTAATCGGGCGAGTTTCTGCATTCAGATGCAATAGGAAATTCTCGAGTTTTTCAATCCGTTGGCGAGATATGGAAGTTTGAAGTTAAGGATTGCTTGAGAAACCATCAAAATTTTCGCTGATCTGATACTCGAAACCAACAACTGGAATGGCCTGGGGGAAAAGTACACACACCGTTGTAATCGGCCGAGTTTCTGCTTTCAGATGCAATACGAAGTTCTGGAGTTCGTCAATCCGTTCCCGAGATATGGAAGTGCGAAAATAAGAAATGGTTGAGAAACCATCAAAATTTTCGCAAGTCTGATACTCGAAACCAATAACTTCAAAGGCCTAGTGGAAAAATACACATACCGTTGTAATCGGGCGACTTTCTACTTTCACATGCAACAGGAATTTCTCGAGTTCGTCAATCCGTTCGCGGGATATGGGAGTTTCAAGTTAAGGAATGGTTGAGAAACCATCAAAATTTTCGCAAGTCTGATACTCGGAACCAATAACCACAAATGCCTAGGGGAAAAATACACATACCATTGTAATCGGGCGAGATTCTACTTTCACATGCAACAGGAATTTCTCGAGTTCGTCAGTGCTTTCGCGAGATATGGCAGTTTGAAGTTAAGGAATGGTTGAGAAATCATCAAAATTTTCGCAAGTCTAATACTCGAAACCAACAACTACAAAGGCCTAGGGGGAAAACACACATATCTTTGTAATCGGGCGAGTTTCTACTTTCAGGTGCAACAGGAATTTCTGGAGTTCGTCAATCCGTTCGCGAGATATGGGAGTTTGAAGTTAAGGAATGGTTGAGAAATCATCAAAATTTTCGCATGTCTGATACTCGAATCCAATAACTACTATGGCCTAGGGCAAAAATACACATACCGTTGTAATCGGGCTAGTCTCAACTTTCAGATGCAACAGGAATTTCTCGAGTTCGTCAATCCGTTCGCGAGATGTGGGAGTTTGAAGTTAAGGAATGGTTGAGAAACCATCAAAATTATCGCAAGTCTGATACTCGAAACCTACAACTGGAATGGCCTTGCGGAAAAATACACATACCGTTGTAATCGGGCGAGTTTCTACGTTCACATGCAACAGGAAATTCTCGAGTTCGTCAATCCGTTCGCGAGATATGGAAGTTTGAAGTTAAGGAATGATTGAGGAACCATCAAAATTTTCGCAAGTCTGATTCTCGAAACCAATAACTGGAGTGGCCTTGGGGAAAAGTACACACACCATTGTAATCTGGCGGGTTTCTACTTTCAGGTGCAACAGGAATTTCTCGAGTTCTTCAATCCGTTCGCGAGAAATGGGAGTTTGAAGTTAAGGAAAGGTTGAGAAACCATTAAAATTTTCGCAAGTCTGATACTCGAAACCAATAACTACTATGGCCTAGGGCAAAAATGCATATACCGTTGTAACCGGGCGAGTTTCTGCTTTCAGATGCAATAGGAATTTCTCGAGTTCGTCAATCCGTTCGCGAGATATGGGAGTTTGAAGTTAAGGAATGGCTGAGAAATCATCAAAATTTTCGCAAGTCTGGTACTCGAAACCAATAACTGGAACGGCCTAGGGGAAAAGTACACACACCATTGTAATCGGGCAAGTTTCTACTTTCAAATGCAGCAGGAATTTCTCGAACTCGTCAATGCGTTCGCGAGATATGGGAGTTTGAAGTTAAGGAATGGTTGAGAGACCATCACAATTTTCGCAAGTCTGATACTCGAAACCAATAACTACTATGGCCTAGGGCAAAAATACACATACCTTTCTAACCGGGCGAGTTTATACTTTCAGATGCAACAGGAATTTCTCGAGTTCGTCAATCCGTTCGCGAGATGTGGGAGTTTGAAGTTAAGGAATGGTTGAGAAACTATCAAAATTTTCGCAATTCTGATGCTAGAAATGATTAACTGGAATGACCTAGGGGAAAAGTAAACACACCATTGTAATCGGTCGACTTTCTGCTTTCAGATGCAACAGGAAATAATCGAGTTCGTCAATCCGTTCGCGAGATATTGGAGTTTGAAGTTAAAGAATGGTTGAGAAACCATCAAAATATTCGCAAGTGTGATACTCGAAACCAATAACAGGAATGGCCTAGGGGAAAAATACACATACCGTTGTAAACGGACGAGTTTCTGGTTTCAGATGCAACAGGAATTTCTCGAGTTCGTCAATCCGTTCGCGAGATATGGGAGTTTGAAGTTAAGGAAAGGTTGAGAAACCACCACAATTTTCGCAAGTCTGATACTCGAAACCAATAACTACCATGACCTAGGCGAAAAATGCACATACAATTGTAATCGGGCGAGTATCTACTTTCAGATGCAACAGGAATTTCTCGAGCTCGTCAATCCGTTCGCGAGATATGGGAGTTTGAAGTTAAGGAATGGTTGAGAAACCATCAAAATTTTCGCAAATCTGATACTCGAAACCAATAACTGGAACGGCCTAGGGGAGAAGTACACACACCATTGTAATCGGGCAAGTCTCTACTTTCAAATGCAACAGGAATTTCTCGAGCTCGTCAATCCGTTCGCGAGATATGGGACTTTGAAGTTAAGGAATGGTTGAGAAACCATCAAAATTTTCGCAAGTCTGGTACTCAAAACCAATAACTGGAACGGCCTAGGGGAAAAGTACAAACACCAATGTAATCGGGCAAGTTTCTACTTTCAGAAGCGACAGGAAATTCTCGAGTCCGCCAATCCGTTCGCGAGGTATCGGAGTTTGAAGTTAAGGAATGGTTGAGAAACCATCACAATTTTCGCAAGTCTGATACTAGAAACCGATAACTACTATGGCCTAGGGGAAAAATACACATACCTTTGTAATCGGGCGAGTTTTTACTTTCAGATGCAACAGGAATTTGTCGAATTCGTCAATCCGTTCGCGAGATATGGGAGTTTGAAGTTAAGGAATGCTTGAGAAACAATCAAAATTTTCGCAAGTCTGATACTCGAATCCAGTAACTATTATGGCCTAGGGCAAAAATACACATACCGTTGTAATCGGGCGAGTTTCTGCTTTCAGATGCAATAGGAATTTCTCGAGTTCGTCAATCCGTTCGCGAGATATGGAAGTTTGAAGTTAAGGAATGATTGAGAAACCATCAAAATTTTCGCAAGTCTGATTCTCGAAACCAATAACTACAAAGGCCTAGCGGAAAAATACACATACCGTTGTAATCGGGCGAGTTTCTACTTCCACATGCAACAGGAATTTCGCGAGTTCGTCAATCCGTTGCGAAATATGGGAGTTTGAAGTTAAGGAATGGTTGAGAAACAATCAAAATTTTCGCAAGTCTGATACTCGAAACCAATAAGTACAATGGCCTAGGGGAAAAATACACATACCGTTGTAACCGGGCGAGTTTCTGCTTTCAGATGCGATAGGAAATTCTCGAGTTCGTCAATCCGTTCGCGAGATATGTAAGTGTGAAGTTACGGAATGGTTGAGAAACCATCAAAATTATCGCAAGTCTGATACTCGAAACCAATAACTGGAATGGCCGAGGGGAAAAGTACACACACCATTGTAATCGGGCAAGTTTCAACTTTCAGAGGCAACAGGAACTTCTCGAGTTCGCCAATCCGTTCGCGAGGTATCGGAGTTTGAAGTTAAGGAATGGTTGAGAAACCATCAAAATTTTCGCAAGTCTGATACTCGAAACCAAAAACTACTATGGCCTAGGGCAAAAATACACATACCTTTGTAATCGGGCGAGTTTATACTTTCAGATGCAACAGGAATTTGTCGAATTCGTCAATCCGTTCGCGAGATGTGGGAGTTTGAACTTAAAGAATGGTTGAGAAACCATCAAAATATTCGCAAGTGTGATACTCGAAACCAATAACTGGAATGGCCTAGGGGAAAAATACACATACCGTTGTATTCGGACGAGTTTCTGGTTTCAGATGCAACAGGAATTTCTCGAGTTCGTCAATCCGTTCGCGAGATATGGGAGTTTGAAGTTAAGGAATGGTTGAGAAACCATCAAAATTTTCGCAAGTCTGATACTCGAAACCAATAACTACTATTGCCTAGGGCAAAAATACACATACCTTTGTAATCGGGGCAGTTTCTTCTTCCAGATGCAACCAGAATTTCTCGTGTTCGTCAATCATCGTCGCGAGATATGGGAGTTTGAAATTAAGGAACGGTTGAGAAACCATCAAAATTTTCGCAATTCTGATGCTTGAAATGAATTACTGGAATGACCTAGGGGAAAAGTACACACACCATTGTAATCGGTCGACTTTCTGCTTTCAGATGCAACAGGAAATAATCGAGTTCGTCAATCCGTTCGCGAGATATGGGAGTTTGAAGTTAAGGAATGGTTGAGAAACCATCAAAATTTTCGCAAGTCTGGTACTCGAAACCAATAACTGGAACGGCCTAGGGGAAAAGTACACACACCATTGTAATCGGGCAAGTTTCTACTTTCAAATGCAACAGGAATTTCTCGAGCTCGTCAATCCGTTCGCGAGATATGGGACTTTGAAGTTAAGGAATGGTTGAGAAACCATCAAAATTTTCGCAAGTCTGGTACTCGAAACCAATAACTGGAACGGCCTAGGGGAAAAGTACACACACCAATGTAATCGGGGAAGTTTCTACTTTCAGAAGCGACAGGAAATTCTCGAGTCCGCCAATCAATTCGCGAGGTATCGGAGTTTGAAGTTAAGGAATGGTTGAGAAACCATCACAATTTTCGCAAGTCTGATACTCGAAACCGATAACTACTATGGCCTAGGGGAAAAATACACATACCTTTGTAATCGGGTGAGTTTCTACTTTCAGATGCAACAGGAATTTCTCGAGTTCGTCAATCCGTTCGTGAGATATGGGAGTTTGAAGTTAAGGAATGGTTGAGAGACCATCACAATTTTCGCAAGTCTGATACTCGAAACCAATAACTACTATGGCCTAGGGCAAAAATACACATACCTTTGTAACCGGGCGAGTTTATACTTTCAGATGCAACAGGAATTTCTCGAGTTCGTCAATCAGTTCGCGAGATATGGGAGTTTGAAGTTAAGGAATGGTTGAGAAACCATCAAAATTTTCGCAATTCTGATGCTAGAAATGAATAACTGGAATGACCTAGGGGAAAAGTACACACACCATTGTAATCGGTCGACTTTCTGCTTTCAGATGCAACAGGAAATAATCGAGTTCGTCAATCCGTTCGCGAGATATTGGAGTTTGAAGTTAAAGAATGGTTGAGAAACCATCAAAATATTCGCAAGTGTGATACTCGAAACCAATAACAGGAATGGCCTAGGGGAAAAATACACATACCGTTGTAAACGGACGAGTTTCTGGTTTCAGATGCAACAGGAATTTCTCGAGTTCGTCAATCCGTTCGTGAGATATGGGAGTTTGAAGTTAAGGAATGGTTGAGAAACCATCAAAATTTTCGCAAGTCTGATACTCGAAACCAATAACTACCATGACCTAGGCGAAAAATGCACATACAATTGTAATCGGGCGAGTTTCTACTTTCAGATGCAACAGGAATTTCTCGAGCTCGTCAATCCGTTCGCGAGATATGGGAGTTTGAAGTTAAGGAATGGTTGAGAAACCATCAAAATTTTCGCAAGTCTGATACTCGAAACCAATAACTGGAACGGCCTAGGGGAAGAGTACACACACCGTTGTAATGGGGCAAGTTTCTACTTTCAAATGCAACAGGAAATTCTCGAGTTCGCCAATCCGTTCGCGAGGTATCGGAGTTTGAAGTTAAGGAATGGTTGAGAAACCATCAAAATTTTCGCAAGTCTGATACTCGAAACCAATAACTGGAACGGCCTAGGGGAAGAGTACACACACCGTTGTAATGGGGCAAGTTTCTACTTTCAAATGCAACAGGAAATTCTCGAGTTCGCCAATCTGTTCGCGAGATATGGGAGTTTGAAGTTAAGGAATGGTTGAGAAACCATCAGAAATTTCGCAAGTCTGATACTCGAAACCAATAACTACCATAGCCTGGGGAAAAATGCACATACCTTTGTAATCGGGCGAGTTTCTACTTTCAGATGCAACAGGAATTTCTCGAGCTCGTCAATCCGTTCGCGAGATATGGGAGTTTGAAGTTAAGGAATGGTTGAGAGTCCATCACAATTTTCGCAAGTCTGATACTCGAAACCAATAACTACTATGGCCTGGGGGAAAAATACACATACCTTTGCAATCGGGCGAGTTTCAACTTTCAGATGCAACAGGAATTTCTCGAGTTCGTCAATCCGTTCGTGAGATATGGGAGTTTGAAGTTAAGGAATGGTTGAGAGACCATCACAATTTTCGCAAGTCTGATACTCGAAACCAATAACTACTATGGCCTAGGGCAAAAATACACATACCTTTGTAACCGGGCGAGTTTATACTTTCAGATGCAACAGGAATTTCTCGAGTTCGTCAATCCGTTCGCGAGATATGGGACTTTGAAATTAAGGAATGGTTGAGAAACCATCAAAATTTCCGCAAGTCTGGTACTCGAAACCAATAACTGGAACGGCCTAGGGGAAAAGTACACACACCAATGTAATCGGGCAAGTTTCTACTTTCAGAAGCGATAGGAACTTCTCGAGTCCGCCAATCCGTTCGCGAGGTATCGGAGTTTGAAGTTAAGGAATGGTTGAGAAACCATCACAATTTTCGCAAGTCTGATACTCGAAACCAATAACTGGAACGGCCTAGGGGAGAAGTACACACACCATTGTAATCGGGCAAGTTTCTACTTTCAAATGCAACAGGAATTTTTGGGTTAGGTCAATCCGTTCGCGAGATATGGGACTTTGAAGTTAAGGAATGGTTGAGAAACCATCAAAATTTTCGCAAGTCTGATACTCGAAACCAATAACTGGAACGGCCTTGGGGAGAAGTACACACACCATTGTAATCGGGCAAGTTTCTACTTTCAAATGCAACAGGAATTTCTCGAGCTCGTCAATCCGTTCGCGAGATATGGGACTTTGAAGTTAAGGAATGGTTGAGAAACCATCAAAATTTCTGCAAGTCTGGTACTCGAAACCAATAACTGGAACGGCCTAGGGGAAAAGTACACACACCAATGTAATCGGGCAAGTTTCTACTTTCAGAAGCGACAGGAACTTCTCGAGTCCGCCAATCCGTTCGCGAGGTATCGGAGTTTGAAGTTAAGGAATGGTTGAGAAACCATCACAATTTTCGCAAGTCTGATACTCGAAACCGATAACTACTATGACCTAGGGGAAAAATACACATACCTTTGTAATCGGGCGAGTTTTTACTTTCAGATGCAACAGGAATTTCTCGAGTTCGTCAATCCGTTCGCGAGATATGGGAGTTTGAAGTTAAGGAATGGTTGAGAGTCCATCACAATTTTCGCAAGTCTGATACTCGAAACCAATAACTACTATGGCCTGGGGGAAAAATACACATACCTTTGCAATCGGGCGAGTTTCTACTTTCAGATGCAACAGGAATTTCTCGAGTTCGTCAATCCGTTCGTGAGATATGGGAGTTTGAAGTTAAGGAATGGTTGAGAGACCATCACAATTTTCGCAAGTCTGATACTCGAAACCAATAACTACTATGGCCTAGGGCAAAAATACACATACCTTTGTAACCGGGCGAGTTTATACTTTCAGATGCAACAGGAATTTCTCGAGTTCGTCAATCCGTTCGCGAGATATGGGACTTTGAAGTTAAGGAATGGTTGAGAATCCATCAAAATTTCCGCAAGTCTGGTACTCGAAACCAATAACTGGAACGGCCTAGGGGAAAAGTACACACACCAATGTAATCGGGCAAGTTTCTACTTTCAGAAGCGACAGGAACTTCTCGAGTCCGCCAATCCGTTCGCGAGGTATCGGAGTTTGAAGTTAAGGAATGGTTGAGAAACCATCACAATTTTCGCAAGTCTGATACTCGAAACCAATAACTGGAACGGCCTAGGGGAGAAGTACACACACCATTGTAATCGGGCAAGTTTCTACTTTCAAATGCAACAGGATTTTCTCGAGCTCGTCAATCCGTTCGCGAGATATGGGACTTTGAAGTTAAGGAATGGTTGAGAAACCACCACAATTTTCGCAAGTCTGATACTCGAAACCAATAACTACCATGACCTAGGCGAAAAATGCACATACAATTGTAATCGGGCGAGTTTCTACTTTCAGATGCAACAGGAATTTCTCGAGCTCGTCAATCCGTTCGCGACATATGGGAGTTTGAAGTTAAGGAATGGTTGAGAAACCATCAAAATTTTCGCAAGTCTGATACTCGAAACCAATAACTGGAACGGCCTAGGGGAGAAGTACACACACCATTGTTATCGGGCAAGTTTCTACTTTCAAATGCAACAGGAATTTCTCGAGCTCGTCAATCCGTTCGCGAGATATGGCACTTTGAAGTTAAGGAATGGTTGAGAAACCATCAAAATTTTCGCAAGTCTGGTACTTGAAACCAATAACTGGAACGGCCTAGGGGAAAAGTACACACAGCAATGTAATCGGGCAAGTTTCTACTTTCAGAGGCGACAGGAACTTCTCGAGTTCGCCAATCCGTTCGCGAGGTATCGGAGTTTGAAGTTAAGGAATGGTTGAGAAACCATCACAAATTTCGCAAGTCTGATAATCGAAAACAATAACTACCATTGCCTAGGGGAAAAATGCACATACCCTTGTAATCGGGCGAGTTTCTACTTTCAGATGCAATAGGAATTTCTCGAATTCGTCAATCCGTTCGCGAGATATGGGAGTTTGAAGTTAAGGAATGGTTGAGAAACCACCAAAACTTGCGCAAGTCTGATACCCGAAACAAATAACTGGAACGGCCTAGGGCAAAAATACACATACCGTTGTAATCGGACGAGTCTCTGCTTTCAGATGCAACAGGAATTTCTCGAGTTCGTCAATTCGTTCGCGAGATATGGGAGCTTGAAATTAAGGAACGGTTGAGAAAACATCAAAATTTTCGCAAGTCTGATACTCGAAACCAATAACTGGAACGGCCTAGGGGAAAAGTACACACACCATTGTAATCGGGCCAGTTTCTACTTTCAAATGCAACAGGAATTTCTCGAGTTCGCCAATCCGTTCGCGAGGTATCGGTGTTTGAAGCTGAGGAATGGTTGAGAAACCATCGAAATTTTCGCAAGTCTGATACTCGAAACCAATAACTACTATGGCCTAGGGCAAAAATAAACATTCCATTGTAATCGGGCGAGTTTCTGCTTTTAGATGCAACAGGAATTTCTCGAGTTCGTCAATCCGTTCGCGAGATATGGGAGTTTGAAGTTAAGAAATGGTTGAGAAACCATCAAAATTTTCGCAATTCTGATGCTAGAAACGAATAACTGGAATGACCTAGGGGAAAAGTACACACACCATTGTAATCGGGCAAGTATCTACTTTCAGAGGCGACAGGAACTTCTCGAGTTCGCCAATCCGTTCGCGAGTTATCGGAGTTTGAAGTTAAAGAATGGTTGAGAAACCATCAAAATTTTCGCAAGTCTGATACTCGAAACCAATAACTACTATGGCCTAGGGCAAAAATACACATACCGTTGTAATCGGACGAGCTTCTGGTTTCAGATGCAACAGGAATTTCTCGAGTTCGTCAATCCGTTCGCGAGATATGGGAGTTTGAAGTTAAGGAATGGTTGAGAAACCATCAAAATTTTCGCAAGTCTGATACTCGAAACCAATAACTACAAAGGCCTAGGGGAAAAATACACATACCGTTGTAATCGGGCGAGTTTCTACTTCCACAAGCAACAGGAATTTCTCTACTTCGTCAATCCGTTCTCGATATTTGGGAGTTTGAAGTTAAGGAATGCTTGAGAAACCATCAAAATTTTCGCAAGTCTGATACTCGAAACCAATAACTACAAAGCCCTAGGGGAAAAATACACATACCTTTGTAATCGGGCGAGTTTATACTTTCAGATGCAACAGGAATTTCTCGAGCTCGTCAATCCGTTCGCGAGATATGGGAGTTCGAAATTAAGGAACGGTTGAGAAACCATCAAAATTTTCGCAGAACTGATACTTGAAACCAATAACTGGAATGGCCTAGGGGAAAAGTACAAACACCATTCTAATGGGGCGAGTTTCTACTTTCAGATGCAACAGGAATTCCTCGAGTTCGTCGATCCGTTCGCGAGATATGGGAGTTTGAAGTTAAGGAGTGGTTGAGAAACCATCAAAATGTTCGGAAGTCTGTAACTCGAAACCAATAACTACTATGGCCTAGGGCAAAAATACACATACCGTTGTAATCGAGCGAGTTTTTGCTTTTAGATGCAACAGGAATTTCTCGAGTTCGTCAATCCGTTCGCGAGATATGGGTGTTTTAAATTAAGGAACGGTTGAGAAACCATCAAAATTTTCGCAAGTGTGATACTCGAAACCAATAACTGGAATGGCCTAGGGGAAAAGTACACATACCGTTGTAATCGGACGAGTTTCTGGTTTCAGATGCAACAGGAATTTCTCGAGTTCGTCAATCCGTTCGCGAGATATGGGAGTTTGAAGTTAAGGAATGGTTGAGGAACCATCAAAATTTTCGCAATTCTGATGCTAGAAACGAGTAACTCGAATGACCTAGGGGAAAAGTACACACACCATTGTAATCGGGCAAGTTTCTACTTTCACAGACGACAGGAACTTCTCGAGTTCGTCAATCAGTTCGCGATATATGGGAGTTTGAAGTTAAGGAATGGTAGAGAAACCATCAAAATTTTCGCAATTCTGATGCTAGAAAAGAATAACTGGAATGACCTAGGGGAAAAGTACACACACCATTGTAATCGGTCGACTTTCTACTTTCAGATGCAACAGGAAATAATCGAGTTCGGCAATCCGTTCGCGAGATGTGGTAGTTTGAAATTAAGGAACGGTTGAGAAACCATCACAATTTTCGCAAGTCTGATACTCGAAACCAATAAAAACAAAGGCTTAGGGGAAAATACACATGCCGTTGTAATCGGGAGAGTTTCTACATCCAGATTCACCCGGAATTTCTCGAGTTCGTCAATCCGTTCGCGAGATATGGGAGTTTGAAGTTAAGGAATGGTTGAGAAACCATCAAAATTTTCTTAATTCTGACGCTAGAAACGAATAACTGGAATGACCGAGGGGAAAAGTACACACACCATTGTAATCGGTCGAGTTTCTACTTTCAGATGCAACAAAAAATAGTCGAGTTCGCCAATCCGTTCGCGAGATATGGGAGTTTGAAGTTGAGGAATGGTTGAGAAACCATCACAATTTTCGCAAGTCTGATACACGAAACTAATAACTACTATGGCCTAGGGCAAAAATACACATACCGTTGTAATCGGACGAGTCTCTGCTTTCAGATGCAACAGGAATTTCTCGAGTTCGTCAATCCGTTCGCGAGATATGGGAGTTTGAAATTAAGGAACTGTTGAGGAACCATCCAAATTTTCGCAAGTCTGATACTCGAAGCCAATAACTACTATGGCCTAGGGCAAAAATACACATACCGTTGTAATCGGACGAGTTTCTGGTTTCAGATGCAATAGGAATTTCTCGAGTTCGTCAATCCGTTCGCGAGATATGGGAGTTTGAAGTTAAGGAATGGTTGAGGAACCATCAAAATTTTTGCAATACTGATGCTAGAAACGAATAACTCGAATGACCTAGGGGAAAAGTACACACACCATTGTAATCGGTCGACTTTCTACTTTCAGATGCAACAGGAAATAATCGAGCTCGGCAATCCGTTCGCGAGATATGGGAGTTTGAAGTTAAGGAATGGTTGAGAAACCGTCACAATTTTCGCAAGTCTGATACTCGAAACCAATAACTACTATGGCCCAGGGGAAAAATACACATACCTTTGTAATCGGGCGTGTTTCTACTTTCAGATGCAACAGGAATTTCTCGAGTTCGTCATTCCGTTCGCGAGATATGGTAGCTAGAATTTACGGAATGGTTGAGAAACCATCAAAATTTTCGCTGGTCTGATACTCGAAACAAATAATTGGAACGGCCTAGAGGAAAAGTACACACACCATTGTAATCGGGCGGGTTTCTACAATCAGATGCAACAGGAATTTCTCGAGTTCGTCAACCCGTTCGCGAGATATGTGAGTTTGATAATTAAGGAACGGTTGAGAAACCATCAAAATTTTCGCAAGTCTGATAATCGAAACCAATAACTGGAATGGCCTATGGGAAACGTACACGCACCAATGTAATCGGGCGAGTTTCTACTTTCAGATACAACTGGAATTTCTCGAGTTCGTCATTCCGTTCGCGAGATTTGAGTGTTTGAAGGTAAGGAATGGTTGAGAAACCATCAAAATTTTCTCTGGTCTGTTACTCGAAACCAATAACTGGAATGGCCTAGGGCAAAAATACACATACCTTTGTAATCGGGAGAGTTTCTGCCTTCAGATGCAACAGGAAATAATCGAGTTCGTCAATCCGTTCACGAGATATGGGAGATTGAAGTTAAGGAATGCTTGAGAAACCATCAAAATTTTCGCAAGTCTGATACTCGGAACCAATAACTACTATGGCCTAGGGCAAAAATACACATACCGTTGTAATCGGAAGAGTTTCTGCTTTCAGATGCAAGAGGAATTTTTCGAGTTCGCCAATCCGTTCGCGAGATATGGGAGTTTGAAATTAAGGAACGGTTGAGAAACCATCAAAATTTTCGCAAGTCTGATAATCGAAACCAATAACTGGAATGGCCTATGGGAAAAGTTCACGCACCAATGTAATCGGGCGAGTTTCTACTTTCAGATACAACTGGAATTTCTCGAGTTCGTCATTCCGTTCGCGAGATTTGAGTGTTTGAAGGTAAGGAATGGTTGAGAAACCATCAAAATTTTCTCTGGTCTGTTACTCGAAACCAATAACTGGAATGGCCTAGGGCAAAAATACACATACCTTTGTAATCGGGAGAGTTTCTGCCTTCAGATGCAACAGGAATTTCTCGAGTTCGTCAACCCGTTCGCGAGATATGGGAGTTTGAAGTTAAGGAATGGTTGAGAAACCATCAAAATTTTCGCAAGTCTGATACTCGAAACCAATAACTACAATGGCCTAGGGGAAAAATACACATAGCGTTGTAATCGGGAGAGTTTCTATTTTCAGATGCAACAGGAATTTCTAGAGTTCGTCATTCCGTTCGCGAAATATGGGAGTTTGAAGTTAAGGAATTGTTGAGAAACAATCACAATTTTCGCAAGTCTCATACTCGAAACCAATAACTACTGTGGCCTCGGGGAAAAACACACATACCTATGTAATTGGGCGAGTTTCTACTTTCAGATGCAACAGGAATTTCTCGAGTTCGTCAACCCGTTCGCGAGATATGGGAGTTTGAAGTTAAGGAATGGTTGAGAAACCATCAAAATTTTCGCAAGTCTGATACTCGAAACCAATAACTACTATGGCCTAGGGCAAAAATGCACATACCGTTGTAATCGGACGAGTTTCTACTTTCGGATGTAAGAGGAATTTCTCGAGTTCATCAATCCGTTCGCGAGATATGGGAGTTTGAAGTTTAGGAATGGTTGAGAAACCACCAAAATTTTCGCAAGTGTGATACTCGAAACCAATAACTGGAATGGCCTAGGGGAAAAGTACACACACCATTGTAATCGGGCGAGTTTCTACTTTCAGATACAACAGGAATTTCTCGAGTTCGTCATTCCGTTCGCGAAATATGGGAGTTTGAAGTTAAGGAATTGTTGAGAAACCATCAAAATTATCGCAAGTCTGTTACTCGAAACCAATAACAGGAATGGCCTAGGGGAAAAGTACACACACCATTGTAATCGGGCGAGTTTCTACTTTCAGATACAACAGGAATTTCTCGAGTTCGTCATTCCGTTCGCGAAATATGGGAGTTTGAAGTTAAGGAATTGTTGAGAAACCATCACAATGTTCGCAAGTCTGATACTCGAAACCAATAACTACTATGGCCTGGGGCAAAAATACACATGCCGTTGTAATCGGGAGAGTTTCTTCTTTCAGATACAACAGGAATTTCTCGAGTTCGTCATTCCGTTCGCGAAATATGGGAGTTTGAAGTTAAGGAATTGTTGAGAAACAATCACAATTTTCGCAAGTCTCATACTCGAAACCAATAACTACTGTGGCCTCGGGGAAAAACACACATACCTATGTAATTGGGCGAGTTTCTACTTTCAGATGCAACAGGAATTTCTCGAGTTCGTCAATCCGTTCGCGAGATATGGGAGTTTGAAGTTAAGGAATTGTTGAGAAACCATCACAATGTTCGCAAGTCTGATACTCGAAACCAATAACTACTATGGCCTAGGGCAAAAATACACATCCCGTTGTAATCGGGAGAGTTTCTTCTTCCAGATGCAACCGGAATTTCTCGAGCTCGTCAATCCGTTCGCGAGATATGGGAGTTTGAAGTTAAGGAACGGTTGAGAAACCATCAAAATTTTCGCAAGTCTGATACTCGAAACCAATAACTACAAAGGCTTAGGGGAAAAATACACATACCGTTGTAATTGGGCGAGTTTCTACTTTCAGATGCAACAGGAAATAATCCAGTTCGTCAATCCGTTTACGAGATATGGGAGTTTGAAGTTAAGGAATGCTTGAGAAACCATCAAAATTTTCGCAAGTCTGATACTCGAAACCAATAACTACTATGGCCTAGGGCAAAAATACACATACCGTTGTAATCGGACGAGTTTCTGCTTTCAGATGCAAGAGGAATTTCTCGAGTTCGTCAATCCGTTCGCGAGATATGGGAGTTTGAATTTAAGGAACGGTTGAGAAACCATCAAAATTTTCGCAAGTCTGGTAATCGAAACCAATAACTGGAATGGCCTATGGGAAAAGTACACACACCATTGTAATGGGGCGAGTTTCTACTTTCAGATGCAACAGGAATTTCTCGAGTTCGTCAATCCGTTCGGGAGATATGGGAGTTTGAAGTTAAGGAATGGTTGGGAAACCATCAAAATTATCGCAAGTCTGTTACTCGAAACCAATAACAGGAATGGCCTAGGGGAAAAGTACACACACCATTGTAATCGGGCG
Source organism: Ptiloglossa arizonensis (assembly GCF_051014685.1). Lineage (NCBI taxonomy): Eukaryota > Metazoa > Arthropoda > Insecta > Hymenoptera > Colletidae > Ptiloglossa > Ptiloglossa arizonensis. The sequence goes on from NW_027478549.1 coordinate 721,536, forward strand.
AGTTTCTACTTTCAGATACAACAGGAATTTCTCGAGTTCGTCATTCCGTTCGCGAAATATGGGAGTTTGAAGTTAAGGAATTGTTGAGAAACCATCACAATGTTCGCAAGTCTGATACTCGAAACCAATAACTACTATGGCCTAGGGCAAAAATACACATGCCTTTGTAATCGGGAGAGTTTCTTCTTCCAGATGCAACCGGAATTTCTCGTGTTCGTCAATTCGTTCGCGAGATATGGGAGTTTGAAGTTAAGGAATGGTTGAGAAACCATCAATATTTTCGCAAGTCTGATACTCGAAACCAATAACAACTATGGCCTAGGGCAAAAATACACATACCGTTGTAATCGGACGAGTTTCTGCTTTCAGATGCAAGAGGAATTTCTCGAGTTCGTCAATCCGTTCGCGAGAAATGGGAGTTTGAAATTAAGGAACGGTTGAGAAACCATCAAAATTTTCGCAAGTCTGATAATCGAAACCAATAACTGGAATGGCCTAGGGGAAAAGTACACACACCAATGTAATCGGGCGAGTTTCTACTTTCAGATACAACTGGAATTTCTCGAGTTCGTCATTCCGTTCGCGAGATTTGGGTGTTTGAAGGTAAGGAATGGTTGAGAAACCATCAAAATTTTCGCTGGTCTGTTACTCGAAACCAATAACTGGAATGGCCTAGGGCAAAAATACACATACCTTTGTAATCGGGAGAGTTTCTGCCTTCAGAGTCAACAGGAATTTCTCGAGTTCCTCAACCCGTTCGCGAGATATGGGAGTTTGAAGTTAAGGAATGGTTGAGAAACCATCAAAATTTTCGCAAGTCTGATACTCGAAACCAATAACTACAGTTGCCTAGGGGAAAAATACACATAGCGTTGTAATCGGGAGAGTTTCTATTTTCAGATGCCACAGAAATTTTTCGGATTCGTCAATCCGTTCGCGAGATGTGGTAGTTTGAAATTAAGGAACGGTTGAGAAACCATCACAATTTTCGCAAGTCTGATACTCGAAACCAATAAAAACAAAGGCTTAGGGGAAAATACACATGCCGTTGTAATCGGGAGAGTTTCTACATCCAGATTCACCCGGAATTTCTCGAGTTCGTCAATCCGTTCGCGAGATATGGGAGTTTGAAGTTAAGGAATGGTTGAGAAACCATCAAAATTTTCTTAATTCTGACGCTAGAAACGAATAACTGGAATGACCGAGGGGAAAAGTACACACACCATTGTAATCGGTCGAGTTTCTACTTTCAGATGCAACAAAAAATAGTCGAGTTCGCCAATCCGTTCGCGAGATATGGGAGTTTGAAGTTGAGGAATGGTTGAGAAACCATCACAATTTTCGCAAGTCTGATACACGAAACTAATAACTACTATGGCCTAGGGCAAAAATACACATACCGTTGTAATCGGACGAGTCTCTGCTTTCAGATGCAACAGGAATTTCTCGAGTTCGTCAATCCGTTCGCGAGATATGGGAGTTTGAAATTAAGGAACTGTTGAGGAACCATCCAAATTTTCGCAAGTCTGATACTCGAAGCCAATAACTACTATGGCCTAGGGCAAAAATACACATACCGTTGTAATCGGACGAGTTTCTGGTTTCAGATGCAATAGGAATTTCTCGAGTTCGTCAATCCGTTCGCGAGATATGGGAGTTTGAAGTTAAGGAATGGTTGAGGAACCATCAAAATTTTTGCAATACTGATGCTAGAAACGAATAACTCGAATGACCTAGGGGAAAAGTACACACACCATTGTAATCGGTCGACTTTCTACTTTCAGATGCAACAGGAAATAATCGAGCTCGGCAATCCGTTCGCGAGATATGGGAGTTTGAAGTTAAGGAATGGTTGAGAAACCGTCACAATTTTCGCAAGTCTGATACTCGAAACCAATAACTACTATGGCCCAGGGGAAAAATACACATACCTTTGTAATCGGGCGTGTTTCTACTTTCAGATGCAACTGGAATTTCTCGAGTTCGTCATTCCGTTCGCGAGATATGGTAGCTAGAATTTACGGAATGGTTGAGAAACCATCAAAATTTTCGCTGGTCTGATACTCGAAACAAATAATTGGAACGGCCTAGAGGAAAAGTACACACACCATTGTAATCGGGCGGGTTTCTACAATCAGATGCAACAGGAATTTCTCGAGTTCGTCAACCCGTTCGCGAGATATGTGAGTTTGATAATTAAGGAACGGTTGAGAAACCATCAAAATTTTCGCAAGTCTGATAATCGAAACCAATAACTGGAATGGCCTATGGGAAACGTACACGCACCAATGTAATCGGGCGAGTTTCTACTTTCAGATACAACTGGAATTTCTCGAGTTCGTCATTCCGTTCGCGAGATTTGAGTGTTTGAAGGTAAGGAATGGTTGAGAAACCATCAAAATTTTCTCTGGTCTGTTACTCGAAACCAATAACTGGAATGGCCTAGGGCAAAAATACACATACCTTTGTAATCGGGAGAGTTTCTGCCTTCAGATGCAACAGGAAATAATCGAGTTCGTCAATCCGTTCACGAGATATGGGAGATTGAAGTTAAGGAATGCTTGAGAAACCATCAAAATTTTCGCAAGTCTGATACTCGGAACCAATAACTACTATGGCCTAGGGCAAAAATACACATACCGTTGTAATCGGAAGAGTTTCTGCTTTCAGATGCAAGAGGAATTTTTCGAGTTCGCCAATCCGTTCGCGAGATATGGGAGTTTGAAATTAAGGAACGGTTGAGAAACCATCAAAATTTTCGCAAGTCTGATAATCGAAACCAATAACTGGAATGGCCTATGGGAAAAGTTCACGCACCAATGTAATCGGGCGAGTTTCTACTTTCAGATACAACTGGAATTTCTCGAGTTCGTCATTCCGTTCGCGAGATTTGAGTGTTTGAAGGTAAGGAATGGTTGAGAAACCATCAAAATTTTCTCTGGTCTGTTACTCGAAACCAATAACTGGAATGGCCTAGGGCAAAAATACACATACCTTTGTAATCGGGAGAGTTTCTGCCTTCAGATGCAACAGGAATTTCTCGAGTTCGTCAACCCGTTCGCGAGATATGGGAGTTTGAAGTTAAGGAATGGTTGAGAAACCATCAAAATTTTCGCAAGTCTGATACTCGAAACCAATAACTACAATGGCCTAGGGGAAAAATACACATAGCGTTGTAATCGGGAGAGTTTCTATTTTCAGATGCAACAGGAATTTCTAGAGTTCGTCATTCCGTTCGCGAAATATGGGAGTTTGAAGTTAAGGAATTGTTGAGAAACAATCACAATTTTCGCAAGTCTCATACTCGAAACCAATAACTACTGTGGCCTCGGGGAAAAACACACATACCTATGTAATTGGGCGAGTTTCTACTTTCAGATGCAACAGGAATTTCTCGAGTTCGTCAACCCGTTCGCGAGATATGGGAGTTTGAAGTTAAGGAATGGTTGAGAAACCATCAAAATTTTCGCAAGTCTGATACTCGAAACCAATAACTACTATGGCCTAGGGCAAAAATGCACATACCGTTGTAATCGGACGAGTTTCTACTTTCGGATGTAAGAGGAATTTCTCGAGTTCATCAATCCGTTCGCGAGATATGGGAGTTTGAAGTTTAGGAATGGTTGAGAAACCACCAAAATTTTCGCAAGTGTGATACTCGAAACCAATAACTGGAATGGCCTAGGGGAAAAGTACACACACCATTGTAATCGGGCGAGTTTCTACTTTCAGATACAACAGGAATTTCTCGAGTTCGTCATTCCGTTCGCGAAATATGGGAGTTTGAAGTTAAGGAATTGTTGAGAAACCATCAAAATTATCGCAAGTCTGTTACTCGAAACCAATAACAGGAATGGCCTAGGGGAAAAGTACACACACCATTGTAATCGGGCGAGTTTCTACTTTCAGATACAACAGGAATTTCTCGAGTTCGTCATTCCGTTCGCGAAATATGGGAGTTTGAAGTTAAGGAATTGTTGAGAAACCATCACAATGTTCGCAAGTCTGATACTCGAAACCAATAACTACTATGGCCTGGGGCAAAAATACACATGCCGTTGTAATCGGGAGAGTTTCTTCTTTCAGATACAACAGGAATTTCTCGAGTTCGTCATTCCGTTCGCGAAATATGGGAGTTTGAAGTTAAGGAATTGTTGAGAAACAATCACAATTTTCGCAAGTCTCATACTCGAAACCAATAACTACTGTGGCCTCGGGGAAAAACACACATACCTATGTAATTGGGCGAGTTTCTACTTTCAGATGCAACAGGAATTTCTCGAGTTCGTCAATCCGTTCGCGAGATATGGGAGTTTGAAGTTAAGGAATTGTTGAGAAACCATCACAATGTTCGCAAGTCTGATACTCGAAACCAATAACTACTATGGCCTAGGGCAAAAATACACATCCCGTTGTAATCGGGAGAGTTTCTTCTTCCAGATGCAACCGGAATTTCTCGAGCTCGTCAATCCGTTCGCGAGATATGGGAGTTTGAAGTTAAGGAACGGTTGAGAAACCATCAAAATTTTCGCAAGTCTGATACTCGAAACCAATAACTACAAAGGCTTAGGGGAAAAATACACATACCGTTGTAATTGGGCGAGTTTCTACTTTCAGATGCAACTGGAAATAATCCAGTTCGTCAATCCGTTTACGAGATATGGGAGTTTGAAGTTAAGGAATGCTTGAGAAACCATCAAAATTTTCGCAAGTCTGATACTCGAAACCAATAACTACTATGGCCTAGGGCAAAAATACACATACCGTTGTAATCGGACGAGTTTCTGCTTTCAGATGCAAGAGGAATTTCTCGAGTTCGTCAATCCGTTCGCGAGATATGGGAGTTTGAATTTAAGGAACGGTTGAGAAACCATCAAAATTTTCGCAAGTCTGGTAATCGAAACCAATAACTGGAATGGCCTATGGGAAAAGTACACACACCATTGTAATGGGGCGAGTTTCTACTTTCAGATGCAACAGGAATTTCTCGAGTTCGTCAATCCGTTCGGGAGATATGGGAGTTTGAAGTTAAGGAATGGTTGGGAAACCATCAAAATTATCGCAAGTCTGTTACTCGAAACCAATAACAGGAATGGCCTAGGGGAAAAGTACACACACCATTGTAATCGGGCGAGTTTCTACTTTCAGATACAACAGGAATTTCTCGAGTTCGTCATTCCGTTCGCGAAATATGGGAGTTTGAAGTTAAGGAATTGTTGAGAAACCATCACAATGTTCGCAAGTCTGATACTCGAAACCAATAACTACTATGGCCTAGGGCAAAAATACACATGCCTTTGTAATCGGGAGAGTTTCTTCTTCCAGATGCAACCGGAATTTCTCGTGTTCGTCAATTCGTTCGCGAGATATGGGAGTTTGAAGTTAAGGAATGGTTGAGAAACCATCAATATTTTCGCAAGTCTGATACTCGAAACCAATAACAACTATGGCCTAGGGCAAAAATACACATACCGTTGTAATCGGACGAGTTTCTGCTTTCAGATGCAAGAGGAATTTCTCGAGTTCGTCAATCCGTTCGCGAGAAATGGGAGTTTGAAATTAAGGAACGGTTGAGAAACCATCAAAATTTTCGCAAGTCTGATAATCGAAACCAATAACTGGAATGGCCTAGGGGAAAAGTACACACACCAATGTAATCGGGCGAGTTTCTACTTTCAGATACAACTGGAATTTCTCGAGTTCGTCATTCCGTTCGCGAGATTTGGGTGTTTGAAGGTAAGGAATGGTTGAGAAACCATCAAAATTTTCGCTGGTCTGTTACTCGAAACCAATAACTGGAATGGCCTAGGGCAAAAATACACATACCTTTGTAATCGGGAGAGTTTCTGCCTTCAGAGTCAACAGGAATTTCTCGAGTTCCTCAACCCGTTCGCGAGATATGGGAGTTTGAAGTTAAGGAATGGTTGAGAAACCATCAAAATTTTCGCAAGTCTGATACTCGAAACCAATAACTACAATGGCCTAGGGGAAAAATACACATAGCGTTGTAATCGGGAGAGTTTCTATTTTCAGATGCCACAGAAATTTTTCGGATTCGTCAATCCGTTCGCGAAATATGGGAGTTTGGAGTTAAGGAATGGTTGAGGAACCATAAAAATTTTCGCAAGTCTGATACTCGAAACCAATAACTACTATGGCCTAGGGCAAAAATGCACATACCGTTGTAATCGGACGAGTTTCTACTTTCGGATGTAAGAGGAATTTCTCGAGTTCGTCAATCCGTTCGCGAGATATGGGAGTTTGAAGTTTAGGAATGGTTGAGAAACCACCAAAATTTTCGCAAGTGTGATACTCGAAACCAATAACTGGAATGGCCTAGGGGAAAAGTACACACACCATTGTAATCGGGCGTGTTTCTACTTTCAGATACAACAGGAATTTCTCGAGTTCGTCATTCCGTTCGCGAAATATGGGAGTTTGAAGTTAAGGAATTGTTGAGAAACCATCAAAATTATCGCAAGTCTGTTACTCGAAACCAATAACAGGAATGGCCTAGGGGAAAAGTACACACACCATTGTAATCGGGCGAGTTTCTACTTTCAGATACAACAGGAATTTCTCGAGTTCGTCATTCCGTTCGCGAAATATGGGAGTTTGAAGTTAAGGAATTGTTGAGAAACCATCACAATGTTCGCAAGTCTGATACTCGAAACCAATAACTACTATGGCCTAGGGCAAAAATACACATGCCGTTGTAATCGGGAGAGTTTCTTCTTTCAGATACAACAGGAATTTCTCGAGTTAGTCATTCCGTTCGCGAAATATGGGAGTTTGAAGTTAAGGAATTGTTGAGAAACAATCACAATTTTCGCAAGTCTCATACTCGAAACCAATAACTACTGTGGCCTCGGGGAAAAACACACATACCTTTGTAATTGGGCGAGTTTCTACTTTCAGATGCAACAGGAATTTCTCGAGTTCGTCAATCCGTTCGCGAGATATGGGAGTTTGAAGTTAAGGAATTGTTGAGAAACCATCACAATGTTCGCAAGTCTGATACTCGAAACCAATAACTACTATGGCCTAGGGCAAAAATACACATGCCGTTGTAATCGGGAGAGTTTCTTCTTCCAGATGCAACCGGAATTTCTCGAGCTCGTCAATCCGTTCGCGAGATATGGGAGTTTGAAGTTAAGGAACGGTTGAGAAACCATCAAAATTTTCGCAAGTCTGATACTCGAAACCAATAACTACAAAGGCTTAGGGGAAAAATACACATACCGTTGTAATTGGGCGAGTTTCTACTTTCAGATGCAACAGGAAATAATCCAGTTCGTCAATCCGTTTACGAGATATGGGAGTTTGAAGTTAAGGAACGGTTGAGAAACCATCAAAATTTTCGCAAGTCTGATACTCGAAACCAATAACTACAAAGGCTTAGGGGAAAAATACACATACCGTTGTAATTGGGCGAGTTTCTACTTTCAGATGCAACAGGAAATAATCCAGTTCGTCAATCCGTTTACGAGATATGGGAGTTTGAAGTTAAGGAATGCTTGAGAAACCATCAAAATTTTCGCAAGTCTGATACTCGAAACCAATAACTACTATGGCCTAGGGCAAAAATACACATACCGTTGTAATCGGACGAGTTTCTGCTTTCAGATGCAAGAGGAATTTCTCGAGTTCGTCAATCCGTTCGCGAGATATGGGAGTTTGAATTTAAGGAACGGTTGAGAAACCCTCAAAATTTTCGCAAGTCTGGTAATCGAAACCAATAACTGGAATGGCCTATGGGAAAAGTACACACACCATTGTAATGGGGCGAGTTTCTACTTTCAGATGCAACAGGAATTTCTCGAGTTCGTCAATCCGTTCGGGAGATATGGGAGTTTGAAGTTAAGGAATGGTTGGGAAACCATCAAAATTATCGCAAGTCTGTTACTCGAAACCAATAACAGGAATGGCCTAGGGGAAAAGTACACACACCATTGTAATCGGGCGAGTTTCTACTTTCAGATACAACAGGAATTTCTCGAGTTCGTCATTCCGTTCGCGAAATATGGGAGTTTGAAGTTAAGGAATTGTTGAGAAACCATCACAATGTTCGCAAGTCTGATACTCGAAACCAATAACTACTATGGCCTAGGGCAAAAATACACATGCCTTTGTAATCGGGAGAGTTTCTTCTTCCAGATGCAACCGGAATTTCTCGTGTTCGTCAATTCGTTCGCGAGATATGGGAGTTTGAAGTTAAGGAATGATTGAGAAACAATCACAATTGTCGCAAGTCTCATACGCGAAACCAATAACTACTGTGGCCTCGGGGAAAAACACACATACCTTTGTAATTGGGCGAGTTTCTACTTTCAGATGCAACAGGAATTTCTCGAGTTCGTCAATCCGTTCGCGAGATATGGGAGTTTGAAGTTAAGGAATGGTTGAGAAACCATCAAAATTATCGCAAGTCTGTTACTCGAAACCAATAACAGGAATGGCCTAGGGGAAAAGTACACACACCATTGTAATCGGGCGAGTTTCTACTTTCAGATACAACTGGAATTTCTCGAGTTCGTCATTCCGTTCGCGAGATTTGGGTGTTTGAAGGTAAGGAATGGTTGAGAAACCATCAAAATTTTCGCTGGTCTGTTACTCGAAACCAATAATTGGAATGGCCTAGGGCAAAAATACACATACCTTTGTAATCGGGAGAGTTTCTGCCTTCAGAGTCAACAGGAATTTCTCGAGTTCCTCAACCCGTTCGCGAGATATGGGAGTTTGAAGTTAAGGAATGGTTGAGAAACCATCAAAATTTTCGCAAGTCTGATACTCGAAACCAATAACTACAATGGCCTAGGGGAAAAATACACATAGCGTTGTAATCGGGAGAGTTTCTAATTTCAGATGCAACAGAAATTTTTCGGATTCGTCAATCCGTTCGCGAAATATGGGAGTTTGGAGTTAAGGAATGGTTGAGGAACCATAAAAATTTTCGCAAGTCTGATACTCGAAACCAATAACTACAAAGGCCTAAGGGAAAAATACACATACCTTTGTAATCGGGCGAGTTTCTACTTTTAGATGCAACAGGAATTTCTCGAGCTCGTCAATCCGTTCGCGAGATATGGGAGTTTGAAATTAAGGAACGGTTGAGAAACCATCAAAATTTTCGCAAGACTGATACTCGAAACCAATAACTACAAAGGCTTAGGGGAAAGATAAACATACCGTTGTAATCGGGAGAGTTTCTTCATCCAGATGCAACCTGAATTTCTCGTGTTCGTCAATCCGTTCGCGAGATATGGGAGTTTGAAGATAAGGAATGATTGAGAAACAATCACAATTTTCGCAAGTCTGTTACTCGAAACCAATAACTACTCTGGCCTAGTGGAAAAATACACATACCTTTGTAATTGGGCGAGTTTCTACTTTCAGATGCAACAGGAATTTCTCGAGTATGTCAATCCGTTCGCGAGATATGGGATTTTGAAGTTAAGGAATGGCTGAGAAACCAAAAAAATTTTCGCAATTCTGATGCTAGAAACGAATAACTGGAATGACCTAGGGGAAAAGTACACACACCATTGTAATCGGTCGAGTTTCTACTTTCAGATGCAACAGGAAATAATCGAGTTCGACAATCCGTTCGCGAGATATGGGAGTTTGAAGTTAAGGAAGGGCTGAGAGACCATCACAGTTTTCGCAAGTCTGATACTCGAAACCAATAACTACTATGGCCTAGGGGAAAAATACACATACCTTTGTAATCGGGCGAGTTTCTACTTTCAGATGCAACAGGAATTTCTCGAGTTCGTCAATCCGTTCGCGAGATATGGGAGTTTGAAGTTAAGGAATGGTTGAGAAACCATCAAAATTTTCGCAATTCTGATGCTGGAAGCGAATAACAGGAATGACACGGGTGGAAAAGTACACAAACCATTGTAATCGGTCGACTTTCTACTTTCAGATGCAACAGGAAATAATCAAGTTCGTCAATCCGTTCGCGAGATATGGGAGTTTCGAGTTAAGGAATGGTTGAGAAACCATATAAATTTTCTCAAGGCTGATACTCGAAAGCAATAACTGGAATGGCCTAGGGGAAAAGTATACACACCATTGTAAACGGGCGAGTTTCTACTTTCAGATGCAACAGGAATTTCTCGAGTTCGTCAATCCGTTCGCGAGATATGGGAGTTTGAAGTTAAGGAATTGTTGAGAAACCATCACAATGTTCGCAAGTCTGATACTCGAAACCAATAACTACTATGGCCTAGGGCAAAAATACACATGCCGTTGTAATCGGGAGAGTTTCTTCTTCCAGATGCAACCGGAATTTCTCGAGCTCGTCAATCCGTTCGCGAGATATGGGAGTTTGAAGTTAAGGAACGGTTGAGAAACCATCAAAATTTTCGCAAGTCTGATACTCGAAACCAATAACTACAAAGGCTTAGGGGAAAAATACACATACCGTTGTAATTGGGCGAGTTTCTACTTTCAGATGCAACAGGAAATAATCCAGTTCGTCAATCCGTTTACGAGATATGGGAGTTTGAAGTTAAGGAACGGTTGAGAAACCATCAAAATTTTCGCAAGTCTGATACTCGAAACCAATAACTACAAAGGCTTAGGGGAAAAATACACATACCGTTGTAATTGGGCGAGTTTCTACTTTCAGATGCAACAGGAAATAATCCAGTTCGTCAATCCGTTTACGGGATATGGGAGTTTGAAGTTAAGGAATGCTTGAGAAACCATCAAAATTTTCGCAAGTCTGATACTCGAAACCAATAACTACTATGGCCTAGGGCAAAAATACACATACCGTTGTAATCGGACGAGTTTCTGCTTTCAGATGCAAGAGGAATTTCTCGAGTTCGTCAATCCGTTCGCGAGATATGGGAGTTTGAATTTAAGGAACGGTTGAGAAACCCTCAAAATTTTCGCAAGTCTGGTAATCGAAACCAATAACTGGAATGGCCTATGGGAAAAGTACACACACCATTGTAATGGGGCGAGTTTCTACTTTCAGATGCAACAGGAATTTCTCGAGTTCGTCAATCCGTTCGGGAGATATGGGAGTTTGAAGTTAAGGAATGGTTGGGAAACCATCAAAATTATCGCAAGTCTGTTACTCGAAACCAATAACAGGAATGGCCTAGGGGAAAAGTACACACACCATTGTAATCGGGCGAGTTTCTACTTTCAGATACAACAGGAATTTCTCGAGTTCGTCATTCCGTTCGCGAAATATGGGAGTTTGAAGTTAAGGAATTGTTGAGAAACCATCACAATGTTCGCAAGTCTGATACTCGAAACCAATAACTACTATGGCCTAGGGCAAAAATACACATGCCTTTGTAATCGGGAGAGTTTCTTCTTCCAGATGCAACCGGAATTTCTCGTGTTCGTCAATTCGTTCGCGAGATATGGGAGTTTGAAGTTAAGGAATGATTGAGAAACAATCACAATTGTCGCAAGTCTCATACGCGAAACCAATAACTACTGTGGCCTCGGGGAAAAACACACATACCTTTGTAATTGGGCGAGTTTCTACTTTCAGATGCAACAGGAATTTCTCGAGTTCGTCAATCCGTTCGCGAGATATGGGAGTTTGAAGTTAAGGAATGGTTGAGAAACCATCAAAATTATCGCAAGTCTGTTACTCGAAACCAATAACAGGAATGGCCTAGGGGAAAAGTACACACACCATTGTAATCGGGCGAGTTTCTACTTTCAGATACAACTGGAATTTCTCGAGTTCGTCATTCCGTTCGCGAGATTTGGGTGTTTGAAGGTAAGGAATGGTTGAGAAACCATCAAAATTTTCGCTGGTCTGTTACTCGAAACCAATAATTGGAATGGCCTAGGGCAAAAATACACATACCTTTGTAATCGGGAGAGTTTCTGCCTTCAGAGTCAACAGGAATTTCTCGAGTTCCTCAACCCGTTCGCGAGATATGGGAGTTTGAAGTTAAGGAATGGTTGAGAAACCATCAAAATTTTCGCAAGTCTGATACTCGAAACCAATAACTACAATGGCCTAGGGGAAAAATACACATAGCGTTGTAATCGGGAGAGTTTCTAATTTCAGATGCAACAGAAATTTTTCGGATTCGTCAATCCGTTCGCGAAATATGGGAGTTTGGAGTTAAGGAATGGTTGAGGAACCATAAAAATTTTCGCAAGTCTGATACTCGAAACCAATAACTACAAAGGCCTAAGGGAAAAATACACATACCTTTGTAATCGGGCGAGTTTCTACTTTTAGATGCAACAGGAATTTCTCGAGCTCGTCAATCCGTTCGCGAGATATGGGAGTTTGAAATTAAGGAACGGTTGAGAAACCATCAAAATTTTCGCAAGACTGATACTCGAAACCAATAACTACAAAGGCTTAGGGGAAAGATAAACATACCGTTGTAATCGGGAGAGTTTCTTCATCCAGATGCAACCTGAATTTCTCGTGTTCGTCAATCCGTTCGCGAGATATGGGAGTTTGAAGATAAGGAATGATTGAGAAACAATCACAATTTTCGCAAGTCTGTTACTCGAAACCAATAACTACTCTGGCCTAGTGGAAAAATACACATACCTTTGTAATTGGGCGAGTTTCTACTTTCAGATGCAACAGGAATTTCTCGAGTATGTCAATCCGTTCGCGAGATATGGGATTTTGAAGTTAAGGAATGGCTGAGAAACCAAAAAAATTTTCGCAATTCTGATGCTAGAAACGAATAACTGGAATGACCTAGGGGAAAAGTACACACACCATTGTAATCGGTCGAGTTTCTACTTTCAGATGCAACAGGAAATAATCGAGTTCGACAATCCGTTCGCGAGATATGGGAGTTTGAAGTTAAGGAAGGGCTGAGAGACCATCACAGTTTTCGCAAGTCTGATACTCGAAACCAATAACTACTATGGCCTAGGGGAAAAATACACATACCTTTGTAATCGGGCGAGTTTCTACTTTCAGATGCAACAGGAATTTCTCGAGTTCGTCAATCCGTTCGCGAGATATGGGAGTTTGAAGTTAAGGAATGGTTGAGAAACCATCAAAATTTTCGCAATTCTGATGCTGGAAGCGAATAACAGGAATGACACGGGTGGAAAAGTACACAAACCATTGTAATCGGTCGACTTTCTACTTTCAGATGCAACAGGAAATAATCAAGTTCGTCAATCCGTTCGCGAGATATGGGAGTTTCGAGTTAAGGAATGGTTGAGAAACCATATAAATTTTCTCAAGGCTGATACTCGAAAGCAATAACTGGAATGGCCTAGGGGAAAAGTATACACACCATTGTAAACGGGCGAGTTTCTACTTTCAGATACAACAGGAATTTCTCGAGTTCGTCATTCCGTTCGCGAGATATGGGTGTTGAAGGTAAGGAATGGTTCAGAAATCATCAAAATTTTCGCTGTCCTGATACTCGAAACCAATAACTGGAATGGCCTAGGGCAAAAATACACATACCTTTGTAATCGGGCGAGTTTCTACTTTCAGATGCAACAGGAATTTCTCGAGTTCGTCAATCGGTTCGCGAGATATGGGAGTTTGAAGTTAAGGAATGATTGAGAAACCATCAAAATTTTCGCAAGTCTGATACTCGAAACCAATAACTACAATGGCCTAAGGGAAAAATACACATAGCGTTGTAATCGGGAGAGTTTCTATTTTCAGATGCAGCAGAAATTTTTCGGATTCGTCAATCCGTTCGCGAGGTATGGGAGTTTGAAGTTAAGGAATGGTTGAGAAACAATCACAATTTTCGCAAGTCTGATACTCGAAACCAATAACTACTGTGGCCTAGGGGAAAAATACACATACCTTTGTAATTGGGCGAGTTTCTACTTTCAGATGTAACAGGAATTTCTCGAGTATGTCAATCCGTTCGCGAGATATGGGAGTTTGAAGTTAAGGAATGTTTGAGGAACCATCAAAATTTTCGCAATTCTGATGCTAGAAACGAATAACTGGAATGACCTGGGGGAAAAGTACCCACACCATTGTAATCGGTCGAGTTTCTACTTTCAGATGCAACAGGAAATAATCGAGTTCGTCAATCCGTTCGCGAGATATGGGAGTTTGAAGATAAGGAATGGTTGAGAGACCATAACAATTTTCGCAAGTCTGATACTCGAAACCAATAACTACTATGGCCTAGGGGAAAAATACACATATCTTTGTAATCGGGCGAGTTTCTACTTTCAGATGCAACAGGAATTTCTCGAGTTCGTCAATCGGTTCGCGAGATATGGGAGTTTCAAGTTAAGGAATGGTTGAGAAACCATCAAAATTTTCGCAAGTCTGATACTCGAAACCAATAACTACAATGGCCTAAGGGAAAAATACACATAGCGTTGTAATCGGACGAGTTTCTACTTTCAGATGTAACAGAAATTTTTCGGATTCGTCAATCCGTTCGCTAAATATGGGAGTTTGGTGTAAAGGAATGGTTGAGAAACCATATAAATTTTCGCAAGTCTGATACTCGAAACCAATAACTACTATGGCCTAGGACAAAAATACACATACCGTTGTAATCGGACGAGTTTCTACTTTCAGATGCAACAGGAATTTCTCGAGTTCGTCAATCCGTTCGCGAGATATGGTAGTTTGAAGTTAAGGAATGGTTGAGAAACCATCAAAATTTTCGCAATTCTGATGCTAGAAGCGAATAACAGGAATGACCTGGGGGAAAAGTACACACACCATTGTAATCGGTCGACTTTCTACTTTCAGATGCAACAGGAAATAATCAAGTTCGTCAATCCGTTCGCGAGATATGGGAGTTTGGAGTTAAGGAATGGTTGAGAAACCATATAAATTTTCGCAAGGCTGATACTCGAGAGCAATAACTGGAATGGCCTAGGGGAAAAGTACACACACCATTGTAAACGGGCGAGTTTCTACTTTCAGATACAACAGGAATTTCTCGAGTATGTCAATCCGTTCGCGAGATATGGGAGTTTGAAGTTAAGGAATGTTTGAGGAACCATCAAAATTTTCGCAATTCTGATGCTAGAAACGAATAACTGGAATGACCTGGGGAAAAGTACCCACACCATTGTAATCGGTCGAGTTTCTACTTTCAGATGCAACAGGAAATAATCGAGTTCGTCAATCCGTTCGCGAGATATGGGAGTTTGAAGATAAGGAATGGTTGAGAGACCATAACAATTTTCGCAAGTCTGATACTCGAAACCAATAACTACTATGGCCTAGGGGAAAAATACACATATCTTTGTAATCGGGCGAGTTTCTACTTTCAGATGCAACAGGAATTTCTCGAGTTCGTCAATCGGTTCGCGAGATATGGGAGTTTGAAGTTAAGGAATGGTTGAGAAACCATCAAAATTTTCGCAAGTCTGATACTCGAAACCAATAACTACAATGGCCTAAGGGAAAAATACACATAGCGTTGTAATCGGACGAGTTTCTACTTTCAGATGCAACAGGAATTTCTCGAGTTCGTCAATCCGTTCGCGAGATATGGGAGTTTGAAGTTAAGGAATGGTTGAGAAACAATCACAATTTTCGCAAGTCTGATACTCGAAACCAATAACTACTGTGGCCTAGGGGAAAAATACACATACCTTTGTAATTGGGCGAGTTTCTACTTTCAGATGCAACAGGAATTTCTCGAGTATGTCAATCCGTTCGCGAGATATGGGAGTTTGAAGTTAAGGAATGTTTGAGGAACCATCAAAATTTTCGCAATTCTGATGCTAGAAACCAATAACTACAATGGCCTAAGGGAAAAATACACATAGCGTTGTAATCGGGAGAGTTTCTATTTTCAGATGCAACAGAAATTTTTCGGATTCGTCAATCCGTTCGCTAAATATGGGAGTTTGGTGTAAAGGAATGGTTGAGAAACCATATAAATTTTCGCAAGTCTGATACTCGAAACCAATAACTACTATGGCCTAGGACAAAAATACACATACCGTTGTAATCGGACGAGTTTCTACTTTCAGATGCAACAGGAATTTCTCGAGTTCGTCAGTCCGTTCGCGAGATATGGGAGTTTGAAGTTAAGGAATGGTTGAGAAACCATCAAAATTTTCGCAATTCTGATGCTAGAAGCGAATAACAGGAATGACCTGGGGGAAAAGTACACACACCATTGTAATCGGTCGACTTTCTACTTTCAGATGCAACAGGAAATAATCAAGTTCGTCAATCCGTTCGCGAGATATGGGAGTTTGGAGTTAAGGAATGGTTGAGAAACCATATAAATTTTCGCAAGGCTGATACTCGAGAGCAATAACTGGAATGGCCTAGGGGAAAAGTACACACACCATTGTAAACGGGCGAGTTTCTACTTTCAGATACAACAGGAATTTCTCGAGTTCGTCATTCCGTTCGCGAGATATGGGTGTTGAAGGTAAGGAATGGTTGAGAAACCATCAAAATTTTCGCTGTCCTGATACTCGAAACCAATAACTGGAATGGCCTAGGGCAAAAATACACATACCTTTGTAATCGGGCGAGTTTCTACTTTCAGATGCAACAGGAATTTCTCGAGTTCGTCAATCGGTTCGCGAGATATGGGAGTTTGAAGTTAAGGAATGGTTGAGAAGCCATCAAAATTTTCGCAATTCTGATGCTAGAAACGAATAACTGGAATGACCTAGGGGAAAAGTGCACACACCATTGTAATCGGTCGAGTTTCTACTTTCAGATGCAACAGGAAATAATCGAGTTCGACAAACCGTTCGCGAGATATGGGAGTTTGAAGTTAAGGAAGGGCTGAGGGACCATCACAATTTTCGCAAGTCTGATACCCGAAACCAATAACTACTATGTCCTAGGGCAAAAATACACATACCCTTGTAATCGGACGAGTTTCTACTTTCAGATGCAACAGGAATTTCTCGATTTCGTCAATCCGTTCGCGAGATATGGGAGTTTGAAGTTAAGGAATGGTTGAGAAACAATCACAATTTTCGCAAGTCTGATACTCGAAACCAATAACTACTGTGGCCTAGGGGAAAAATACACACACCATTGTAATCGGTCGAGTTTCTACTTTCAGATGCAACATGAAATAGTCGAGTTCTTCAATCCATTCGCGAGATATGGGAGTTTGAAGTTAAGGAAGAGCTGAGGGACCATCACAATTTTCGCAAGTCTGATACTCGAAACCAATAACTACTATGGCCTAGGGGAAAAATACACATATCTTTGTAATCGGGCGAGTTTCTACTTTCAGATGCAACAGGAATTTCTCGAGATCGTCAATCCGTTCGCGAGATATGGGAGTTTGAAGTTAAGGAATGGTTGAGAAACCATCAATATTTTCGCAAGTCTGATACTCGAAACCAATAACTACTATGGCCTAGGGCAAAAATACACATACCGTTGTAATCGGACGAGTTTCTGGTTTCAGATGCAACAGGAATTTATCGAGTTCGTAAATCCGTTCGCGAGATGTGGGAGTTTGGAGTAAAGGAATGGTTGAGAAACCATATAAATTTTCGCAAGTCTGATTCTCGAAACCAACAACTACTATGGCCTAGGGCAAAAATACACATACCGTTGTAATCGGACCAGTTTCTACTTTCAGATGCAACAGGAAATAATCGAGTTCGTCAATCCGTTCGCGAGATATGGGAGTTTGGAGTTAAGGAATGGTTGAGAAACCATATAAATTTTCGCAAGTCTGATACTCGAAACCAATAATTGGAATGGCCTAGGGGAAAAATACACATAGCGTTGTAATCGGGAGAGTTTCTATTTTCAGATGCAACAGAAATTTTTCGGATTCGTCAATCCGTTCGCGAAATATGGGAGTTTGGAGTAAAGGAATGGTTGAGAAACCATATAAATTTTCGCAAGTCTGATACTCGAAACCAACAACTACTATGGCCTAGGGCAAAAATACACATACCGTTGTAATCGGACCAGTTTCTACTTTCAGATGCAACAGGAATTTCTCGAGTTCGTCAATCCGTTCGCGAGATATGGGTGTTGAAGGTAAGGAATGGTTCAGAAACCATCAAAATTTTCGCTGTCCTGATACTCGAAACCAATAACTGGAATGGCCTAGGGCAAAAATACACATATCTTTGTAATCGGGCGAGTTTCTACTTTCAGATGCAACAGGAATTTCTCGAGTTCGTCATTCGGTTCGCGAGATATGGGAGTTTGAAGTTAAGGAATGGTTGAGAAACCATCAAAATTTTCGCAAGTCTGATACTCGAAACCAATAACTACAATGGCCTAAGGGAAAAATACACATAGCGTTGTAATCGGACGAGTTTCTACTTTCAGATGCAACAGGAATTTCTCGAGTTCGTCAATCCGTTCGCGAGATATGGGAGTTTGAAGTTAAGGAATGGTTGAGAAACAATCACAATTTTCGCAAGTCTGATACTCGAAACCAATAACTACTGTGGCCTAGGGGAAAAATACACATACCTTTGTAATTGGGCGAGTTTCTACTTTCAGATGCAACAGGAATTTCTCGAGTATGTCAATCCGTTCGCGAGATATGGGAGTTTGAAGTTAAGGAATGTTTGAGGAACCATCAAAATTTTCGCAATTCTGATGTTAGAAACGAATAACTGGAATGACCTGGGGGAAAAGTACCCACACCATTGTAATCGGTCGAGTTTCTACTTTCAGATGCAACAGGAAATAATCGAGTTCGTCAATCCGTTCGCGAGATATGGGAGTTTGAAGATAAGGAATGGTTGAGAGACCATAACAATTTTCGCAAGTCTGATACTCGAAACCAATAACTACTATGGCCTAGGGGAAAAATACACATATCTTTGTAATCGGGCGAGTTTCTACTTTCAGATGCAACAGGAATTTCTCGAGTTCGTCAATCGGTTCGCGAGATATGGGAGTTTGAAGTTAAGGAATGGTTGAGAAACTTTCAAAATTTTCGCAAGTCTGATACTCGAAACCAATAACTACAATGGCCTAAGGGAAAAATACACATAGCGTTGTAATCGGACGAGTTTCTACTTTCAGATGCAACAGGAATTTCTCGAGTTCGTCAATCCGTTCGCGAGATATGGGAGTTTGAAGTTAAGGAATGGTTGAGAAACAATCACAATTTTCGCAAGTCTGATACTCGAAACCAATAACTACTGTGGCCTAGGGGAAAAATACACATACCTTTGTAATTGGGCGAGTTTCTACTTTCAGATGCAACAGGAATTTCTCGAGTATGTCAATCCGTTCGCGAGATATGGGAGTTTGAAGTTAAGGAATGTTTGAGGAACCATCAAAATTTTCGCAATTCTGATGCTAGAAACGAATAACTGGAATAACCTGGGGGAAAAGTACCCACACCATTGTAATCGGTCGAGTTTCTACTTTCAGATGCAACAGGAAATAATCGAGTTCGTCAATCCGTTCGCGAGATATGGGAGTTTGAAGATAAGGAATGGTTGAGAGACCATAACAATTTTCGCAAGTCTGATACTCGAAACCAATAACTACTATGGCCTAGGGGAAAAATACACATATCTTTGTAATCGGGCGAGTTTCTACTTTCAGATGCAACAGGAATTTCTCGAGTTCGTCAATCCGTTCGCGAGATATGGGAGTTTGAAGTTAAGGAATGGTTGAGAAACCATCAAAATTTTCGCAAGTCTGATACTCGAAACCAATAACTACAATGGCCTAAGGGAAAAATACACATAGCGTTGTAATCGGGAGAGTTTCTATTTTCAGATGCAACAGAAATTTTTCGGATTCGTCAATCCGTTCGCTAAATATGGGAGTTTGGTGTAAAGGAATGGTTGAGAAACCATATAAATTTTCGCAAGTCTGAATACTCGAAACCAATAACTACTATGGCCTAGGGCAAAAATACACATACTGTTGTAATCGGACGAGTTTCTACTTTCAGATGCAACAGGAATTTCTCGAGTTCGTCAATCCGTTCGCGAGATATGGGAGTTTGAAGTTAAGGAATGGTTGAGAAACCATCAAAATTTTCGCAATTCTGATGCTAGAAGCGAACAACAGGAATGACCTGGGGGAAAAGTACACACACCATTGTAATCGGTCGACTTTCTACTTTCAGATGCAACAGGAAATAATCAAGTTCGTCAATCCGTTCGCGAGATATGGGAGTTTGGAGTTAAGGAATGGTTGAGAAACCATATAAATTTTCGCAAGGCTGATACTCGAGAGCAATAACTGGAATGGCCTAGGGGAAAAGTACACACACCATTGTAAACGGGCGAGTTTCTACTTTCAGATACAACAGGAATTTCTCGAGTTCGTCATTCCGTTCGCGAGATATGGGTGTTGAAGGTAAGGAATGGTTGAGAAACCATCAAAATTTTCGCTGTCCTGATACTCGAAACCAATAACTGGAATGGCCTAGGGCAAAAATACACATACCTTTGTAATCGGGCGAGTTTCTACTTTCAGATGCAACAGGAATTTCTCGAGTTCGTCAATCGGTTCGCGAGATATGGGAGTTTGAAGTTAAGGAATGGTTGAGAAACCATCAAAATTTTCGCAAGTCTGATACTCGAAACCAATAACTACAATGGCCTAAGGGAAAAATACACATAGCGTTGTAATCGGGAGAGTTTCTATTTTCAGATGCAACAGAAATTTTTCGGATTCGTCAATCCGTTCGCGAAATATGTGAGTTTGGAGTAAAGGAATGGTTGAGAAACCATATAAACTTTCGCAAGTCTGATACTCGAAACCAACAACTACTATGGCCTAGGGCAAAAATACACATACCGTTGTAATCGGACGAGTTTCTACTTTCAGATGCAACAGGAATTTCTCGAGTATGTCAATCCGTTCGCGAGATATGGGAGTTTGAAGTTAAGGAATGGTTGAGAAGCCATCAAAATTTTCGCAATTCTGATGCTAGAAACGAATAACTGGAATGACCTAGTGGAAAAGTACACACACCATTGTAATCGGTCGAGTTTCTACTTTCAGATGCAACAGGAAATAATCGAGTTCTTCAATCCGTTCGCGAGATATGGGAGTTTGAAGTTAAGGAATGGTTGAGAAACCATCAAAATTTTCGCAAGTCTGGTACTCGAAACCAATAACTGGAATGGCCTAGGGGAAAAGTACACACACCATTGTAATGGGGCGAGTTTCTACTTTCAGATGCAACAGGAATTCCTCGAGTTCGTCAATCCGTTCGCGAGATATGGGAGTTTGAAAATAAGGAATGGTTGAGAGACCATCACAATTTTCGCAAGTCTGATACTCGGAACCAGTAACTACTATGGCCTAGGGCAAAAATACACATACCGTTGTAATCAGACGAGTTTCTACTTTCAGATGCAACAGGAAATAATCGAGTTCGTCAATCCGTTCGCGAGATATGGGAGTTTGAAGTTAAGGAACGGTTGAGAAACCATCAAAATTTTCCCAATTTTGATGCTCGAAACGAATAACTGGAATGACCTAGGGGAAAGGTACACACACCATTGTAATCGGACGACTTTCTACTTTCAGATGCAACAGGAAATAATCCAGTTCGTCAATCCGTTCGCGAGATATGGGAGTTTGAAGTTAAGGAATGGTTGAGAAACCATCAATATTTTCGCAAGTCTGATACTCGAAACCAATAACTGCTATGGCCTAGGGCAAAAATACACATACCGTTGTAATCGGACGAGTTTCTGGTTTCAGATGCAACAGGAATTTATCGAGTTCGTAAATCCGTTCGCGAGATGTGGGAGTTTGAAAATAAGGAATGGTTGAGAGACCATCACAATTTTCGCAAGTCTGATACTCGAAACCAACATCTACTATGGCCTAGGGGAAAAATACACATATCTTTGTAATCGGGCGAATTTCTACTTTCAGATTCAACAGGAATTTCTCGAGTTCGTCAATCCATTCGCGAGATATGGGAGTTGGAAGTTAAGGAATGGTTGAGAAACCATCAAAATTTTCGCAAGTCTGATACTCGAAACCAATAACTGCTATGGCCTAGGGCAAAAATACACATACCGTTGTAATCGGACGAGTTTCTGGTTTCAGATGCAACAGGAATTTATCGAGTTCGTAAATCCGTTCGCGAGATGTGGGAGTTTGAAAATAAGGAATGGTTGAGAGACCATCAAAATTTTCGCAAGTCTGATACTCGAAACCAATAACTACAATGGCCTAAGGGAAAAATACACATAGCGTTGTAATCGGGAGAGTTTCTATTTTCAGATGCAACAGAAATTTTTCGGATTCGTCAATCCGTTCGCTAAATATGGGAGTTTGGTGTAAAGGAATGGTTGAGAAACCATATAAATTTTCGCAAGTCTGATACTCGAAACCAATAACTACTATGGCCTAGTGCAAAAATACACATACCGTTGTAATCGGACGAGTTTCTACTTTCAGATGCAACAGGAATTTCTCGAGTTCGTCAATCCGTTCGCGAGATATGGGAGTTTGAAGTTAAGGAATGGTTGAGAAACCATCAAAATTTTCGCAATTCTGATGATAGAAGCGAATAACAGGAATGACCTGGGGGAAAAGTACACACACCATTGTAATCGGTCGACTTTCTACTTTCAGATGCAACAGGAAATAATCAAGTTCGTCAATCCGTTCGCGAGATATGGGAGTTTGGAGTTAAGGAATGGTTGAGAAACCATATAAATTTTCGCAAGGCTGATACTCGAGAGCAATAACTGGAATGGCCTAGGGGAAAAGTACACACACCATTGTAAACGGGCGAGTTTCTACTTTCAGATACAACAGGAATTTCTCGAGTTCGTCATTCCGTTCGCGAGATATGGGTGTTGAAGGTAAGGAATGGTTGAGAAACCATCAAAATTTTCGCTGTCCTGATACTCGAAACCAATAACTGGAATGGCCTAGGGCAAAAATACACATACCTTTGTAATCGGGCGAGTTTCTACTTTCAGATGCAACAGGAATTTCTCGAGTTCGTCAATCGGTTCGCGAGATATGGGAGTTTGAAGTTAAGGAATGGTTGAGAAACCATCAAAATTTTCGCAAGTCTGATACTCGAAACCAATAACTACAATGGCCTAAGGGAAAAATACACATAGCGTTGTAATCGGGAGAGTTTCTATTTTCAGATGCAACAGAAATTTTTCGGATTCGTCAATCCGTTCGCGAAATATGGGAGTTTGGAGTAAAGGAATGGTTGAGAAACCATATAAATTTTCGCAAGTCTGATACTCGAAACCAACAACTACTATGGCCTAGGGCAAAAATACACATACCGTTGTAATCGGACGAGTTTCTACTTTCAGATGCAACAGGAATTTCTCGAGTTCGTCAATCTGTTTGCGAGGTATGGGAGTTTGAACTTAAGTAATTGTTGAGAAACAATCACAATTATCGCAAGTCTGATACTCGAAACCAATAACTACTGTGGCCTAGGGGAAAAATACACATACCATTGTAATTGGGCCAGTTTCTACTTTCAGATGCAACAGGAATTTCTCGAGTATGTCAATCCGTTCGCGAGATATGGGAGTTTGAAGTTAAGGAATGGTTGAGAAGCCATCAAAATTTTCGCAATTCTGATGCTAGAAACGAATAACTGGAATGACCTAGTGGAAAAGTACACACACCATTGTAATCGGTCGAGTTTCTACTTTCAGATGCAACAGGAAATAATCGAGTTCTTCAATCCGTTCGCGAGATATGGGAGTTTGAAGTTAAGGAATGGTTGAGAAACCATCAAAATTTTCGCAAGTCTGGTACTCGAAACCAATAACTGGAATGGCCTAGGGGAAAAGTACACACACCATTGTAATGGGGCGAGTTTCTACTTTCAGATGCAACAGGAATTCCTCGAGTTCGTCAATCCGTTCGCGAGATATGGGAGTTTGAAAATAAGGAATGGTTGAGAGACCATCACAATTTTCGCAAGTCTGATACTCGGAACCAATAACTACTATGGCCTAGGGCAAAAATACACATACCGTTGTAATCGGACGAGTTTCTACTTTCAGATGCAACAGGAAATAATCGAGTTCGTCAATCCGTTCGCGAGATATGGGAGTTTGAAGTTAAGGAATGGTTGAGAAACCATCAAAATTTTCCCAATTTTGATGCTCGAAACGAATAACTGGAATGACCTAGGGGAAAAGTACACACACCATTGTAATCGGACGACTTTCTACTTTCAGATGCAACAGGAAATAATCCAGTTCGTCAATCCGTTCGCGAGATATGGGAGTTTGAAGTTAAGGAATGGTTGAGAAACAATCAATATTTTCGCAAGTCTGATACTCGAAACCAATAATTGCTATGGCCTAGGGCAAAAATACACATACCGTTGTAATCGGACGAGTTTCTGGTTTCAGATGCAACAGGAATTTATCGAGTTCGTAAATCCGTTCGCGAGATGTGGGAGTTTGAAAATAAGGAATGGTTGAGAGACCATCACAATTTTCGCAAGTCTGATACTCGAAACCAATATCTACTATGGCCTAGGGGAAAAATACACATATCTTTGTAATCGGGCGAATTTCTACTTTCAGATTCAACAGGAATTTCTCGAGTTCGTCAATCCATTCGCGAGATATGGGAGTTGGAAGTTAAGGAATGGTTGAGAAACCATCAAAATTTTCGCAAGTCTGATACTCGAAACCAATAACTGCTATGGCCTAGGGCAAAAATACACATACCGTTGTAATCGGACGAGTTTCTGGTTTCAGATGCAACAGGAATTTATCGAGTTCGTAAATCCGTTCGCGAGATGTGGGAGTTTGAAAATAAGGAATGGTTGAGA
Source organism: Ptiloglossa arizonensis (assembly GCF_051014685.1). Lineage (NCBI taxonomy): Eukaryota > Metazoa > Arthropoda > Insecta > Hymenoptera > Colletidae > Ptiloglossa > Ptiloglossa arizonensis. The sequence continues at coordinate 746,225 of NW_027478549.1, forward strand.
GACCATCAAAATTTTCGCAAGTCTGATACTCGAAACCAATAACTACAATGGCCTAAGGGAAAAATACACATAGCGTTGTAATCGGGAGAGTTTCTATTTTCAGATGCAACAGAAATTTTTCGGATTCGTCAATCCGTTCGCGAAATATGGGAGTTTGGAGTAAAGGAATGGTTGAGGAACCATATAAATTTTCGCAAGTCTGATACTCGAAACCAACAACTACTATGGCCTAGGGCAAAAATACACATACCGTTGTAATCGGACGAGTTTCTACTTTCAGATGCAACAGGAATTTCTCGAGTTCGTCAATCCGTTCGCGAGATATGGGAGTTTGAAGTTAAGGAATGGTTGAGAAACAATCACAATTTTCGCAAGTCTGATACTCGAAACCAATAACTACTGTGGCGTAGGGGAAAAATACACATACCTTTGTAATTGGGCGAGTTTCTACTTTCAGATGCAACAGGAATTTCTCGAGTATGTCAATCCGTTCGCGAGATATGGGAGTTTGAAGTTAAGGAATGTTTGAGGAACCATCAAAATTTTCGCAATTCTGATGCTAGAAACGGATAACTGGAATGACCGGGGGAAAAGTACCCACACCATTGTAATCGGTCGAGTTTGTACTTTCAGATGCAAAAGGAAATAATCGAGTTCGACAATACGTTCGCGCGATATGGGAGTTTGAAGTTAAGGAAGGGCTGAGGGACCGTCACAATTTTCGCAAGTCTGATACTCGAAACCAGTAACTACTATGGCCTAGGGCAAAAATACACATACCGTTGTAATCGGACGAGTTTCTACTTTCAGATGCAACAGGAATTTCTCGATTTCGTCAATCCGTTCGCGAGATATGGGAGTTTGAAGTTAAGGAATGGTTGAGAAACAATCACAATTTTCGCAAGTCTGATACTCGAAACCAATAACTACTGTGGCCTAGGGGAAAAATACACATACCATTGTAATTGGGCGAGTTTCTACTTTCAGATGCAACAGGAATTCCTCGAGTTCGTCAATCCGTTCGCGAGATATGGGAGTTTGAAAATAAGGAATGGTTGAGAGACCATCACAATTTCCGCAAGTCTGATACTCGGAACCAATAACTACTATGGCCTAGGGGAAAAATACACATACCTTTGTAATCGGGCGAGTTTCTACTTTCAGATGGGACAGGAGTTTCTCGAGTTCGTCAATCCGTTCGCGAGATATGGGATTTTGAAATTAAGGAACGGTTGAGAAACAATCACAATTTTCGCAAGTCTGATACTCGAAACCAATAACTACTATGGCCTAGGGCAAAAATACACATACCGTTGTAATCGGACGAGTTTCTACTTTCAGATGCAACAGGAAATAATCGAGTTCGTCAATCCGTTCGCGAGATATGGGAGTTTGAAGTTAAGGAACGGTTGAGAAACCATCAAAATTTTCCCAATTTTGATGATCGAAACGAATAACTGGAATGACCTAGGGGAAAAGTACACACACCATTGTAATCGGACGACTTTCTACTTTCAGATGCAACAGGAAATAATCCAGTTCGTCAATCCGTTCGCGAGATATGGGAGTTTGAAGTTAAGGAATGGTTGAGAAACCATCAATATTTTCGCAAGTCTGATACTCGAAACCAATAACTGCTATGGCCTAGGGCAAAAATACACATACCGTTGTAATCGGACGAGTTTCTGGTTTCAGATGCTACAGGAATTTATCGAGTTCGTAAATCCGTTCGCGAGATGTGGGAGTTTGAAATTAAGGAACGGTTGAGAAACAATCACAATTTTCGCAAGTCTGATACTCGAATCCAATAACTACTATGGCCTAGTGCAAAAATACACATACCGTTGTAATCGGACGAGTTTCTACTTTCAGATGCAACAGGAAATAATCGAGTTCGTCAATCCGTTCGCGAGATATGGGAGTTTGGAGTTAAGGAATGGTTGAGAAACCATATAAATTTTCGCAAGTCTGATACTCGAAACCAATAACTGGAATGGCCTAGGGGAAAAATACACATAGCGTAGTAATCGGGAGAGTTTCTATTTTCAGATGCAACAGAAATTTTTCGGATTCGTCATTCCGTTCGCGAGATATGGGTGTTGAAGGTAAGGAATGGTTGAGAAACCATCAAAATTTTCGCTGTCCTGATACTCGAAACCAATAACTGGAATGGCCTAGGGCAAAAATACACATACCTTTGTAATCGGGCGAGTTTCTACTTTCAGATGCAACAGGAATTTCTCGAGTTCGTCAATCGGTTCGCGTGAGATGGGAGTTTGAAGTTAAGGAATGGTTGAGAAACCATCAAAATTTTCGCAAGTCTGATACTCGAAACCAATAACTACAATGGCCTAAGGGAAAAATACACATAGCGTTGTAATCGGGAGAGTTTCTATTTTCTGATGCAACAGAAATTTTTCGGATTCGTCAATCCGTTCGCGAAATATGGGAGTTTGGAGTTAAGGAATGTTTGAGAAACCATATAACTTTTCGCAAGTCTGATACTCGAAACCAATAACTACTATGACCTAGGGCAAAAATACACATAACGTTGTAATCGGACGAGTTTCTACTTTCAGATGCAACAGGAATTTCTCGATTTCGTCAATCCGTTCGCGAGATATGGGAGTTTGAAGTTAAGGAATGGTTGAGAAACAATCAAAATTTTCGCAATCCTGATGCTAGAAACGAATAACTGGAATGACCTGGGGGAAAAGTACACACACCATTGTAATCGGTCGACTTTCTACTTTCAGATGCAACAGGAAATGATCGAGTTCGTCATTCCGTTCGCGAGATATGGGTGTTTGAAGGTAAGGAATGGTTGAGAAACCATCAAAATTTTCGCCGGTCTGATACTCGAAACCAATAACTGGAATGACCTGGGGGAAAAGTACACACACCATTGTAATCGGTCGACTTTCTACTTTCAGATGCAACAGGAAATAATCGAGTTCGTCATTCCGTTCGCGAGATATGGGTGTTTGAAGGTAAGGAATGGTTGAGAAACAATCACAATTTTCGCAAGTCTGATACTCGAAACCAATAACTACTGTGGCCTAGGGGACAAATACACATTCCTTTGTAATTGGGCGAGTTTCTACTTTCAGATGCAACAGGAATTTCTCGAGTATGTCAATCCGTTCGCGAGATATGGGAGTTTGAAGTTAAGGAATGGTTGAGAAGCCATCAAAATTTTCGCAATTCTGATGCTAGAAACGAATAACTGGAATGACCTAGGGGAAAAGTACACACACCATTGTAATGGGGCGAGTTTCTACTTTCAGATGCAACAGGAATTCCTCGAGTTCGTCAATCCGTTCGCGAGATATGGGAGTTTGAAAATAAGGAATGGTTGACAGACCATCACAATTTTCGCAAGTCTGATACTCGAAACCAATAACTACTATGGCCTAGGGGAAAAATACACATATCTTTGTAATCGGGCGAGTTTCTACTTTCAGATGCAACAGGAATTTCTCGAGTTCGTCAATCCGTTCGCGACATATGGGAGTTGGAAGTTAAGGAATGGTTGAGAAACAATCAAAATTTTCGCAATCCTGATGCTAGAAACGAATAACTGGAATGACCTGGGGGAAAAGTACACACACCATTGTAATCGGTCGACTTTCTACTTTCAGATGCAACAGGAAATAATCGAGTTCGTCATTCCGTTCGCGAGATATGGGTGTTTGAAGGTAAGGAATGGTTGAGAAACCATCAAAATTTTCGCCGGTCTGATACTCGAAACCAATAACTGGAATGACCTGGGGGAAAAGTACACACACCATTGTAATCGGTCGACTTTCTACTTTCAGATGCAACAGGAAATAATCGAGTTCGTAATTCCGTTCGCGAGATATGGGTGTTTGAAGGTAAGGAATGGTAGTGAAACAATCACAATTTTCGCAAGTCTGATACTCGAAACCAGTAACTACTGTGGCCTAGGGGAAAAATACACATACCATTGTAATGGGGCGGGTTTCTACTTTCAGATGCAACAGGAATTCCTCGAGTTCGTCAATCCGTTCGCGAGATATGGGAGTTTGAAAATAAGGAATGGTTGAGAGACCATCACAATTTTCGCAAGTCTGATACTCGAAAACAATAACTACAATGGCCTAAGGGAGAAATACACATAGCGTTGTAATCGGGAGAGTTTCTATTTTCAGATGCAACAGAAATTTTTCGGATTCGTCAATCCGTTCGCGAAATATGGGAGTTTGGAGTTAAGGAATGGTTGAGAAACCATAAAAATTTTCGCAAGTCTGATACTCGAAACCAATAACTACTATGGCCTAGGGCAAAAATACACATACCGTTGTAATCATACGAGTTTCTACTTTCAGATGCAACAGGAATTTCTCGAGTTCCTCAATCCGTTCGCGAGATATGGGAGTTTGAAGTTAAGGAATGGTTGACAAACCATCAAAATTTTCGCAAGTGTGATACTCGAAACCAATAACTGGAATGGCCTAGGGGAATAGTACACACACCATTGTAATGGGGCGAGTTTCTACTTTCAGATGCAACAGGAATTTCTCGAGCTCTTCAATCCGATCACGAGATATGGGAGTTTGAAATGAAGGAACGGTTGAGAAACCATCCAAATTTTCGCAAGTCTGATACTCGAAACCAATAACTACAAAGGCTTAGGGGCAAAATTCACAAACCGTTGTAATCGGGAGAGTTTCTTCTTCCAGGTGCAACCGGAATTTCTCGTGTTCGTCAATCCGTTCGCGAGATATGGGAGTTTGAAGTTAAGGAATGGTTGACAAACCATCAAAATTTTCGCAAGTGTGATACTCGAAACCAATAACTGGAATGGCCTAGGGGAATAGTACACACACCATTGTAATGGGGCGAGTTTCTACTTTCAGATGCAACAGGAATTTCTCGAGCTCTTCAATCCGATCGCGAGATATGGGAGTTTGAAATGAAGGAACGGTTGAGAAACCATCCAAATTTTCGCAAGTCTGATACTCGAAACCAATAACTACAAAGGCTTAGGGGCAAAATTCACAAACCGTTGTAATCGGGAGAGTTTCTTCTTCCAGGTGCAACCGGAATTTCTCGTGTTCGTCAATCCGTTCGCGAGATATGGGAGTTTGAAGTTAAGGAATGGTTGAGAAACAATCACAATTTTCGCAAGTCTGATACTCGAAACCAATTACTACTATGGCCCATGGAAAAAATACACATACCTTTGTAATTGGGCGAGTTTCTACTTTTAGATGCAACAGGAATTTCTCGAGTTCGTCAATCCGTTCGCGAGATATGGGAGTTTGAAGTTAAGGAGTGTTTGAGAAACCATCAAAATTTTCGCAATTCTGATGCTAGAAACGAAAAACTGGAATGGCCTAGGGGAAAAGCACACACACCATAGTAATCGGGCGAGTTTCTACTTTCAGATGCAACAGGAATTACTCGAGTTCGTCAATCCGTTCGCGAGATATGGGAGTTTGAAATTAAGGAACGGTTGAGAAACCATCAAAATTTTCGCAAGTCTGATACTCGAAACCAATAACTACAAAGGCTTAGGGGAAAAATACACATAGCGTTGTAATCGGGAGAGTTTCTTCTTCCAGATGCAACCGGAATTTCTCGTGTACGTCAATCCGTTCGCGAGATATGGGAGTTTGAAGTTAAGGAATGGTTGAGAAACCATCAAAATTTTTGCTGGTCTGATTCTCGAAACCGATAACTGGAATGGCCTAGGGGAAAAGTACACACACCATTGTAATCGGGCGAGTTTCTGCTTTCAGATGCAACAGGAATTTCTCGAGTTCGTCAATCCGCTCGCATATATGGGAGTTTGAAGTTAAGGAATGGTTGAGAAACCAACAAAATTTTCGCAAGTCTGATACTCGAAACCAATAACTACTACGGCCTAGGGCAAAAATACACATACCATTGTAATCGGACGAGTTTCTGTTTCAGATGCAACAGGAATTTCTCGAGTTCGTCAATCCGTTCGCGAGATATGGGAGTTTAAAGTTAAGGAATGGTTGAGAAACCATCACAATCTTCGCAAATCTGATACTCCAAACCAATAACTACTATGGCCTAGGGCAAAAATACACATACCGTTGTAATCGGGCGAGCTACTGCTTTCAGATGCAATAGGAATTTCTCGAGTTCGTCAATCCGTTCGCGAGATATGGGAGTTTGAAGTTAAGGAGTGGTTGAGAAACTATCAAAATTTTCGCAAGTCTGATACACGAAACCAATAACTACAATGGCCTAGGGGAAAAATACACATACCGTTGTAATCGGGCGAGTTTCTACTTCCAGATGCAAACAGAAGTTCTCGAGTTCGTCAATCAGTTCGCGAGATATGGGAGTTTAAATTTAAGGAATGGTTGAGAAACCATCACAATTTTCGCAAGTCTGATATTCGAGACCAATGACTACTATGGCCTAGGCAAAAATACACGTACCTTCGTAATCGGGCGAGCTACTGCTTTCAGATGCAACAGGAATTTCTCGAGTTCGTCATTCCGTTCGCGAGATATGGGAGTTTGAAGTTAAGGAATGGTTGAGAAACCATCAAAATTTTCCCTGGTCTGATACTCGAATCCTATAACTGGAATGCCCTACGGGAAAAGTTCACACACCTTTGTAATCGAGCGAGTTTCTACTTTCAGATGCAACAGGAATTTCTCGAGTTCGTCAATCCGTTCAGGAGATATGGGAGTTTGAAGTTAAGGAATGGTTGAGAAACCATCAAAATTTTCGCAAGTCTGATACTAGAAACCAATAACTACTATTGCCTAGGGCAAAAATACACATACCGTTGTGATCGGGCGTGTTTCTGCTTTCAGATGCAACAGGAATTTCTTGAGTTCGCCAATCCGTTCGCGACATTTGGGAGTTTGAAGTTAAGGAATGGTTGAGAAACCATCAAAATTTTCGCAATTCTGATACTCGAAACCAATAACTACAATGACCTAGGGGAAAAATACACAGGCCGTTGTAATCGGGCGAGTATCTGCTTTCAGATGCAACAGGAACTTCTCGAGTTCGTCAATCTGTTCGCGAGATATGGGTGTTTGGAGTTAACGAATGGTTGAGAAACCATAAAAATTTGCCCTGGTCTGATACTTGAAACCTATAACTGGAATGGCCTAGGGGAAAGGTACACACACCATTGTAATCGGGCTAGTTTGCACTTTCAGACGCAACAGGAATTTCTCGAGTTCGTCAATCCGTTCACGAGATATGGGAGTTTGAAGTTAAAGAATCGTTGAGAAACCATCAAAATTTTCGCAAGTCTGATACTCGAAACCAATAACTACAAATGCCTCGGGGAAAAATTCACATAGCTTTGTAATCGGGCGAGTTTCTACTTTCAGATGCAACAGGAATTTCTCGAGTGCGTCAATCCGTTCGCGAGATATGGGAGTTTGAAGTTAAGGAATGCTTGAGAAACCATCAAAATTTTCGCAAGTCTGTTATTCGAGACCAATGACTACTATGGCCTAGGGCAAAAATACACATACCGTTGTAATCGGGCGAGTTTCTGCTTTCAGATGCAAAAGGAAATTCTCGAGTTTGTCAATCCGTTCGAGAGATATGGGAGTTTGAAGTTAAGGAATGGTTGAGAAACCATCAAAATTTTCGCAAGTCTGATTCTCGAAACCAATAACTGGAATGGCCTACGAGAATAGTACACACACCATTGTAATCGGGCGAGTTTCTACTTTCAGATGCAACAGGAATATCTCGGGTTCGTCAATCCGTTCGCGAGATATGGGAGTTTGAAGATAAGGAATGGTTGAGAAACCATCAAAATTTCCGCAAGTCTGATACTCGAAACCAATAACTACAATGACGTAGGGGAAAAATACACAGACCGTTCTAATCGGGCGAGTAACTGCTTTCAGATGCAACAGGAATTTCTCGAGTTCGTCAATCCGTTTGCGGGATATGGGAGTTTGAAATTAAGGAATGGTTGAGAAACCATCAAAATTTTCGCAAGTCTGATACTCGAAACCAATAACTACAATGACGTAGGGGAAAAATACACAGACCGTTCTAATCGGGCGAGTAACTGCTTTCAGATGCAACAGGAACTTCTCGCGATCGTCAATCCGTTCGCTAGATATGGGAGTGTGAAGTTCAGGAATGGTTGAGAAACCATCAAAATTTTCGCAAGTCTGGTACTAGAAACCAATAACTACTATTGCCTAGGGCAAAAATACACATACCGTTGTAATCGGGCGAGTTTCTGCTTTCAGATGCAACAGGAATTTCTCGAGTTCGTCAATCCGCTCGCGAGATATGGTAGTTTGAAGTTACGGAATGGTTGAGAAAACATCAAAATTTTCGCAAGTCTGATACTCGAAACCAATGACTGGAATGGCCCAGGGGAAAAGTACACACACCATTGTAATCGGGCGAGTTTCTACTTTCAGATGCAACAGGAATATCTCGGGTTCGTCAATCCGTTCGCGAGATATGGGAGTTTGAAGTTAAGGAATGGTTGAGAAACCATCAAAATTTTCGCAAGTCTGATACACGAAACCAATAACTACAATGGCCTAGGGCAAAAATACTCATACCGTTGTAATCGGGCGAGTTTCTGCTTTCAGATGCAACAGGAACATCTTGAGTTCGTCAATCCGTTCGCGAGATATGGGAGTTTGAAGTTAAGGAATGGTTGAGGAACCATCAAAATTTTCGCAAGTCTGACATTCGAAACCAATAACTGGAATGGCCTAGGGGAAAAGAACACACACCGTTGTAATTGGGCGAGTTTCTACTTTCAGATGCAACAGGAATATCTCGAGTTCGTCAATCCGTCCGCGAGATATGAGAGATTGAAGTTAAGGAATGGTTGAGAAACCATCAAAATTTTCGCAATTCTGACACTCGAAACCAATAACTGGAATGGCCTAGGGGAAAAGAACACACACCGTTGTAATCGGGCGAGTTTCTACTATCAGATGCAACAGGAATTCCTCGAGTTCGTCAATCCGTCCGCGAGATATGAGAGATTGAAGTTAAGGAATGGTTGAGAAACCATCAAAATTTTCGCAAGTTTGATACTCGAAACCAATAACTGGAATATCCTAGGGGAAAAGTACACACACCATTGTAATCGGGCGAGTTTCTACTTTCAGATGCAACAGGAGTATCTCGAGTTCGTTAATCCGTTCGCGAGATATGGGAGTTTGGAGTTAAGAGACGGTTGAGAAACCATCAAAATTTTCGCAATTCTGATGCTAGAAACGAATAACTGGAATGGCCTAGGGGAAAATAACACATACCGTTGCAATCGGGCGAGTTTCTGCTTTCAGATGCAGCAGGAATTTCTCGAGTTCGTCAATCCGTTCGAGAGATGTGGGAGTGTGAAGTTAAGGAATGGTTGAGAAAACATCAAAGTTTTCGCAAGTCTGATACTCGAAACCAATAACTACTATGACCAGGGGGAAAAATACACATACCATTGCAATCGGGCGAGTTTCTACTTTCAGATGCAACAGGAATTTCTCGAGTTCGTCAATCCGTTCGCGAGATAATACAGTTTGAAGTTAAGGAATGATTGAGAAACCATCAAAATATTCGCTGGTCTGATACTCGAAACCAATAACTACTATGGCCTAGGGGAAAAGTACACACACCATTGTAATCGGGCGAGTTTCTACTTTCAGATGCAACCGGAAGTTCTCGAGTTCGTCAATCCGTTCGCGAGATATGGGAGTTTGAATTTAAGGAGTGGTTGAGAAACCATCAAAATTTTCGCAAGTCTGATATTCGAGACCAATGACTACTATGGCCTAGGGCAAAAATACACATACCATTGTAATCGGGCGAGTTTCTGCTTTCAGATGCAATTGGAAATTCTCGAGTTCGTCAATCAGTTCGAGAGATATGGGAGTTTGAAGTTAAGGAATGGTTGAGAAACCATCAAAATTTTCGCAAGTCTGATACTAGAAACCAATAACTACTATTGCCTAGGGCAAAAATACACATACCGTTGTGATCGGGCGTGTTTCTGCTTTCAGATGCAACAGGAATTTCTTGAGTTCGCCAATCCGATCGCGAGATTTGGGAGTTTGAAGTTAAGGAGTGGTTGAGAAACCATCAAAATTTTCGCAAGTCTGATACTCGAAACCAATAACTACTATTTCGTAGGGCAATTATACACATAGCGATGTAGTCGGGCGAGTTTCTGCTTTCATATGCAACAGGAATTTCTCGAGTTCGTCAATCCGTTCGCGAGATATGGAAGTTCGAAATTAAGGAATGGTTGAGAAACCATCAAAATTTTCGCAATTCTGATACTCGAAACCAATAACTACTATGGCCTACGGCAAAAATACACATACCATTGTAATCGGGCGAGTTTCTGCTTTCAGATGCAACAGGAATTTCTCGAGTTCGTCAATCCGTTCGCGAGATATGGTAGTTTGAAATTAAGGAATGGTTGAGAAACCATCAAAATTTTCGCAATTCTGATACTCGAAACCAATAACTACAACGACCTAGGGGAAAAATACACAGGCCGTTGTAATCGGGCGAGTATCTGCTTTCAGATGCAACAGGAACTTCTCGAGATCGTCAATCCGTTCGCGAGATATGGGAGTGTGAAGTTATGGAATGGTTGAACACCATCAAAATTTTCGCAAGTCTGATACTCGAAACCAATAACTACTATTTCGTAGGGCAATTATACACATAGCGATGTAGTCGGGCGAGTTTCTGCTTTCATATGCAACAGGAATTTCTCGAGTTCGTCAATCCGTTCGCGAGATATGGGAGTTTGAAGTTAAGGAGTGGTTGCGAAACCATCAAAATTTTCGCAAGTCTGATATTCGAGACCAATGACTACTATGGCCTAGGGCAAAAATACACATACCATTGTAATCGGGCGAGTTTCTGCTTTCAGATGCAACAGGAATTTCTTGAGTTCGCCAATCCGTTCGCGAGATTTGGGAGTTTGAAGTTAAGGAATGGTTGAGAAACCATCAAAATTTTCGCAAGTCTGATACTCGAAACCAATAACTGCTATTGCCTAGGGCAAGAATACACAAACCGTTGTAATCGGGCGAGCTTCTGCCTTCAAATGCAACAGGAATTTCTCGAGTTCGTCAATCCGTTCACGAGATATGGGAGTTTGGAGTTGAGAGACGGTTGAGAAACCATCAAAATTTTCGCAATTCTGATGCTAGAAACGAATAACTGGAATGGTCTAGGGGAAAAGCACACACACCGTTGTAATCGGGCGAGTTTCTACTTTCAGATGCAACAGGAATTCCTCGAGTTCGTCAATCCGTTCGCGAGATATGGGAGTTTGGAGTTAAGAGACCCTTGAGAAACCAACAAAATTTTCGCAATTCTGATGCTAGAAACGAATAACTGGAATGGCCTAGGGGAAAAGAACACATACCGTTGCAATCGAGCGAGTTTCTACTTTCATATGCAACAGGAATTTCTCGAGTTCGTCAATCCGTTCGCGAGATACGGGAGTTTGGAGTTAAGAGACGGTTGAGAAACCATCAAAATTTTTTTAACTCTGATGCTAGAAACGAATAACTGTAATGGCATAGGGGAAAAGAACACATACCGTTGCAATCGGGCGAGTTTCTATTTTCAGATGCAACAGGAATTTTTCGGATTCATCAATCCGCTCGCGAGATATGGGAGTTTGAAGTTAAGGTACGGTTGAGAAACCATCAAAATTTTCGCTGGTCGGATACTCGAAACCAATAACTGGAATGGCCTAGGGGAAAAAAGCACACACACCATTATAATCGGGCGAGTTTGTACTTTCAGATGCAACAGGAATTTCTCGAGTTCGTCAATCCGTTCGCGAGATATGGGAGTTTGAAGTTAAGGAATGGTTCAGAAACCATCAAAATTTTCGCAAGTCTGATACTCGAAACCAATAACTGAAATGGCCTAGGGGAAAAGTAGACACACCATTGTAATCGGGCGAGTTTCTACTTTCAGATGCAACAGGAATATCTCGAGTTCGTTAATCCGTTCGCGAGATATGGGAGTTTGAAGTTAAGGAATAGTTGAGAAACCATCAAAGTTTTCGCTGGGCTGATACGCGAAACCTATAACTGGAATGGCCTAGGGGAAAAATACACATACCGTTGTAACCGGGCGACTTTCTACTTTCAGATGCAACAGGAATATCTCGAGTTCGTCAATCCGTTCGCGAGATATGGGAGTTTGAAGTTAAGGAATGGTTGAGAAACCATCAAAATTTTCGCAAGTCTGATACTCGAAACCAATAACTACTATTGCCTAGGGCAAAAATACACATACTATTGTAATCGGGCGAGTTTCTGCTTTCAGATGCAACAGGAATATCTCGAGTTCGTCAATCCGTTCGCGAGATATGGGAGTTTGAAGTTAAGGAATGGTTGAGAAACCCTCAAAATTTTCGCTGGTCTTATACTCGAAACCTATAACTGGAATGGCCTAGGGGAAAAGCACACAAACCATTATAATCAGGCGAGTTTCTACTTTCAGATGCAACAGGAATTTCTCGAGTTCGTCAATCCGTTCGCGAGATATGGGAGTTTGAAGTTAAGGAATGGTTCAGAACCATCAAAATTTTCGCAAGTCTGATACTCGAAACCAATAACTGAAATGGCCTAGTGGAAAAGTACACACACCATTGTAATCGGGCGAGTTTCTACTTTCAGATGCAACAGGAATATCTCGAGTTCGTTAATCCGTTCGCGAGATATGGGAGTTTGAAGTTAAGGAATAGTTGAGAAACCATCAAAATTTTCGCTGGGCTGATACGCGAAACCTATAACTGGAATGGCCTAGGGGAAAAATACACATACCGTTGTAATCGGGCGACTTTCTACTTTCAGATGCAACAGGAATTTCTCGAGTTCATCAATCCGTTCGCGAGATATGGGTGTTTGAAGTTAAGGAATGGTTGAGAAACCATCAAGATGTTCGCAAGTCTGATACTCGAAACCAATAACTGGAATGGTCTAGGGGAAAAGTACTCACACCATTGTAATCGGTCGAGTTTCTACTTTCAGATGCAACACGAATATATCGAGTTCGTCAATCCGTTCGCGAGATATGGGAGTTTGAAGTTAAGGAGTGGTTGAGAAACCATCTATACTTTCGTAAGTCTGATACTAGAAACCAATAACTACTATTGCCTAGGGCAAAAATACACATACCGTTGTAATCGGGCGACTTTCTGCTTTCAGATGCAACAGGAATTTCTCGAGCTCGTCAATCCGTTCGCGAGATATGGGAGTCTGAATATAAGGAATGTTTGTGAAACCATCAAAATTTTCGCTGGTCGGATACTCGAAACCTATAACTGGAATGGCCTAGTGGAAAAAAGCACACACACCATTATAATCGGGCGAGTTTCTACTTTCAGATGCAACAGGAATTTCTCGAGTTCGTCAATCCGTTCGCGAGATATGGGAGTTTGAAGTTAAGGAATGGTTCAGAAACCATCAAAATTTTCGCAAGTCTGATACTCGAAACCAATAACTGAAATGGCCTAGGGGAAAAGTACACACACCATTGTAATCGGGCGAGTTTCTACTTTCAGATGCAACAGGAATTTCTCAAGTTCGTCAATCCGTTCGCGAGATATGGGAGTTTGAAGTTAAGGAATAGTTGAGAAACCATCAAAGTTTTCGCTGGGCTGATACGCGAAACCTATAACTGGAATGGCCTAGGGGAAAAATACACATACCGTTGTAATCGGGCGACTTTCTACTTTCGGATGCAACAGGAATATCTGGAGTTCGTCAATCCGTTCGCGAGATATGGGAGTTTGAAGTTAAGGAATGGTTGAGAAACCATCAAAATTTTCGCTGGCCTGATACTCGAAACCTATAACTGGAATGGCCTAGGGGAAAAGCACACACACCATTGTAATCGGGCGAGTTTCTACTTTCAGATGCAACAGGTATTTCTGGAGTTGATCAATCCGTTCGCGAGATATGGGAGTTTGAAGTTGAGGAATGGTTGAGAAACCATCAAAATTTTCGCTGGTCTGATACTCGAAACATATAACTGGAATGGCCTAGGGGAAGAGCACACAAACCATTATAATCGGGCGAGTTTCTACTTTCAGATGCAACAGGAATTTCTCGAGTTCGTCAATCCGTTCGCGTGATATGGGTGTTTGAAGTTAAGGAATGGTTCAGAAACCATCAAAATTTTCGCAAGTCTGATACTCGAAACCAATAACTGAAATGGCTTAAGGGTAAAGTACACACACCATTGTAATCGGGCGAGTTTCTACTTTCAGATGCAACAGGATTTTCTCGAGTTCGTCAATCCGTTCGCGAGATATGGGAGTTTGAAGTTAAGGAATAATTGAGAAACCATCAAAGTTTTCGCAAGTCTGATACTCGAAACCAATAACTACTATTGCCTAGGGCCAAAATACAAATACCGTTGTAATCGGGCGACTTTCTGCTTTCAGATGCAACAGGAATTTCTCGAGTTCGTCAATCCGTTCGCGAGATATGGGAGTCTGAAGTTAAGGAATGCTTGTGAAACCATCAAAATTTTCGCAAGTCTGATACACGAAACCAATAACTGGAATGGCTTAAGGGAAAAGTACACATACTATTGTAATCGGGCGAGTTTCTACTTTCAGATGCAACAGGAATTTCTCGAGTTCGTCAATCCGTTCGCGAGATATGGGAGTTTGAAGTTAAGGAATGGTTCAGAACCATCAAAATTTTCGCAAGTCTGATACTCGAAACCAATAACTGAAATGGCCTAGTGGAAAAGTACACACACCATTGTAATCGGGCGAGTTTCTACTTTCAGATGCAACAGGAATATCTCGAGTTCGTTAATCCGTTCGCGAGATATGGGAGTTTGAAGTTAAGGAATAGTTGAGAAACCATCAAAATTTTCGCTGGGCTGATACGCGAAACCTATAACTGGAATGGCCTAGAGGAAAAATACACATACCGTTGTAATCGGGCGACTTTCTACTTTCAGATGCAACAGGAAATTCTCGAGTTCATCAATCCGTTCGCGAGATATGGGTGTTTGAAGTTAAGGAATGGTTGAGAAACCATCAAGATGTTCGCAAGTCTGATACTCGAAACCAATAACTGGAATGGCCTAGGGGAAAAGTACTCACACCATTGTAATCGGGCGAGTTTCTACTTTCAGATGCAACACGAATATATCGAGTTCGTCTATCCGTTCGCGAGATATGGGAGTTAGAAGTTAAGGAATGTTTGAGAAACCATCAAAATGTTCGCAAGTCTGATACCCGAAACTTATAACTGGAATGGCCTAGGGGTAAAGTACACACACCATTGCAATCGGGCGAGTTTCTACTTTCAGATGCAACAGTAATATCTCGAGTTCGTCAATCCGTTCGCGAGATATGGGAGTTTGAAGTTGAGGAATGGTTGAGAAACCATCAAAATTTTCGCTGGTCTGATACTCGAAACATATAACTGGAATGGCCTAGGGGAAGAGCACACAAACCATTATAATCGGGCGAGTTTCTACTTTCAGATGCGACAGGAATTTCTCGTGTTCGTCAATCCGATCGCGTGATATGGGAATTTGAAGTTATGGAATGGTTGAGAAACCATCAAAATTTTCGCAAGTCTGATACTCGAAACCAATAACTGGAATGGCCTAAGGGAAAAGTACACACACCACTGTAATCGGGCGAGTTTCTACTTTCAGATGCAACAGGAATTTCTCGAGTTCGTCAATCCGTTCGCGTGATATGGGTGTTTGAAGTTAAGGAATGGTTCAGAAACCATCAAAATTTTCGCAAGTCTGATACTCGAAACCAATAACTGAAATGGCCTAGGGGAAAAGTACACACACCATTGTAATCGGGCGAGTTTCTACTTTCAGATGCAACAGGAATATCTCGAGTTCGTCAATCCGTTTGCGAGATATGGGAGTTTGAAGTTAAGGAATAGTTGAGAAACCATCAAAATTTTCGCAAGTCTGATACTCGAAACCAATAACTACTATTGCCTAGGGCCAAAATACAAATACCGTTGTAATCGGGCGACTTTCTGCTTTCAGATGCAACAGGAATTTCTCGAGTTCGTCAATCCGTTCGCGAGATATGGGAGTCTGAAGTTAAGGAATGGTT
Source organism: Ptiloglossa arizonensis (assembly GCF_051014685.1). NCBI lineage: Eukaryota > Metazoa > Arthropoda > Insecta > Hymenoptera > Colletidae > Ptiloglossa > Ptiloglossa arizonensis. Next base: position 762,324 of record NW_027478549.1, read on the forward strand.
GTGAAACCATCAAAATTTTCGCAAGTCTGATACACGAAACCAATAACTGGAATGGCTTAAGGGAAAAGTACACACACCATTGTAATCGGGCGAGTTTCTACTTTCAGATGCAACAGGAATTTCTCGAGTTCGTCAATCCGTTCGCGAGATATGGGAGTTTGAAGTTAAGGAATGGTTGAGAATCCATCAAAGTTTTCGCAAGTCTTATACTCGAAACCAATAACTACTATGGCCTAGGGCAAAAATGCACAAACCGTTGTAATCGGGCGAGTTTCTGCTTTCAGATGCAACAGGAATTTCTCGTGTTCGTCAATCCGTTCGCGTGATATGGGAATTTGAAATTATGGAATGGTTGAGAAACCATCAAAATTTTCGCAAGTCTGATACTAGAAACCAATAACTGGAATGGCCTAAGGGAAAAGTACACACACCACTGTAATCGGGCGAGTTTCTGCTTTCAGATGCAACAGGAATTTCTCGAGTTCGTCAATCCGTTCGCGAGATATGCGAGTTTGAAATTGAGGAATGGTTGAGAAACCATCAAAATTTTCGGAATCTGATACTCGAAACCAGTAACTATAATACTATGGCCTAGGGCAAAAATGCAGAAACCGTTGTAATCGGGCGAGTTTCTGCTTTCAGATGCAACAGGAATTTCTCGAGTTCGTCAATCCGTTCGCATATATGGGAGTTTGAAGTTATGGAATGGTTGAGAAACCATCAAAATTTTCGCAAGTCTGATACTCGAAACCAATAACTGGACTGCCCTGGGGGAAAAGTACACACACCATTGTAATCGGGCGAGTTTCTGCCTTCAGATGCAATAGGAATTTCTCGTTTTCGTCAATCCGTTCGCGAGATATGGGAGTTTGAAGTTAAGGAATGGTTGAGAAACAATCAAAAATTTCGCAAGTCTGATACTCGAAACCAATAACTGGAATAGCCTAGGGGAAAAGTACACACACCATTGTAATCGGGCGAGTTTCTACTTTCAGATGCAACAGGAATATCTCGAGTTCGTTAATCCGTTCGCGAGATATGGGAGTTTGGAGTTAAGAGACGGTTGAGAAACCATCAAAATTTTAGCAATTCTGATGCTAGAAACGAATAACTGGAATGGCCTAGGGGAAAATAACACATACCGTTGCAATCGAGCGAGTTTCTACTTTCAGATGCAACAGGAATTTCTCGAGTTCGTCAATCCGTTCGCGAGATGTGGGAGTTAGAATTTAAGGAATGGTTGAGAAAACATCAAAATTTTCGCAAGTCTGATACTCGAAACCAATAACTGGAATAGCCTAGGGGAAAAGTACACACACCATTGTAATCGGGCGAGTTTCTGCTTTCAGATGCAGCAGGAATTTCTCGAGTTCGTCAATCCGTTCGAGAGATATGGGAGTGTCAAGTTAAGGAATGGTTGAGAAACCATCAAAGTTTTCGCAAGTCTGATACTCGAAACCAATAACTACTATGGCCTAGGGGAAAAGTACACACACCATTGTAATCGGGCGAGTTTCTACTTTCAGATGCAACCGGAAGTTCTCGAGTTCGTCAATCCGTTCGCGAGATATGGGAGTTTGAAGTTAAGGAGTGGTTGAGAAACCATCAAAATTTTCGCAAGTCTGATATTCGAGACCAATGACTACTATGGCCTAGGGCAAAAATACACATACCACTGTAATCGGGCGAGTTTCTGCTTTCAGATGCAATTGGAAATTCTCGAGTTCGTCAATCAGTTCGAGAGATATGGGAGTTTGAAGTTAAGGAATGGTTGAGAAGCCATCAAAATTTTCGCAAGTCTGACACTCGAAACCAATAACTACTATGGCCTAGGGCAAAAATACACATACCATTGTAATCGGGCGAGTTTCTGCTTTCAGATGCAACAGGAACTTCTCGAGTTCGCCAATCCGTTCGCGAGATATGGGAGTTTGAATTTAAGGAATGGTTGAGAAACCATCAAAATTTTCGCAAGTCTGATACTACAAACCAATAACTGCTATTGCCTAGGGCAAGAATACACAAACCGTTGTAATCGGGCGAGCTTCTGCCTTCAAATGCAACAGGAATTTCTCGAGTTCGTCAATCCGTTCACGAGATATGGGAGTTTGGAGTTGAGAGACGGTTGAGAAACCATCAAAATTTTCGCAATTCTGATGCTAGAAACGAATAACTGGAATGGTCTAGGGGAAAAGCACACACACCGTTGTAATCGGGCGAGTTTCAACTCTCAGGTGCAACAGGAATTACTCCAGTTCGTCAATCCGTTCGCGAGATGTGGGAGTTTGAAGTTAAGGAATGGTCGAGAAAGCATCAAAATCTTCGCAAGTCTGATACTCGAAACCAATAACTACAAAGACCCAGGGGAAAAATACACATACGGTTGTAATCGGGCGAGTTTCCACTTTCAGATGCAACAGGAATTCCTCGAGTTCGTCAATCCGTTCGCGAGATATGGGAGTTTGGAGTTAAGAGACCCTTGAGAAACCAACAAAATTTTCGCAATTCTGATGCTAGAAACGAATAACTGGAATGGCCTAGTGGAAAAGAACACATACCGTTGCAATCGAGCGAGTTTCTACTTTTATATGCAACAGGAATTTCTCGAGTTCGTCAATCCGTTCGCGAGATACGTGAGTTTGGAGTTAAGAGACGGTTGAGAAACCATCAAAATTTTCGCAACTCTGATGCTAGAAACGAATAACTGTAATGTCATAGGGAAAAAGGACACATACCGTTGCAATCGGGCGAGTTTCTACTTTCAGATGCAACAGGAATTTTTCGGATTCATCAATCCGCTCGCGAGATATGGGAGTTTGAAGTTAAGGTACGGTTGAGAAACCATCAAAATTTTCGCTGGCCTGATACACGAAACCTATAACTGGAATGGCCTGGGGGAAAAGCACACACACCATTGTAATCGGGCGAGTTTCTACTTTCAGATGCAACAGGTATTTCTGGAGTTGATCAATCCGTTCGCAGGATATGGGAGTTTGAAGTTAAGGAATGGTTTAGAAACCATCAAAATTTTCGCAAGTCTGATACTCGAAACCAATAACTGAAATGGCCTAGGGGAAAAGTACACACACCATTGTAATCGGGCGAGTTTCTACTTTCAGATGCAACAGGAATATCTCGAGTTCGTCAATCCGTTCGCGAGATATGCGAGTTTGAAGTTAAGGAATGGTTGAGAAACCATCAAAATTTTCGCTGGCCTGATACTCGAAACCTATAACTGGAATGGCCTAGGGGAAAAGCACACACACCATTGTAATCGGGCGAGTTTCTACTTTCAGATGCAACAGGTATTTCTGGAGTTGATCAATCCGTTCGCGAGATATGGGAGTTTGAAGTTAAGGAATGGTTCAGAAACCATCCAAATTTTCCCAAGTCTGATACTCGAAACCTATAACTGGAATGGCCTAGGGGAAAAGCACACAAACCATTATAATCGGGCGAGTTTCTACTTTCAGATGCAACAGGAATTTCTCGAGTTCGTCAATCCGTTCACGAGATATGGGAGTTTGGAGTTGAGAGACGGTTGAGAAACCATCAAAATTTTCGCAATTCTGATGCTAGAAACGAATAACTGGAATGGTCTAGGGGAAAAGCACACACACCGTTGTAATCGGGCGAGTTTCAACTCTCAGGTGCAACAGGAATTACTCCAGTTCGTCAATCCGTTCGCGAGATGTGGGAGTTTGAAGTTAAGGAACGGTCGAGAAAGCATCAAAATCTTCGCAAGTCTGATACCCGAAACCAATAACTACAAAGACCCAGGGGAAAAATACACATACCGTTGTAATCGGGCGAGTTTCTACTTTCAGATGCAACAGGAATTCCTCGAGTTCGTCAATCCGTTCGCGAGATATGGGAGTTTGGAGTTAAGAGACCCTTGAGAAACCAACAAAATTTTCGCAATTCTGATGCTAGAAACGAATAACTGGAATGGCCTAGGGGAAAAGAACACATACCGTTGCAATCGAGCGAGTTTCTACTTTCATATGCAACAGGAATTTCTCGAGTTCGTCAATCCGTTCGCGAGATACGGGAGTTTGGAGTTAAGAGACGGTTGAGAAACCATCAAAATTTTCGCAACTCTGATGCTAGAAACGAATAACTGTAATGTCATAGGGAAAAGAACACATACGGTTGCAATCGGGCGAGTTTCTACTTTCAGATGCAACAGGAATTTTTCGGATTCATCAATCCGCTCGCGAGATATGGGAGTTTGAAGTTAAGGTACGGTTGAGAAACCATCAAAATTTTCGCTGGCCTGATACTCGAAACCTATAACAGGAATGGCCTAGGGGAAAAGCACACACACCATTGTAATCGGGCGAGTTTCTACTTTCAGATGCAACAGGAATATCTCGAGTTCGTTAATCCGTTCGCGAGATATGGGAGTTTGAAGTTAAGGAATAGTTGAGAAACCATCAAAGTTTTCGCTGGGCTGATACGCGAAACCTATAACTGGAATGGCCTAGGGGAAAAATACACATACCGTTGTAATCGGGCGACTTTCTACTTTCAGATGCAACAGCAATATCTGGAGTTCGTCAATCCGTTCGCGAGATATGGGAGTTTGAAGTTAAGGAATGGTTGAAAAACCATCAAAATTTTCGCTGGCCTGATACCTGAAACCTATAACTGGAATGGCCTAGGGGAAAAGCACACACACCATTGTAATCGGGCGAGTTTCTACTTTCAGATGCAACAGGAATTTCTCGAGTTCGTCAATCCGTTCGCGAGATATGGGAGTTTGAAGTTAAGGAATAATTGAGAAACCATCAAAATTTTCGCAAGTCTGTTAATCGAAACCAATAACTACTATTGACCAGGGCAAAAATACACATACCGTTGTAATCGGGCGACTTTCTACTTTCAGATGCAACAGGAATATCTCGAGTTCGTCAATCCGTTCGCGAGATATGGGAGTTTGAAGTTAAGGAATGGTTGAGAAACCCTCAAAATTTTCGCTGGTCTTAAACTCGAAACCTATAACTGGAATGGCCTAGGGGAAAAGCACACAAATCATTATAATCGGGCGAGTTTCTACTTTCAGATGCAACAGGAATTTCTCGACTTCGTCAATCCGTTCGCGAGATATGGGAGTTTGAAGTTAAGGAATGGTTGAGAAACCATCTATACTTTCGTAAGTCTGATACTAGAAACCAATAACTACTATTGCCTAGGGCAAAAATACACATACCGTTGTAATCGTTCGACTTTCTGCTTTCAGATGCAACAGGAATTTCTCGAGCTCGTCAATCCGTTCGCGAGATATGGGAGTCTGAAGATAAGGAATGGTTGTGAAACCATCAAAATTTTCGCAAGTCTGATACTCGAAACCAATAACTGGAATGGCCTAGGGGAAAAGTACGCACACCATTATGATCGGGCGAGTTTCTACTTTCAGACGCAACAGGAATTTCTCGAGTTCGTCTATCCGTTCGCGAGATATGGGAGTTAGAAGTTAAGGAATGTTTGAGAAACCATCAAAATGTTCGCAAGTCTGATACTCGAAACCAATAACTGGAATGGCCTAGGGGTAAAGTACACACACCATTGTAATCGGGCGAGTTTCTACTTTCAGATGCAACAGGAATATCTCGAGTTCGTCAATCCGTTCGCGAGATATGGGAGTTTGAAGTTGAGGAATGGTTGAGAAACCATCAAAATTTTCGCTGGTCAGATACTCGAAACATATAACTGGAATGGCCTAGGGGAAGAGCACACAAACCATTATAATCGGGCGAGTTTCTACTTTCAGATGCAACAGGAATTTCTAGAGTTCGTCAATCCGTTCGCGAGATATGGGAGTTTGAAGTTAAGGAATGGTTGAGAAACAATCAAAAATTTCGCAAGTCTGATACACGAAACCAATAACTGGAATGGGCTAAGGGAAAAGTACACACACCATTGTAATCGGGCGAGTTTCTACTTTCAGATGCAACAGGAATTTCTCGAGTTCGTCAATCCGTTCGCGAGATATGGGAGTTTGAAGTTAAGGAATGGTTGAGAAGCCATCAAAGTTTTCGCAAGTCTGATACTCGAAAGCAATAACGACAATGGCCTAGGGGAAAAATACAAATACCGTTGTAATCGGGCGAGTTTCTGCTTTTAGATGCAACAGGAATTTCTCAAGTTCGTCAATCCGTTCGCGAGATATGCGAGTTTGGAATTGAGGAATGGTAGAGAAACCATCAATATTTTCGCAAGTCTTATACTCGAAACCAATAACTACTATGGCCTAGGGCAAAAATGCACAAACCGTTGTAATCGGGCGAGTTTCTGCTTTCAGATGCAACAGGAATTTCTCGAGTTCGTCAATCCGTTCGCGAGATATGGGAGTTTGCAGTTAAGGAATGGTTGAGAAACCATCAAAATTTTCGCATGTCTTATACTCGAAACCAATAACTACTGTGGCCTAGGGCAAAAATGCACATACCATTGTAATCGGGCGAGTTTCTGCTTTCAGATGCAACAGGAATTTCTCGAGTTCGTCAATCCGTTCGCGATATATGGGAGTTTGAATTTATGGAATGTTTGAGAAACCATCAAAATTTTCGCAAGTCTGATACTAGAAACCAATAACTACTATGGCCTCGGGCAAAAATACACATCCCGTTGTAATCGGGCTAGTTTCTGCTTTCAGATGCAAGAGGAATTTCTCGAGTTCGTCAATCCGTTCTCATATATGGGAGTTTGAAGTTATGGAATGGTTGAGAAACCATCCAAATTTTCGCAAGTCTGATACTCGAAACCAATAACTACTATGGCCTGGGGCAAAAATACACATACCGTTGTAAACGGGCGAGTGTCTGCTTTCAGATGCAACAGGAATTTCTCGAGTTCGTCAATCCGTTCGCGAGATACGTGAGTTTGGAGTTAAGAGACGGTTGAGAAACCATCAAAATTTTCGCAACTCTGATGCTAGAAACGAATAACTGTAATGTCATAGGGAAAAAGGACACATACCGTTGCAATCGGGCGAGTTTCTACTTTCAGATGCAACAGGAATTTTTCGGATTCATCAATCCGCTCGCGAGATATGGGAGTTTGAAGTTAAGGTACGGTTGAGAAACCATCAAAATTTTCGCTGGCCTGATACACGAAACCTATAACTGGAATGGCCTGGGGGAAAAGCACACACACCATTGTAATCGGGCGAGTTTCTACTTTCAGATGCAACAGGTATTTCTGGAGTTGATCAATCCGTTCGCAGGATATGGGAGTTTGAAGTTAAGGAATGGTTTAGAAACCATCAAAATTTTCGCAAGTCTGATACTCGAAACCAATAACTGAAATGGCCTAGGGGAAAAGTACACACACCATTGTAATCGGGCGAGTTTCTACTTTCAGATGCAACAGGAATATCTCGAGTTCGTCAATCCGTTCGCGAGATATGCGAGTTTGAAGTTAAGGAATGGTTGAGAAACCATCAAAATTTTCGCTGGCCTGATACTCGAAACCTATAACTGGAATGGCCTAGGGGAAAAGCACACACACCATTGTAATCGGGCGAGTTTCTACTTTCAGATGCAACAGGTATTTCTGGAGTTGATCAATCCGTTCGCGAGATATGGGAGTTTGAAGTTAAGGAATGGTTCAGAAACCATCCAAATTTTCCCAAGTCTGATACTCGAAACCTATAACTGGAATGGCCTAGGGGAAAAGCACACAAACCATTATAATCGGGCGAGTTTCTACTTTCAGATGCAACAGGAATTTCTCGAGTTCGTCAATCCGTTCACGAGATATGGGAGTTTGGAGTTGAGAGACGGTTGAGAAACCATCAAAATTTTCGCAATTCTGATGCTAGAAACGAATAACTGGAATGGTCTAGGGGAAAAGCACACACACCGTTGTAATCGGGCGAGTTTCAACTCTCAGGTGCAACAGGAATTACTCCAGTTCGTCAATCCGTTCGCGAGATGTGGGAGTTTGAAGTTAAGGAACGGTCGAGAAAGCATCAAAATCTTCGCAAGTCTGATACCCGAAACCAATAACTACAAAGACCCAGGGGAAAAATACACATACCGTTGTAATCGGGCGAGTTTCTACTTTCAGATGCAACAGGAATTCCTCGAGTTCGTCAATCCGTTCGCGAGATATGGGAGTTTGGAGTTAAGAGACCCTTGAGAAACCAACAAAATTTTCGCAATTCTGATGCTAGAAACGAATAACTGGAATGGCCTAGGGGAAAAGAACACATACCGTTGCAATCGAGCGAGTTTCTACTTTCATATGCAACAGGAATTTCTCGAGTTCGTCAATCCGTTCGCGAGATACGGGAGTTTGGAGTTAAGAGACGGTTGAGAAACCATCAAAATTTTCGCAACTCTGATGCTAGAAACGAATAACTGTAATGTCATAGGGAAAAGAACACATACGGTTGCAATCGGGCGAGTTTCTACTTTCAGATGCAACAGGAATTTTTCGGATTCATCAATCCGCTCGCGAGATATGGGAGTTTGAAGTTAAGGTACGGTTGAGAAACCATCAAAATTTTCGCTGGCCTGATACTCGAAACCTATAACAGGAATGGCCTAGGGGAAAAGCACACACACCATTGTAATCGGGCGAGTTTCTACTTTCAGATGCAACAGGAATATCTCGAGTTCGTTAATCCGTTCGCGAGATATGGGAGTTTGAAGTTAAGGAATAGTTGAGAAACCATCAAAGTTTTCGCTGGGCTGATACGCGAAACCTATAACTGGAATGGCCTAGGGGAAAAATACACATACCGTTGTAATCGGGCGACTTTCTACTTTCAGATGCAACAGCAATATCTGGAGTTCGTCAATCCGTTCGCGAGATATGGGAGTTTGAAGTTAAGGAATGGTTGAAAAACCATCAAAATTTTCGCTGGCCTGATACCTGAAACCTATAACTGGAATGGCCTAGGGGAAAAGCACACACACCATTGTAATCGGGCGAGTTTCTACTTTCAGATGCAACAGGAATTTCTCGAGTTCGTCAATCCGTTCGCGAGATATGGGAGTTTGAAGTTAAGGAATAATTGAGAAACCATCAAAATTTTCGCAAGTCTGTTAATCGAAACCAATAACTACTATTGACCAGGGCAAAAATACACATACCGTTGTAATCGGGCGACTTTCTACTTTCAGATGCAACAGGAATATCTCGAGTTCGTCAATCCGTTCGCGAGATATGGGAGTTTGAAGTTAAGGAATGGTTGAGAAACCCTCAAAATTTTCGCTGGTCTTAAACTCGAAACCTATAACTGGAATGGCCTAGGGGAAAAGCACACAAATCATTATAATCGGGCGAGTTTCTACTTTCAGATGCAACAGGAATTTCTCGACTTCGTCAATCCGTTCGCGAGATATGGGAGTTTGAAGTTAAGGAATGGTTGAGAAACCATCTATACTTTCGTAAGTCTGATACTAGAAACCAATAACTACTATTGCCTAGGGCAAAAATACACATACCGTTGTAATCGTTCGACTTTCTGCTTTCAGATGCAACAGGAATTTCTCGAGCTCGTCAATCCGTTCGCGAGATATGGGAGTCTGAAGATAAGGAATGGTTGTGAAACCATCAAAATTTTCGCAAGTCTGATACTCGAAACCAATAACTGGAATGGCCTAGGGGAAAAGTACGCACACCATTATGATCGGGCGAGTTTCTACTTTCAGACGCAACAGGAATTTCTCGAGTTCGTCTATCCGTTCGCGAGATATGGGAGTTAGAAGTTAAGGAATGTTTGAGAAACCATCAAAATGTTCGCAAGTCTGATACTCGAAACCAATAACTGGAATGGCCTAGGGGTAAAGTACACACACCATTGTAATCGGGCGAGTTTCTACTTTCAGATGCAACAGGAATATCTCGAGTTCGTCAATCCGTTCGCGAGATATGGGAGTTTGAAGTTGAGGAATGGTTGAGAAACCATCAAAATTTTCGCTGGTCAGATACTCGAAACATATAACTGGAATGGCCTAGGGGAAGAGCACACAAACCATTATAATCGGGCGAGTTTCTACTTTCAGATGCAACAGGAATTTCTAGAGTTCGTCAATCCGTTCGCGAGATATGGGAGTTTGAAGTTAAGGAATGGTTGAGAAACAATCAAAAATTTCGCAAGTCTGATACACGAAACCAATAACTGGAATGGGCTAAGGGAAAAGTACACACACCATTGTAATCGGGCGAGTTTCTACTTTCAGATGCAACAGGAATTTCTCGAGTTCGTCAATCCGTTCGCGAGATATGGGAGTTTGAAGTTAAGGAATGGTTGAGAAGCCATCAAAGTTTTCGCAAGTCTGATACTCGAAAGCAATAACGACAATGGCCTAGGGGAAAAATACAAATACCGTTGTAATCGGGCGAGTTTCTGCTTTTAGATGCAACAGGAATTTCTCAAGTTCGTCAATCCGTTCGCGAGATATGCGAGTTTGGAATTGAGGAATGGTAGAGAAACCATCAATATTTTCGCAAGTCTTATACTCGAAACCAATAACTACTATGGCCTAGGGCAAAAATGCACAAACCGTTGTAATCGGGCGAGTTTCTGCTTTCAGATGCAACAGGAATTTCTCGAGTTCGTCAATCCGTTCGCGAGATATGGGAGTTTGCAGTTAAGGAATGGTTGAGAAACCATCAAAATTTTCGCATGTCTTATACTCGAAACCAATAACTACTGTGGCCTAGGGCAAAAATGCACATACCATTGTAATCGGGCGAGTTTCTGCTTTCAGATGCAACAGGAATTTCTCGAGTTCGTCAATCCGTTCGCGATATATGGGAGTTTGAATTTATGGAATGTTTGAGAAACCATCAAAATTTTCGCAAGTCTGATACTAGAAACCAATAACTACTATGGCCTCGGGCAAAAATACACATCCCGTTGTAATCGGGCTAGTTTCTGCTTTCAGATGCAAGAGGAATTTCTCGAGTTCGTCAATCCGTTCTCATATATGGGAGTTTGAAGTTATGGAATGGTTGAGAAACCATCCAAATTTTCGCAAGTCTGATACTCGAAACCAATAACTACTATGGCCTGGGGCAAAAATACACATACCGTTGTAAACGGGCGAGTGTCTGCTTTCAGATGCAACAGGAATTTCTCGAGTTCGTCAATCCGTTCGCGAGATATGGGAGTTTGAAGTCATGGAACTGTTGTGAAACCACCAAAACTTTCGCTGCTCTTATACTCGAAACCGATAACTGGAATGGCCTAGGGGAAGAATACACATACCGTTGTAATCGGGCGAGTTTCTACATTCAGTTGCAACAGGAATTTCTCCAGTTCGTCAATCCGTTCGCGAGGTATGGGAGTTTGAAGTTAAGGAATGGTTGAGAAACCATCAAAATTTTCGCAAGTCTTATACTCGAAACCAATAACTAGTATGGTCTACAGCAAAACTACACATACCGTTGTAATCGGGAGAGTTTCAACTTTCAGATGCAACAGGAATTTCTCGAGTTCGTCAATCCGTTCTCATATATGGGAGTTTGAAGTTATGGAATGGTTGAGAAACCATCCAAATTTTCGCAAGTCTGATACTCGAAACCAATAACTACTATGGCCTAGGGCAAAAATACACATACCGTTGTAAACGGGCGAGTGTCTGCTTTCAGATGCAACAGGAATTTCTCGAGTTCGTCAATCCGTTCGCGAGATATGGGAGTTTGATGTCATGGAACTGTTGTGAAACCACCAAAACTTTCGCTGCTCTTATACTCGAAACCGATAACTGGAATGGCCTAGGGGAAGAATACACATACCGTTGTAATCGGGCGAGTTTCTACTTTCAGTTGCAACAGGAATTTCTCCAGTTCGTCAATCCGTTCGCGAGGTATGGGAGTTTGAAGATAAGGAATGGTTGAGAAACCATCAAAATTTTAGGAATCTGATACTCCAAACCATTAACTACTATGGCCTAGGGCAAAAATACACATACCGTTGTAATCGGGCGATCTTCTACCTTCAGATGCAACAGGAATTTCTCGAGTTCGTCAATCCGTTCGCGAGATATGGGAGTTTGAAGTTAAGGAATGGTTGAGAAACCATCAAAATTTTCGCAAGTCAAATACTCGAAACCAATAACTGGAATGGCCTAGGGGAAAAGTACACACACCATTGTAATCGGGCAAGTTTCTACTTTCAGATGCAACAGGAATTTCTCGAGTTCGTCAATCCGTTCGCGAGATATGGGAGTTTGAAGTTAAGGTATGGTTGAGAAACCATCAAAGTTTTCGCAAGTCTGATACTCGAAACCAATAACTACTATGGTCTAGAGCAAAAATACACATACCGTTGTAATCGGGCGAGTTTCAACTTTCAGATGCACTAGGAATTTCTCGAGCTCGTCAATCCGTTCGCGAGGTATGGGAGCTTGAATTTAAGGAATGGTTGAGAAACCATCAAAATTTTCGCAAGTCTGATACTCGAAACCAATAACTACAAAGGCCTAGGCGAGAAATACACATATCTTTGTAATCGGGCGAGTTTCTACTTGCAGATGCAACAGGAATTGCTCGAGTTCGTCAATCCGTTCGCGAGATATGGGAGTTTGAAGTGGCGGAATGGTTGAGAAACCATCAAAATTTGGCAAGTCTGATACTCGAAACCAATAACTACAATGGCCTAGGGGAAAAATACACATACCGTTGTAATCGGGCGAGTTTCTACTTTCAGATGCGACAGAAATTTTTCGGATGCGTCAATCCGTTCGCGAGATATGGGAGATTGAATTTATGGAATGGTTGACAAACAATCAAAATTTTCGCAAGTCTGATACTAGAAACCAAAAACTGGAATGGTCTCGGGGAAAAGTAGACACACCATTGTAATCGGGCGAGTTTCTAGTTTCAGATGCAACAGGAATTTCTCGATTTCCTCAGTCCGTTGGCGAGATATAGGAGTTTGAAGTGAAGTAATGGTTGAGAAACCATCATAGTTTCGCAAGTCTGATACTCGAAACCAATAATTACAATTGCCTAGGGGAAAAATACATATACCGTTGTATTCGGGAGTGTTTCTACTTTCAGATGCAACAGAAATTTTTCGGATTCGTCAATCCTTCCGGGAAGTATCGGAGTTTGGAATTAAGAGATGGTTCAGAAACCATCAAAATTTTCGCAATTATGATGCTAGAAACGAATAACTGTAATGGCCTAGGGTAAAGTACACATACCATTGTAATCGGGCAAGTCTCTACTTTCAGAAGCAACAGGAATTTCTCGAGTTCGTCAATCCGTTCGCGAGATATGGGAGTTTGAAGTTAAGGAATGGTTGAGAAACCATCAAAATTTGGCAAGTCTGATACTCGAGACCAATAACTACAATGGCCTAGGGGAAAAATACACATACCATTGTAATCGGGCGAGTTTCTACATTCAGATGCGACAGAAATTTTTCGGATGCGTCAATCCGTTCGAGAGATATGGGAGATTGAATTGATGGAATGGTTGACAAACAATCAAAATTTCGCAAGTCTGATACTAAAAACCAATAAATGGAATGGCCTCGGGGAAAAGTAGACACACCATTGTAATCGGGCGAGTTTCTAGTTTCAGATGCAACAGGAATTTCTCGATTTCCTCAGTCCGTTCGCGAGATATAGGAGTTTGAAGTGAAGTAATGGTAGAGAAACCATCATTGTTTCGCAAGTCTGATACTCGAAACCAATAACTACAATTGCCTAGGGGAAAAATACACATACCGTTGTAATCGGCAGAGTTTCTACTTTCAGATGCAACAGAAATTTCTCGATTTCCTCAGTCCGTTCGCGAGATATAGGAGTTTGGAGTTCAGAATGGTTGAGAAACCATCAAAACTTTCGCAAGTCTGATACTCGAAACCAATAACTGGAATGGCCTAGGGGAAAAGTACACACACCATTGTAATCGGGCGGGTTTCTGCTTTTAGATGCAACAGGCATTTCTCGAGTTCGTCAATCCGTTCGCGAGATATGTGAGTTTGAAGTTAAGGAATAGTTGAGAAACCTTCAAAATTTTCGCAAAACTGATACTCGAAACAAATAAGTACAATGGCCTAGCGGAAAAATACACATACCGTTGCAATCGGGAGAGTTTCTACTTTCAGATGCAACAGAAATTTTTCGGATTCGTCAATCCGTTCGCGAGATATGGGAGTTCGAAGTTAATGAATGGTTGAGAAACCATCAAAATTTTCGCAAGTCTGATACTCGAAACCAATAACTACTAAGGCCTAGGGCAAAAATACACATACCGCTGTAATCGGGGAGTTTCTGCTTTTAGATGCAACAGGCATTTCTCGAGTTCGTCAATCCGTTCGCGAGATGTGGGAGTTTGAAGTTAAGGAATGGTTGAGAAACCATTAAAATTTTCGCAATTCTGAAGCTAGAAACGAATAACAGGAATGGCCGAGGGGAGAAGTACACATAGCAATGTAATCGGGCGAGTTTCTACTTTCAGATACAACAGGAATTCCTCGAGTACGTCAATCCGTTCGCGAGATATGGGAGTTTGAAGTTAAGGAATGGTTGAGAAACCATCAAAATTTCGCTAGTCTGATTCTCGAAAACAATAACTGGAATGGCCTCGGGGAAAAGTACACACACCATTGTAATCGGGCGAGTTTCTACTTTCAGATGCAACAGGAATTTCTCCAGTTCGTCAATCCGTTCGCGAGATACGGGAGTTTGAAGTTAAGGAATGTTTGGGAAACCATCAAAATTTTTGCAAGTCGGATACAAGAAACCAATAACTACAATGGACTAGGGGAAAAATGCACATATCGTTCTAATCGGGAGAGTTTCTACTTTCAGATGCAACAGGAATTTCTCGAGTTCGTCAGTCCGTTCTCGAGATATTGGAGTTTGAAGTTAAGAGATGGTTGAAAAACCATCAAAATTTTCGCAATTCTGATGCTAGAATCCAATAACTGGAATGGCCGAGGCGAGAAGTACACACACCATTGTAATCGGTCGAGTTTCTACTTTCAGATGCAACAGGAATTTCTCGAGTTCGTCTATCCGTTCGCGAGATATGGGAGTCCGAAGTTAAGGAATGGTTGAGAAACCATCAAAATTTTCTCAAGTCTGATACTCGAAACCAATAACTACTAAGGCCTAGGGGAAAAATACACATGCCGTTGTAATCGGCAGAGTTTCTACTTTCAGATGCAACAGAAATTTCTCGATTTCCTCAGTCCGTTCGCGAGATATAGGAGTTTGGAGTTCAGAATGGTTGAGAAACCATCAAAATTTTCGCAAGTCTGATACTCGAAACCAATAACTGGAATGGCCTAGGGGAAAAGTACACACACCATTGTAATCGGGCGGGTTCCTGCTTTTAGATGCAACAGGCATTTCTCGAGTTCGTCAATCCGTTCGCGAGATATGTGAGTTTGAAGTTAAGGAATAGTTGAGAAACCATCAAAATTTTCGCAAGTCTGATACTCGAAACAAATAACTACAATGGCCTAGCGGAAAAATACACATACCGTTGCAATCGGAAGAGTTTCTACTTTCAGATGCAACAGAAATTTTTCGGATTCGTCAATCCGTTCGCGAGATATGGGAGTTCGAAGTTAATGAATGGTTGAGAAACCATCAAAATTTTCGCAAGTCTGATACTCGAAACCAATAACTACTAAGGCCTAGGGCAAAAATACACATACCGCTGTAATCGGGCGAGTTTCTGCTTTTAGATGCAACAGGCATTTCTCGAGTTCGTCAATCCGTTCGCGAGATGTGGGAGTTTGAAGTTAAGGAATGGTTGAGAAACCATTAAAATTTTCGCAATTCTGAAGCTAGAAACGAATAACAGGAATGGCCGAGGGGAGAAGTACACATAGCAATGTAATCGGGCGAGTTTCTGCTTTCAGATACAACAGGAATTCCTCGAGTACGTCAATCCGTTCCCGAGATATGGGAGTTTCAAGTTAAGGAATGGTTGAGAAACCATCAAAATTTTGCTAGTCTGATTCTCGAAACCAATAACTGGAATGGCCTCGGGGAAAAGTACACACACCATTGTAATCGGGCGAGTTTCTACTTTCAGATGCAACAGGAATTTCTCCAGTTCGTCAATCCGTTCGCGAGATACGGGAGTTTGAAGTTAAGGAATGTTTGAGAAACCATCAAAATTTTCGCAAGTCTGATACAAGAAACCAATAACTACTATGGCCTAGGACAACAATACACATACCGTTGTAATCGGGCGAGTTTCTGCTGTCAGATGCAACAGAAATCTCTCGAGTTCGTCAATCCGTTCGCGAGACATGGGAGTTTGAAGTTAAGGAATGGTTGAGAAACCATCAAAATTTTCGCAAGTCTGATACTCGAAACCAATAACTATAATGGCTCAGGGGAAAACTACACATACCATTGTAATCGGGCGAGTTTCAACTTTCAGATGCAACAGGAATTTCTGAAGTTCGTCAATCCGTTCGCGAGATATGGGAGAATATTTATAATTTCTATTATAAATCATTTGATCTATAGTTAAATTTGACACTAATACTCTAAATACATATTTAGTGAATTTTTTAATTTCTTTAGCCTCCAGAAGAATTTTATTTATACTATTTACTATATATAATAATTTACACAGAATTGGAAATAAATCTAATTATTTATTTATAATAATAATTTTTTTTTCACTTATCTTAAAAATTGGGACGTACTCTTTAAATGTTCGATTCATTTCTTTAATTTATTCATTAAATTGAATTAATCTATTCTTTATAATAACTTTAATAAAATTAGTCCCTATAATTATTATAGAACTCCTATTAAAATTTAATAATGAAATTTATTTTATTTGCCTAATTAATGTAATTATTGCCCCTATCATTTGCTTAAATAAAAAATCAATCAAAATAATTATAGGGTATTCATCTGTTATACAAACATCTATTATAGTTATGTTATTAATAATTAACAAAGATACATTTTTAACATATTTCATTTTATATTCAATAATTTCTTCAAATTTAATTTTTATATTTAAAATAATAAAGATTAATTCTTCTTCCTAATTTAATATATTAACCTCTAATAAAAGAAAAATTATTTTATACTCAATAATTATTATGTACACAAATTTCCCACGTATAGCTCTCTTTATACTGAAATGAATCGTCCTAGAAACATTAATAAATTCAAGAATAAAATTTATACTTTTAATAATTGTATATCTTTTTATAACATTAATTACATCATGAAATTATTTAAATATATCCTTCTTATATTTTTTCCCTTCAATTAAATAAAATATATATAATTAAATTAACCTTAATTTTCTAAACTATTATCTATTTATAACTTTTTTAATATTTATATTTATATTTATGATCTACTGGTTATATTAATTTTTAGCATAATTAATATATGTATTCAACAAATCACAAAAATTTTGGGATATTATATTTCATATCAGCTATATGATCTGGTATAATTGGTTCTTCTTTAAGGATACTAATTCGAATAGAATTAAATAAGCCAGGAACTTGAATTAATATCGACCAAATTTATAACTCAATTGTAACATCACATGCCATTGTAATAATTTTTTTTATAGTTTTACCATTTATAATCGGAGGATTCGGAAACTGAATAATTCCCTTAATAATTGGATCCCCTGATACAGCATTTCCCCGAATAAATAATATAAGATTGTGACTAATCACCCCTTCATTATTACTTTTAATTCTTACAACACTATTATTCCCAGGCTCGGGAACTGGATGAACAATCTACCCTCCTTTGTCATCAAATCTTTATCAACCATCTTCATCTATAGACTTAACAATTTTTTCTTTGCATATTGCAGGTATCTCTTCAATTATAGGATCAATTAATTTTATTGTTACAATTCTTAAAATAAAAAATAATGCTTTAAAATTCGATCAAATATCCTTACTTGCTTGGTCAGTATTAATTACTACAATTTTGCTTCTTCTCTCACTACCTGTATTAGCCGGAGCTATTACTATGTTATTAACAGACCGAAATTTAAATACTTCATTCTTTGATCCTACTGGGGGAGGGGACCCAATTTTATTTCAACATTTATTTTGATTTTTTGAGCATCCTGAAGTCTATATTTTAATTTTACCCGGGTTTGGATTAATCTCCCATATCGTTTTCAATGAAAGAGGGAAAAAGGAAACTTTTGGGAACCTAGGGATAGTTTATGCAATACTCGGAATTGGATTTCTAGGATTTATTGTGTGAGCACATCACATATTCACAGTAGGCTTAGATGTAGACACACGAGCTTATTTCACTTCGGCAACTATAATCATTGCAATTCCCACAGGAATCAAAGTATTTAGATGACTAGCTACGTACTACGGGTCAAAACTTATTATTAATCCTTCTATTATTTGATAATTTGGCTTTATTTTTTTATTTACAATAGGAGGATTAACAGGAATTATATTATCAAACTCATCTATTGATATTATACTACATGATACATACTATGTTGTCTCTCATTTCCACTATGTACTGTCAATAGGAGCAGTATTTTCTATTTGTAGAGGCTTGCAGCTGCGGTTTATGGCGGGACCGTGCTTCGAGTTTGTTAGAGAAATTGTCCACATGGCTACGGCACGGGCCTGTCACCGAAGGTCAGTTTATTTGTTGTTCGACTCGAGGCACGGAGCAAGTGATAGCTATTTCCCGTCATAAACCACTGCAGGCACTTAGACAGGGACCCTCCGCATCGCCTGGCACGCGAGGCCCTAGCGCCGTTTGTTGCATCATTCAAGATGCTGGAAAATTTAGCCCAGGCCTGCGGGGGTTTGGACACCCTGTCTACGTCGCGACGCCCCCACCTAAGCCCCATAGCGATGGGCATGTCCTAGATTCGGCGGGACTAGGACCCGTCGTAATTGGTCAGGCATTCGTCGCCACCCACCCTTAATTCAAGGGAGTAGGGCGAACCGAGGCGACGTTTGCACTGACCCGAGAAATCTTAGATCAGTTGCACAGAATGCCACCAAGACAATAGAACCAAGGGTCGACGACGAGTGTACAGAGTATCGCCAAGGGCTTACAACCAAGACGTACAGAGTACAGCTAAGAGATCACGGTTAGAGTTTTGGCCTGAACGCACGGATTGACGTGTGAAGCTTCCGGCGTTAGTTCCCACAAAGAACTTGCACTCCTCGAGGGAATTACCAGCAATCCCTCGAGCCTCCACGGAATCTTGGACCTTCGAGGAAGTTCGACAGCTGGCTTGTGCATCCAGTGAGGCGCCGTGTGTGAGGACAAAGCTCAACACCCCCCTGAACGTGAGAGCAGCAAGCGGCGGAGACCTCGAAGGCAGCATTACAACCTCCATCGGTCCAGCCTAGTGGACAACGATCAACAACAGTTAGTCCTTCCAACGGGAAGGTGGTCCTTCGAGTCATCTATAGTCGGCACCCATCGTGCAAACACATTCAATGCTCGAAAGATCCTCGAGATCTACCACGAGCAGCTACACTATTATTGCTTCATTAATTCATTGATCCCCTTTATTCACAGGATTTACCCTAAATCAATTTTATCTTAAAACTCAATTTGATATAATATTTATTGGGGTAAATATAACTTTTTTCCTTCAGCATTTTTTCGGAATGATAGGAATACCTCGACGTTATTCAGATTACCCGGATTCCTACTACTGTGAAAATTTATTATCATCTATTGGCTCAATAATTTCATTCAAAAGAATAATTTTACTCTTGTTTATTATATTGGAGAGATTTATAACTAAACGTCTAGCTATATTTAAATTAGTACCAGGGCGAATTAACCAAATAAATTTAATTACTAATCGACCTGGAGTATTTTTCGGACAATGTTCTGAAATCTGCGGAGCTAATCACAGATTTATGCCAATTGTTGTGGAAAGAACTAATTATTCAAACTTTATTAATTGAATTAACGACCAAAATTAAATTTTAACCTACTCACATAATATTTAATTAAATCAAATCATTAGATGTCTGACAAAAGAATTGATTTTTTAAACCAAATTATAGTAATAAATTACTTCACTTTTCATTTTAAAACTTTAAGAATCATCTCTTTACATCGAAGCTCAATCAAAATTAATTTCTATAAGTTCTTAATCATTTGTAATGCATCAATAAGATGAACATTGTTCGATTAATATTGGGAACATGCATGAATGTTAGTAAAACTCGCGGAAATGAATAAACATTCACCGAAACTATTCGCCTTCGCACATTTTGCAATATCTTGATGTTTATTTATCATAATTATTAACAATTGTCTTAGTACCATAGTTTAAATAATTATTAACAATGCCCTAGTATAAATAAAGGCTTAAAATATCATTTCATCGAAATATTCATTGCTCGCGATGGAATTTTTCGTTGAGATCAAACTGACATTCTCAAGGTTACACGTATCGATGACCGATTCACAAGCGTCCATCGCTATGATTGTTGCATCTAGAAAAGCGATTAATTGAATTTCAGCGCTTTTAAATAAAAAATGCAACTACTACGCGTATTGTGTAAATTATAAGAATTAAGCAAATGTTAAATTGATGTATTTAACAAACAATTGTTACTTTCCCTGCTATAAAACTTTACGAAACACGTTTTACTTTGAATCTCGATCCAAATTAATTTCTACGAGGTACTTAATCATTTTCAATGCATAAATAGGATGCACATTGTTCGATTAAAATTGGGAACATACATAAATGTTAGTAACAATGGCGGAAATGAACAAACATTCACCGAAACCGTTCGCCTTCGCAGATTTCGCAATATCTTGACGTTTATTTATCATAATAATTAACAACCGTCGTTGGACCGTAGATTAAACAATTTTTCACAATGTTCCGGTATAAGTAATGGCTATAAAGCCATCAATTTCTTGAAGTATTTGGTTAGATCGAACAAATACAATCGAAGAAACCGTGCGATAAAATAAATGAATATTTCGCTACATATCGGAATTATAGTTTGTATGTATGCAAATATATTCTGAACCCGCAATTACAAATCCCTGTAACGTGGTAATTACATGGGTTGCCATCTATTGGAGAAAGGGTTAAACTACACTTAAGGGGTGAAAACACCTGGCGGAGAAACGCTCAAGTTTGTCGAGGAATTGTTGTAATTTCCACAAATAGATGGCGCGACAAGTACAATTTACCGACATTAGAGATAAGTATTTCCATTTGTATGATATTCGCTACCGTGCGATAAAATAAATAACTACTTTTGTACAAACTTTTGTATGTTTCATCTTTCGAATAAATGTAAAATTAAACCTTCCACGGTAAATTTTATTCTTGAATTTATTAATGTTACTAGGACGATTTATTTCAGTATAAAGAGTGCTATATGTGGGAAATTTGTGTACATAATAATTATTGAGTATAAAATAATTTTTCTTCTATTAGACGTTAATATATTAAATAAGGAAGAAGAGTTAATCTTTATTATTTTAAATATAAAAATTAGAATTAAATAAATTATTGAATATAAAATGAAATATGTTAAACATGTATTATTGTTAATTATTAATAAAATAACTATAATAGATGTTTGTATAACAGATGAATATCCTATAATTATTATGATTGATTTTTTTGTTTAAGCAAATGATAGGGGCAATAATTACATTAATTAGGCAAATAAAATAAATTTCATTATTAAATTTTGATATGAATTCTATAATAATTATAGGGATTAATTTGATTAAAGTTATTATAAAGAATAGATTAATTCAATTTAATGAATAAATTAAAGAAATGAATCGAACATTTAAAGAGTACATCCCAATTTTTAAGATAAGGGAAAAAAAAATAATTATTATAAATAAATAATTAGATTTATTTCCGATTGTGTGTAAATTATTATATATAGAAAATAGTATAAATAAAATTCTTCTGGAGGCTAAAGAGATTAAAAAATATATTAAATATGTATTTAGAGTATTAGTGTCTAATTTAACTACAGATCAAACGATTTATAATAGAAATTATAAATATTATAATCATATAATCGAAACGGAGAAACGGAGAAACGAAGAAACGATGAAACGAAGGAAGAAACGAAGAAACGGAGAAATAAATGGAGAAACGAAGAAGTAAACGTAGAAACGAAGAAAGAAACGGAGAAACGAGGAAAGAAACTGAGAAACGAAGAAAGAAACGGAGTAACGAAGAGAGAAACGATGAAACGCAGAAAGAAACGGAGAATCGGAGATATAAATGGAGAAACGAAGGAATAAACCGACAAACGGAGAAATGGAGAAACGATGAAACGAAGGAAGAAACGGAGCAACGAAGAAAGAAACGTAGAAAGAAACACAGAATCGGAGAAATAAATGGAGAAACGGAGAAATAAATAGAGAAACGAAGAAATAAACGGAGAAACGAAGAAAGAAACGGAGAAACGAAGAAAGAAACGGAGAAACGAAGAAGGAAACGGAGAAATGAAGAAAGAAACGGAGAATCGAAGAAAGAAACGGAGAAACGGAGAAACGAAGAAATAACCCGAGAAACGGAGAAAGAAACGCAGAAACGAACAAAGAAGCGGAGAAAAGAAGAAAGAATCGTAGACACGAACAAAGAAACGGAGAATCGGAGCAGGAACGGAGTATCGATGAAAGAAATGAAGAAACGAAGAAAGAAACGGAGAATCGGTGAAATAAATGGAGAAACGAAGGAATAAACCAACAAACGGAGAAACGGAGAAAGAAACGGAGAAACGAAGAAAGAAACGAAGAAAGAAACGAAGAAACGAAGAAAGAAACCGAGAAACGGAGAAATATATAGAGAAACGAAGAAATAAACGGAGAAACGAAGAAAGAAACGGAGAAACGAAGAAAGACACGGAGAAATGAAGAAAGAAACGGAGAAGTGAAGAAAGAAACGGAGAAACGAAGAAAGAAACGGAGAAACGAAGTAAGAAACGGAGAAATAATTGGAGAAACGAAGAAATATCCCGATAAACGGGAAAAGAAACGGAGAAACGAACAAAGAAGCGGAGAAACGAAGAAAGAAACGCAGATACGAAGAAAGAAACGGAGGAACGGGGAAATAAATGGAGAAACGAAGAAAGAAACGGAGAAACGAAGAAAGAAACGGAGAAATGAAGAAAGTAACGGAGAAACGAAGAAAGAAACGGAGAAACGAAGAAAGAAACGGAGAAACGAAGAAAGAAACGGAGAAATAATTGGAGAAACGAAGAAATAAACCGAGAAACGGGAAAAGAAACGGAGAAACGAACAAAGAAACGGAGAAACGAAGAAAGAAACGGAGAAACGGAGAAATAAATGGAGAATCGAAGAAATAAACGCAGAAACGAAGAATGAAACGAAGAAACGAAGAAAGAAACGGAGAAGCGAACAAAGAAACGGAGAAACGAAGATAGAAACGGAGAAACGAACAAAGAAACGGAGAAACGAAGAAAGAAACGGAGAAACGAAGAGAGAAACGGAGAAACGAAGAAAGAAACGGAGAAACGAAGAAAGAAACGGAGAAACGAAGAAAGAAACGGAGAAACGATGAAAGAAACGGAGAAACGAACAAAGAAACGGAGAAACGAAGAAAGAAACGGAGAAACGAAGAGAGAAACGGAGAAACGAAGAGAGAAACGGAGAAACGAAGGAAGAAACGGAGAAACGAAGAAAGAAACGAAGAAACGGAGAAAGAAACGGAGAATCGGAGAAATAAATGGAGGCACGAAGAAATAAACCGAGAAACGGAGAAAGAAACGGAGAAACGATCAACGAAACGGAGAAACAGAGAAAGAAACGGAGAAACGAAGAGAGAAGCGGAGAAACGAAGGAAGAAACGGAGTAACGAAGAAAGAAACGAAGAAACGAAGAAAGAAACGGAGAATCGGAGAAATAAATGGTGGAACGAAGAAGTAAACCGAGAAACGGAGAAAGAAACGGAGAAATGACCAATGAAACGCAGAAACGAACAAAGAAACGGAGAAACGGAGAAGTAAATGGAGAGACGAGGAAATAAACGGAGAAACGAAGAAAGAAACGGAGAAACGAAGAAAGAAACGGAGAAACGAAGAAAGAAACGAAGAAACGGAGAAATAAATGGAGATACGAAGAAAGAAACGGAGAAACGATCAAAGAAACGGAGAAACGAACAAAGAATCGGAGAAACGAAGAAAGAAACGGAGAAACGCAGAAATAAATGGAGAAACGAAGAAATAAACGGAGAAACGAACAAGGAAACGGAGAAACGAAGAAAGAAACGGAGAAACGGAGAAATAAATGGAGAAACGAAGAAATAAACGGAGAAACGAAGAAAGAACCGGAGAAACGGACAAAGAAACGGAGAAACGGAGAAATAAATGGAGAAACGAAGAAATAAACGGAGAAACGAAGAAAGAAACTGAGAAACGAAGAAAGAAACGGAGAAACGAAGAAAGAAACGGAGAAACGAAGAAATAAACGGAGAAACGAACCAGGAAACGGAGCAACGAAGAAATAAACCGAGAAACGGAAAAAGAAACGGAGAAACGAACAAAGAAACGGAGAAACGAAGAAATAAACGGAGAAACGAAGAAAAAACGAAGAAACGAAGAAAGAAACGGAGAAACGAACAAAGAAACGGAGAAACGAAGAAAGAAACGGAGAAACGGAGAAATAAATGGAGAACCGAAGAAATAAACGAAGAAACGAGAAAAGAAACGGAGAAACGAAGAAAGAAACGGAGAAACGAAGAAATAAACGGAGAAACGAAGAAAAAACGAAGAAACGAAGAAAGAAACGGAGAAACGAACAATGAAACGCAGAAACGAAGAATGAGACGGAGAAACGAAGAAATAAACGGAGAAATGAAGAAAGAAATGGAGAAACGAACAAAGAAACGGAGAAACGAAGAAAGAAACGGAGTAACGGAGAAATAAACGGAGAAACGAACAACGAAACGGAGAAACGAAGAAAGAAATGGAGAAACTAAGAAAGAAACGGAGAAACGGAGAAATAAATGGAGAAACGAAGATATAAACGGAGAAACGAAGAAAGAAACGGAGAAACGAAGAAAGAAACGGAGAAACGAAGCAAGAAACGGAGAAACGAAGAATGAAACGGCGAAACGGAGAAACTAAGAAAGAAATGGCGAAACGAACAAAGAAACGGAGAAACGAACAAAGCAACGGAGAAACGAACAAAGAAACGGAGAAACGAACAAAGAATCGGAGAAACGAAGAAAGAAACGGCGAGAGGCAGAAAGAAACGGAGAAACTAAGAAAGAAATGGCGAAACGAACAAAGAAACGGAGAAACGAAGAAACAATCGGAGAAACGAAGAAATAAATGGAGAAATGAAGAAATAAACGGAGAAACGAACAAAGAAACGGAGAAACGAAGAAAGAAAAGGTGAAACGAAGAAAGAAATGGAGAAACGAAGAAAGAAACGGAGAAACGAAGAATGAAACGGAGAAACGAAGAAAGAAACGGAGAATTGGAGAAATCAATGGAGAAACAAAGAAATAAACCGAGACACGGAGAAATAAACGGATAAACGAACAAAGAAACGGAGATACGAAGAAAGAAACGGAGAAACGATCAAAGAAACGGAGAAACGAACAAAGAATCGGAGAAACGAAGAAAGAAACGGTGAAACGCAGAAATAAATGGAGAAACGATGAAATAAACGGAGAAACGAACAAGGAAACGGAGAAACGAAGAAAGAAACGGAGAAACGGAGAAATAAATGGAGAAACGAAGAAATAAACGGAGAAACGAAGAAAGAACCGGAGAAACGGACAAAGAAACGGAGAAACGGACAAAGAAACGGATAAACCAAGAAAGAAACGGAGAAACGTAGAAATAAATGGAGAAACGAAGAAATAAACGGAGAAACGAACAGGGAAGCGGAGAAACGAAGAAAGAAACGGAGAAACGGAGAAATAAATGGAGAAACGAAGAAATAAACGGAGAAACGAAGAAAGAACCGGAGAAACGGACAAAGAAACGGAGAAACGGACAAAGAAACGGATAAACCAAGAAAGAAACGGAGAAACGTAGAAATAAATGGAGAAACGAAGAAATAAACGGAGAAACGAACAGGGAAGCGGAGAAACGAAGAAAGAAACGGAGAAACGGAGAAATAAATGGAGTAACGAAGAAATAAACGGAGAAACGAAGAAAGAAACGGAGAAACGAAGAAAGAAACGGAGAAGCGAAGAAAGAAGTGGAGAAACGTAGGAAGAAACGGAGAAATGAAGAAAGAAACGGAGAAACGAAGAAAGAAACGGAGAATCGGAGAAATAAATAGAGAAACCAAGAAATAAACCGAGAAACGGAGAAAGAAACGGATAAACGAACAAAGAAACGGAGATACGAAGAAAGAAACGGAGAAACGATCAAAGAAACGGAGAAACGAGCAAAGAATCGGAGAAACGAAGAAAGAAACGGAGAAACGAAGAAAGAAACGGAGAAATGGAGAAACGAAGAAAGAAACGGAGAAATGGAGAAACGAAGAAAGAAACGGAGAAACCGAGAAATAAATGGAGAAACGAAGAAATAAGCGGAGAAACGAACAAGGAAACGGACAAACGAAGAATGAAACGGAGAAACGGAGAAATAAATGGAGAAACGGAGAAATAAACGGAGAAACGAAGAAAGAAACGGAGATTCGATGAAAGAAACGGAGTAACGAAGAAAGAAACGGAGAAACGGAGGAACAAATGGATAAACAAAGAAATAAACGGAGAAATGAAGAAAGGAACGAAGAAAGAAACGGAGAAACGAAGAAAGAAACGGAGAAATGGAGAAAACAATGGAGAAACCAAGAAATAAACCGAGAAACGGAGAAAGAAACGGAGAAACGAACAAAGAAACGGAGAAACGAAGAAAGAAACGGAGAAACGAAGAAAGAGACGGAGAAACGAAGAAAGAACCGGAGAAACGATGAAAGAAACGGAGAAACGATCAAAGAAACGGAGAAACGGAGAAATAAATGGAGAAACGAAGAAATAAACGGAGAAACGAACAAGGAAACGGACAGACGAAGAAAGAAACGGAGAAACGGAGAAATAAACGGAGAAACGAAGAAAGAAACGGAGAAACGAAGAAAGAGACGGAGAAACGAAGAAAGAACCGGAGAAACGATGAAAGAAACGGAGAAACGATCAAAGAAACGGAGAAACGGAGAAATAAATGGAGAAACGAAGAAAGAAACGGAGAAACGGAGGAACAAATGGATAAACAAAGAAATAAACGGAGAAATGAAGAAAGGAACGAAGAAAGAAACGGAGAAACGAAGAAAGAAACGGAGAAACGGAGAAAACAATGGAGAAACCAAGAAATAAACCGAGAAACGGAGAAAGAAACGGAGAAACGAACAAAGAAACGGAGAAACGAAGAAAGAAACGGAGAAACGAAGAAAGAGACGGAGAAACGAAGAAAGAACCGGAGAAACGATGAAAGAAACGGAGAAACGATCAAAGAAACGGAGAAACGGAGAAATAAATGGAGAAACGAAGAAATAAACGGAGAAACGAACAAGGAAACGGACAGACGAAGAAAGAAACGGAGAAACGGAGAAATAAACGGAGAAACGAAGAAATAAACGGAGAAACGATGAAAGGAACGGAGAAACGAAGAAAGAAACGGAGAAACGAAGAAAGAAACGGAGAAACGAAGAAAGAACCGGAGAAACGAAGAAAGAAACGGAGAAACGATCAAAGAAACGGAGAAACGAAGAAAGAAACGGAGAAACGGAGAAATAAATGGAGAAACGAAGAAATAAACGGAGAAACGAAGAAAGAAACGGAGAAACGAAGAAAGAGCCGGAGGAACGAATCAAGAAACGGAGAAACGGAGAAATAAATGGAGAAACGAAGAAATAAACGGAGAAACGAAGAAAGAAACGGAGAAACGAAGAAAGAAACGGAGATACGCACAAATAAACGGAGAAACGAACAAAGAAACGTAGAAACGGAGAAAGAAACGGAGAAATAAATGGATAAACGAAGAAATAAACGGAGAAACGAAGAAAGAAACGGAGAAACGAAGAAAGAAACGGATATTCGATGAAAGAAACGGAGAAACGGAGAAATAAATGGAGAAACGAAGAAATAAACGGTGAAACGAAGAAAGAAACGAAGAAAGAAACTGAGGAACGGAGAAATAAATGGATAAACGAAGAAATAAACGGAGAAACAAAGAAATAAACGGAGAAACGAACAAGGAAACGGAGAAACGAAGAAAGAAACGGAGAAACGGAGAAATAAATGGAGAAACGAAGAAAGAAACGGAGAAACGAAGAAAGAAAGGGAGATTCGATGAAAGAAACGGAGAAACGAAGAAAGAAACGGAGAAACGAACAAAGAAACGGAGAAACGAAGGAAGAAACGGAGAAACGAAGAAAGAAACGGCGAGAGGCAGAAAGAAACGGAGAAACTAAGAAAGAAATGGCGAAACGAACAAAGAAACGGAGAAACGAAGAAAGAATCGGAGAAACGAAGAAATAAATGGAGAAATGAAGAAATAAACGGAGAAACGAACAAAGAAACGGAGAAACGAAGAAAGAAAAGGTGAAACGAAGAAAGAAATGGAGAAACGAAGATAGAAACGGAGAAACGAAGAATGAAACGGAGAAACGAAGAAAGAAACGGAGAATTGGAGAAATCAATGGAGAAACAAAGAAATAAACCGAGACACCGAGAAATAAACGGATAAACGAACAAAGAAACGGAGATACGAAGAAAGAAACGGAGAAACGATCAAAGAAACGGAGAAACGAACAAAGAATCGGAGAAACGAAGAAAGAAACGGTGAAACGCAGAAATAAATGGAGAAACGAAGAAATAAACGGAGAAACGAACAAGGAAACGGAGAAACGAAGAAAGAAACGGAGAAACGGAGAAATAAATGGAGAAACGAAGAAATAAACGGAGAAACGAAGAAAGAACCGGAGAAACGGACAAAGAAACGGAGAAACGGACAAAGAAACGGATAAACCAAGAAAGAAACGGAGAAACGTAGAAATAAATGGAGAAACGAAGAAATAAACGGAGAAACGAACAGGGAAGCGGAGAAACGAAGAAAGAAACGGAGAAACGGAGAAATAAATGGAGAAACGAAGAAATAAACGGAGAAACGAAGAAAGAACCGGAGAAACGGACAAAGAAACGGAGAAACGGACAAAGAAACGGATAAACCAAGAAAGAAACGGAGAAACGTAGAAATAAATGGAGAAACGAAGAAATAAACGGAGAAACGAACAGGGAAGCGGAGAAACGAAGGAAGAAACGGAGAAACGGAGAAATAAATGGAGTAACGAAGAAATAAACGGAGAAACGAAGAAAGAAACGGAGAAACGAAGAAAGAAACGGAGAAGCGAAGAAAGAAGTGGAGAAACGTAGGAAGAAACGGAGAAATGAAGAAAGAAACGGAGAAACGAAGAAAGAAACGGAGAATCGGAGAAATAAATAGAGAAACCAAGAAATAAACCGAGAAACGGAGAAAGAAACGGATAAACGAACAAAGAAACGGAGATACGAAGAAAGAAACGGAGAAACGATCAAAGAAACGGAGAAACGAGCAAAGAATCGGAGAAACGAAGAAAGAAACGGAGAAACGAAGAAAGAAACGGAGAAATGGAGAAACGAAGAAAGAAACGGAGAAATGGAGAAACGAAGAAAGAAACGGAGAAACCGAGAAATAAATGGAGAAACGAAGAAATAAACGGAGAAACGAACAAGGAAACGGACAAACGAAGAATGAAACGGAGAAACGGAGAAATAAATGGAGAAACGGAGAAATAAACGGAGAAACGAAGAAAGAAACGGAGATTCGCTGAAAGAAACGGAGTAACGAAGAAAGAAACGGAGAAACGGAGAAACAAATGGATAAACAAAGAAATAAACGGAGAAATGAAGAAAGGAACGAAGAAAGAAACGGAGAAACGAAGAAAGAAACGGAGAAACGGAGAAAACAATGGAGAAACCAAGAAATAAACCGAGAAACGGAGAAAGAAACGGAGAAACGAACAAAGAAACGGAGAAACGAAGAAAGAAACGGAGAAACGAAGAAAGAGACGGAGAAACGAAGAAAGAACCGGAGAAACGATGAAAGAAACGGAGAAACGATCAAAGAAACGGAGAAACGGAGAAATAAATGGAGAAACGAAGAAATAAACGGAGAAACGAACAAGGAAACGGACAGACGAAGAAAGAAACGGAGAAACGGAGAAATAAACGGAGAAACGAAGAAATAAACGGAGAAACGATGAAAGGAACGGAGAAACGAAGAAAGAAACGGAGAAACGAAGAAAGAAACGGAGAAACGAAGAAAGAGCCGGAGGAACGAATCAAGAAACGGAGAAACGGAGAAGTAAATGGAGAAACGAAGAAATAAACGGAGAAACGAAGAAAGAAACGGAGAAACGAAGAAAGAAACGGAGATACGAACAAATAAACGGACAAACGAACAAAGAAACGTAGAAACGGAGAAATAAATGGAGAAACGAAGAAATAAACGGAGAAACGAACAAGGGAACCGAGAAACGAAAAAAGAAACGAAGAAACGAAGAAAGAAACCGAGAAACGAAGAAATAAATGGATAAACGAAGAAATAAACGGAGAAACGAAGAAAGAAACGGAGAAACGAAGAAAGAAACGGATATTCGATGAAAGAAACGGAGAAGAAAGAAAGAACCGGAGAAACGAAGAAAGAAACGGAGAAACGATCAAAGAAACGGAGAAACGAAGAAAGAAACGGAGAAACGGAGAAATAAATGGAGAAACGAAGAAATAAACGGAGAAACGAAGAAAGAAACGGAGAAACGAAGAAAGAAGCGGAGGAACGAATCAAGAAACGGAGAAACGGAGAAATAAATGGAGAAACGAAGAAATAAACGGAGAAACGAAGAAAGAAACGGAGAAACGAAGAAAGAAACGGAGATACGAACAAAAAAACGGAGAAACGAAGATAGAAACGGAGAAACGAAGAAAGAAACGGAGAAACGGAGAAATAAATGGATAAACGAAGAAAGAAACGGATATTCGATGAAAGAAACGGAGAAACGGAGAAATAAATGGAGAAACGAAGAAATAAACGGTGAAACGAAGAAAGAAACGAAGAAAGAAACTGAGGAACGGAGAAATAAATGGATAAACGAAGAAATAAACGGAGAAACAAAGAAATAAACGGAGAAACGAACAAGGAAACGGAGAAACGAAGAAAGAAACGGAGAAACGGAGAAATAGATGGATAAACGAAGAAATAAACGGAGAAACGAAGAAAGAAAGGGAGATTCGATGAAAGAAACGGAGAAACGAAGAATGAAACGGAGAAACGAACAAAGAAACGGAGAAACGAAGGAAGAAACGGGGAAACGAAGAAAGAAACGGAGAAACGAACAAAGAAACGGAGAAACGAGCAAAGAAACGGAGAAACGAGCAAAGAAACGGAGAAACAGAGAAATAAATGGAGAAACGAAGAAATAAACGGAGAAACGTACAAGGAAACCGAGAAACGAAGAAAGAAACGAAGAAACGAAGAAAGAAACGGAGAAACGAAGAAAGAAACGGAGAAATGGAGAAATAAATGGAGAAACGGAGAAATAAACGGAGAAACGAAGAAAGAAACGGAGATTCGCTGAAAGAAACGGAGTAACGAAGAAAGAAACGGAGAAACGGAGAAACAAATGGATAAACAAAGAAATAAACGGAGAAATGAAGAAAGGAACGAAGAAAGAAACGGAGAAACGAAGAAAGAAACGGAGAAACGGAGAAAACAATGGAGAAACCAAGAAATAAACCGAGAAACGGAGAAAGAAACGGAGAAACGAACAAAGAAACGGAGAAACGAAGAAAGAAACGGAGAAACGAAGAAAGAGACGGAGAAACGAAGAAAGAACCGGAGAAACGATGAAAGAAACGGAGAAACGATCAAAGAAACGGAGAAACGGAGAAATAAATGGAGAAACGAAGAAATAAACGGAGAAACGAACAAGGAAACGGACAGACGAAGAAAGAAACGGAGAAACGGAGAAATAAACGGAGAAACGAAGAAATAAACGGAGAAACGATGAAAGGAACGGAGAAACGAAGAAAGAAACGGAGAAACGAAGAAAGAAACGGAGAAACGAAGAAAGAGCCGGAGGAACGAATCAAGAAACGGAGAAACGGAGAAGTAAATGGAGAAACGAAGAAATAAACGGAGAAACGAAGAAAGAAACGGAGAAACGAAGAAAGAAACGGAGATACGAACAAATAAACGGACAAACGAACAAAGAAACGTAGAAACGGAGAAATAAATGGAGAAACGAAGAAATAAACGGAGAAACGAACAAGGGAACCGAGAAACGAAAAAAGAAACGAAGAAACGAAGAAAGAAACCGAGAAACGAAGAAATAAATGGATAAACGAAGAAATAAACGGAGAAACGAAGAAAGAAACGGAGAAACGAAGAAAGAAACGGATATTCGATGAAAGAAACGGAGAAGAAAGAAAGAACCGGAGAAACGAAGAAAGAAACGGAGAAACGATCAAAGAAACGGAGAAACGAAGAAAGAAACGGAGAAACGGAGAAATAAATGGAGAAACGAAGAAATAAACGGAGAAACGAAGAAAGAAACGGAGAAACGAAGAAAGAAGCGGAGGAACGAATCAAGAAACGGAGAAACGGAGAAATAAATGGAGAAACGAAGAAATAAACGGAGAAACGAAGAAAGAAACGGAGAAACGAAGAAAGAAACGGAGATACGAACAAAAAAACGGAGAAACGAAGATAGAAACGGAGAAACGAAGAAAGAAACGGAGAAACGGAGAAATAAATGGATAAACGAAGAAAGAAACGGATATTCGATGAAAGAAACGGAGAAACGGAGAAATAAATGGAGAAACGAAGAAATAAACGGTGAAACGAAGAAAGAAACGAAGAAAGAAACTGAGGAACGGAGAAATAAATGGATAAACGAAGAAATAAACGGAGAAACAAAGAAATAAACGGAGAAACGAACAAGGAAACGGAGAAACGAAGAAAGAAACGGAGAAACGGAGAAATAGATGGATAAACGAAGAAATAAACGGAGAAACGAAGAAAGAAAGGGAGATTCGATGAAAGAAACGGAGAAACGAAGAATGAAACGGAGAAACGAACAAAGAAACGGAGAAACGAAGGAAGAAACGGGGAAACGAAGAAAGAAACGGAGAAACGAACAAAGAAACGGAGAAACGAGCAAAGAAACGGAGAAACGAGCAAAGAAACGGAGAAACAGAGAAATAAATGGAGAAACGAAGAAATAAACGGAGAAACGTACAAGGAAACCGAGAAACGAAGAAAGAAACGAAGAAACGAAGAAAGAAACGGAGAAACGAAGAAAGAAACGGAGAAATGGAGAAATAAATGGAGAAACGAAGAAATAAACGGAGAAACGAACAAGGAAACGGAGAAACGAAGAAAGAAACGGAGAAACGGAGAAATAAATGGAGAAACGAAGAAAGAAACGGAGAAACGAAGAAAGAAACGTAGATACGATGAAAGAAACGGAGAAACGGAGAAATAAATGGAGAAACGAAGAAATAAACGGAGAAACGAACAAGGAAACGGAGAAACGAAGAAAGAAACGGAGAAACGGAGAAATAAATGGAGAAACGAAGAAATAAACGGAGAAACGAAGAAAGATACGGAGAAACGAAGAAAGAAACGGAGATACGAACAAAGAAACGGAGAAACGAAGAAAGAAACGGAGAAACAAAGAAAGAAACGGAGAAACGAAGAAAGAAACGGGGAAACGAAGGAAGAAACGGAGAAACGAACAAAGAAACGGAGAAACGAGCAGAGAAACGGAGAAACGGAGAAATAAATGGAGAAACGAAGAAATAAACGGAGAAACGAACAAGGAAACGAAGAAACGAAGAAAGAAATGGAGAAACTAAGAAAGAAACGGAGAAACGGAGAAATAAATGGAGAAACGAAGATATAAACGGAGAAACGAAGAAAGAAACGGAGAAACGAAGAAAGAAACGGAGAAACGAAGCAAGAAACGGAGAAACGAAGAATGAAACGGCGAAACGGAGAAACTAAGAAAGAAATGGCGAAACGAACAAAGAAACGGAGAAACGAACAAAGCAACGGAGAAACGAACAAAGAAACGGAGAAACGAACAAAGAATCGGAGAAACGAAGAAAGAAACGGCGAGAGGCAGAAAGAAACGGAGAAACTAAGAAAGAAATGGCGAAACGAACAAAGAAACGGAGAAACGAAGAAACAATCGGAGAAACGAAGAAATAAATGGAGAAATGAAGAAATAAACGGAGAAACGAACAAAGAAACGGAGAAACGAAGAAAGAAAAGGTGAAACGAAGAAAGAAATGGAGAAACGAAGAAAGAAACGGAGAAACGAAGAATGAAACGGAGAAACGAAGAAAGAAACGGAGAATTGGAGAAATCAATGGAGAAACAAAGAAATAAACCGAGACACGGAGAAATAAACGGATAAACGAACAAAGAAACGGAGATACGAAGAAAGAAACGGAGAAACGATCAAAGAAACGGAGAAACGAACAAAGAATCGGAGAAACGAAGAAAGAAACGGTGAAACGCAGAAATAAATGGAGAAACGATGAAATAAACGGAGAAACGAACAAGGAAACGGAGAAACGAAGAAAGAAACGGAGAAACGGAGAAATAAATGGAGAAACGAAGAAATAAACGGAGAAACGAAGAAAGAACCGGAGAAACGGACAAAGAAACGGAGAAACGGACAAAGAAACGGATAAACCAAGAAAGAAACGGAGAAACGTAGAAATAAATGGAGAAACGAAGAAATAAACGGAGAAACGAACAGGGAAGCGGAGAAACGAAGAAAGAAACGGAGAAACGGAGAAATAAATGGAGAAACGAAGAAATAAACGGAGAAACGAAGAAAGAACCGGAGAAACGGACAAAGAAACGGAGAAACGGACAAAGAAACGGATAAACCAAGAAAGAAACGGAGAAACGTAGAAATAAATGGAGAAACGAAGAAATAAACGGAGAAACGAACAGGGAAGCGGAGAAACGAAGAAAGAAACGGAGAAACGGAGAAATAAATGGAGTAACGAAGAAATAAACGGAGAAACGAAGAAAGAAACGGAGAAACGAAGAAAGAAACGGAGAAGCGAAGAAAGAAGTGGAGAAACGTAGGAAGAAACGGAGAAATGAAGAAAGAAACGGAGAAACGAAGAAAGAAACGGAGAATCGGAGAAATAAATAGAGAAACCAAGAAATAAACCGAGAAACGGAGAAAGAAACGGATAAACGAACAAAGAAACGGAGATACGAAGAAAGAAACGGAGAAACGATCAAAGAAACGGAGAAACGAGCAAAGAATCGGAGAAACGAAGAAAGAAACGGAGAAACGAAGAAAGAAACGGAGAAATGGAGAAACGAAGAAAGAAACGGAGAAATGGAGAAACGAAGAAAGAAACGGAGAAACCGAGAAATAAATGGAGAAACGAAGAAATAAGCGGAGAAACGAACAAGGAAACGGACAAACGAAGAATGAAACGGAGAAACGGAGAAATAAATGGAGAAACGGAGAAATAAACGGAGAAACGAAGAAAGAAACGGAGATTCGATGAAAGAAACGGAGTAACGAAGAAAGAAACGGAGAAACGGAGGAACAAATGGATAAACAAAGAAATAAACGGAGAAATGAAGAAAGGAACGAAGAAAGAAACGGAGAAACGAAGAAAGAAACGGAGAAATGGAGAAAACAATGGAGAAACCAAGAAATAAACCGAGAAACGGAGAAAGAAACGGAGAAACGAACAAAGAAACGGAGAAACGAAGAAAGAAACGGAGAAACGAAGAAAGAGACGGAGAAACGAAGAAAGAACCGGAGAAACGATGAAAGAAACGGAGAAACGATCAAAGAAACGGAGAAACGGAGAAATAAATGGAGAAACGAAGAAATAAACGGAGAAACGAACAAGGAAACGGACAGACGAAGAAAGAAACGGAGAAACGGAGAAATAAACGGAGAAACGAAGAAAGAAACGGAGAAACGAAGAAAGAGACGGAGAAACGAAGAAAGAACCGGAGAAACGATGAAAGAAACGGAGAAACGATCAAAGAAACGGAGAAACGGAGAAATAAATGGAGAAACGAAGAAAGAAACGGAGAAACGGAGGAACAAATGGATAAACAAAGAAATAAACGGAGAAATGAAGAAAGGAACGAAGAAAGAAACGGAGAAACGAAGAAAGAAACGGAGAAACGGAGAAAACAATGGAGAAACCAAGAAATAAACCGAGAAACGGAGAAAGAAACGGAGAAACGAACAAAGAAACGGAGAAACGAAGAAAGAAACGGAGAAACGAAGAAAGAGACGGAGAAACGAAGAAAGAACCGGAGAAACGATGAAAGAAACGGAGAAACGATCAAAGAAACGGAGAAACGGAGAAATAAATGGAGAAACGAAGAAATAAACGGAGAAACGAACAAGGAAACGGACAGACGAAGAAAGAAACGGAGAAACGGAGAAATAAACGGAGAAACGAAGAAATAAACGGAGAAACGATGAAAGGAACGGAGAAACGAAGAAAGAAACGGAGAAACGAAGAAAGAAACGGAGAAACGAAGAAAGAACCGGAGAAACGAAGAAAGAAACGGAGAAACGATCAAAGAAACGGAGAAACGAAGAAAGAAACGGAGAAACGGAGAAATAAATGGAGAAACGAAGAAATAAACGGAGAAACGAAGAAAGAAACGGAGAAACGAAGAAAGAGCCGGAGGAACGAATCAAGAAACGGAGAAACGGAGAAATAAATGGAGAAACGAAGAAATAAACGGAGAAACGAAGAAAGAAACGGAGAAACGAAGAAAGAAACGGAGATACGCACAAATAAACGGAGAAACGAACAAAGAAACGTAGAAACGGAGAAAGAAACGGAGAAATAAATGGATAAACGAAGAAATAAACGGAGAAACGAAGAAAGAAACGGAGAAACGAAGAAAGAAACGGATATTCGATGAAAGAAACGGAGAAACGGAGAAATAAATGGAGAAACGAAGAAATAAACGGTGAAACGAAGAAAGAAACGAAGAAAGAAACTGAGGAACGGAGAAATAAATGGATAAACGAAGAAATAAACGGAGAAACAAAGAAATAAACGGAGAAACGAACAAGGAAACGGAGAAACGAAGAAAGAAACGGAGAAACGGAGAAATAGATGGATAAACGAAGAAATAAACGGAGAAACGAAGAAAGAAACGGAGAAACGAAGAAGGAAACGGAGATTCGATGAAAGAAACGGAGAAACGAAGAAAGAAACGGAGAAACGGAGAAATAAATGGAGAAACGAAGAAAGAAACGGAGAAACGAAGAAAGAAAGGGAGATTCGATGAAAGAAACGGAGAAACGAAGAAAGAAACGGAGAAACGAACAAAGAAACGGAGAAACGAAGGAAGAAACGGAGAAACGAAGAAAGAAACGGCGAGAGGCAGAAAGAAACGGAGAAACTAAGAAAGAAATGGCGAAACGAACAAAGAAACGGAGAAACGAAGAAAGAATCGGAGAAACGAAGAAATAAATGGAGAAATGAAGAAATAAACGGAGAAACGAACAAAGAAACGGAGAAACGAAGAAAGAAAAGGTGAAACGAAGAAAGAAATGGAGAAACGAAGATAGAAACGGAGAAACGAAGAATGAAACGGAGAAACGAAGAAAGAAACGGAGAATTGGAGAAATCAATGGAGAAACAAAGAAATAAACCGAGACACGGAGAAATAAACGGATAAACGAACAAAGAAACGGAGATACGAAGAAAGAAACGGAGAAACGATCAAAGAAACGGAGAAACGAACAAAGAATCGGAGAAACGAAGAAAGAAACGGTGAAACGCAGAAATAAATGGAGAAACGAAGAAATAAACGGAGAAACGAACAAGGAAACGGAGAAACGAAGAAAGAAACGGAGAAACGGAGAAATAAATGGAGAAACGAAGAAATAAACGGAGAAACGAAGAAAGAACCGGAGAAACGGACAAAGAAACGGAGAAACGGACAAAGAAACGGATAAACCAAGAAAGAAACGGAGAAACGTAGAAATAAATGGAGAAACGAAGAAATAAACGGAGAAACGAACAGGGAAGCGGAGAAACGAAGAAAGAAACGGAGAAACGGAGAAATAAATGGAGAAACGAAGAAATAAACGGAGAAACGAAGAAAGAACCGGAGAAACGGACAAAGAAACGGAGAAACGGACAAAGAAACGGATAAACCAAGAAAGAAACGGAGAAACGTAGAAATAAATGGAGAAACGAAGAAATAAACGGAGAAACGAACAGGGAAGCGGAGAAACGAAGGAAGAAACGGAGAAACGGAGAAATAAATGGAGTAACGAAGAAATAAACGGAGAAACGAAGAAAGAAACGGAGAAACGAAGAAAGAAACGGAGAAGCGAAGAAAGAAGTGGAGAAACGTAGGAAGAAACGGAGAAATGAAGAAAGAAACGGAGAAACGAAGAAAGAAACGGAGAATCGGAGAAATAAATAGAGAAACCAAGAAATAAACCGAGAAACGGAGAAAGAAACGGATAAACGAACAAAGAAACGGAGATACGAAGAAAGAAACGGAGAAACGATCAAAGAAACGGAGAAACGAGCAAAGAATCGGAGAAACGAAGAAAGAAACGGAGAAACGAAGAAAGAAACGGAGAAATGGAGAAACGAAGAAAGAAACGGAGAAATGGAGAAACGAAGAAAGAAACGGAGAAACCGAGAAATAAATGGAGAAACGAAGAAATAAACGGAGAAACGAACAAGGAAACGGACAAACGAAGAATGAAACGGAGAAACGGAGAAATAAATGGAGAAACGGAGAAATAAACGGAGAAACGAAGAAAGAAACGGAGATTCGCTGAAAGAAACGGAGTAACGAAGAAAGAAACGGAGAAACGGAGAAACAAATGGATAAACAAAGAAATAAACGGAGAAATGAAGAAAGGAACGAAGAAAGAAACGGAGAAACGAAGAAAGAAACGGAGAAACGGAGAAAACAATGGAGAAACCAAGAAATAAACCGAGAAACGGAGAAAGAAACGGAGAAACGAACAAAGAAACGGAGAAACGAAGAAAGAAACGGAGAAACGAAGAAAGAGACGGAGAAACGAAGAAAGAACCGGAGAAACGATGAAAGAAACGGAGAAACGATCAAAGAAACGGAGAAACGGAGAAATAAATGGAGAAACGAAGAAATAAACGGAGAAACGAACAAGGAAACGGACAGACGAAGAAAGAAACGGAGAAACGGAGAAATAAACGGAGAAACGAAGAAATAAACGGAGAAACGATGAAAGGAACGGAGAAACGAAGAAAGAAACGGAGAAACGAAGAAAGAAACGGAGAAACGAAGAAAGAGCCGGAGGAACGAATCAAGAAACGGAGAAACGGAGAAGTAAATGGAGAAACGAAGAAATAAACGGAGAAACGAAAAAAGAAACGGAGAAACGAAGAAAGAAACGGAGATACGAACAAATAAACGGACAAACGAACAAAGAAACGTAGAAACGGAGAAATAAATGGAGAAACGAAGAAATAAACGGAGAAACGAACAAGGGAACCGAGAAACGAAAAAAGAAACGAAGAAACGAAGAAAGAAACCGAGAAACGAAGAAATAAATGGATAAACGAAGAAATAAACGGAGAAACGAAGAAAGAAACGGAGAAACGAAGAAAGAAACGGATATTCGATGAAAGAAACGGAGAAGAAAGAAAGAACCGGAGAAACGAAGAAAGAAACGGAGAAACGATCAAAGAAACGGAGAAACGAAGAAAGAAACGGAGAAACGGAGAAATAAATGGAGAAACGAAGAAATAAACGGAGAAACGAAGAAAGAAACGGAGAAACGAAGAAAGAAGCGGAGGAACGAATCAAGAAACGGAGAAACGGAGAAATAAATGGAGAAACGAAGAA
Source organism: Ptiloglossa arizonensis (assembly GCF_051014685.1). Lineage (NCBI taxonomy): Eukaryota > Metazoa > Arthropoda > Insecta > Hymenoptera > Colletidae > Ptiloglossa > Ptiloglossa arizonensis. The sequence continues at coordinate 802,210 of NW_027478549.1, forward strand.
ATAAACGGAGAAACGAAGAAAGAAACGGAGAAACGAAGAAAGAAACGGAGATACGAACAAAAAAACGGAGAAACGAAGATAGAAACGGAGAAACGAAGATAGAAACGGAGACACGAAGAAAGAAACGGAGAAACGAAGAAAGAAACGGAGAAACGGAGAAATAAATGGATAAACGAAGAAAGAAACGGATATTCGATGAAAGAAACGGAGAAACGGAGAAATAAATGGAGAAACGAAGAAATAAACGGTGAAACGAAGAAAGAAACGAAGAAAGAAACTGAGGAACGGAGAAATAAATGGATAAACGAAGAAATAAACGGAGAAACAAAGAAATAAACGGAGAAACGAACAAGGAAACGGAGAAACGAAGAAAGAAACGGAGAAACGGAGAAATAGATGGATAAACGAAGAAATAAACGGAGAAACGAAGAAAGAAAGGGAGATTCGATGAAAGAAACGGAGAAACGAAGAATGAAACGGAGAAACGAACAAAGAAACGGAGAAACGAAGGAAGAAACGGGGAAACGAAGAAAGAAACGGAGAAACGAACAAAGAAACGGAGAAACGAGCAAAGAAACGGAGAAACGAGCAAAGAAACGGAGAAACAGAGAAATAAATGGAGAAACGAAGAAATAAACGGAGAAACGTACAAGGAAACCGAGAAACGAAGAAAGAAACGAAGAAACGAAGAAAGAAACGGAGAAACGAAGAAAGAAACGGAGAAATGGAGAAATAAATGGAGAAACGAAGAAATAAACGGAGAAACGAACAAGGAAACGGAGAAACGAAGAAAGAAACGGAGAAACGGAGAAATAAATGGAGAAACGAAGAAAGAAACGGAGAAACGAAGAAAGAAACGTAGATACGATGAAAGAAACGGAGAAACGGAGAAATAAATGGAGAAACGAAGAAATAAACGGAGAAACGAACAAGGAAACGGAGAAACGAAGAAAGAAACGGAGAAACGGAGAAATAAATGGAGAAACGAAGAAATAAACGGAGAAACGAAGAAAGATACGGAGAAACGAAGAAAGAAACGGAGATACGAACAAAGAAACGGAGAAACGAAGAAAGAAACGGAGAAACAAAGAAAGAAACGGAGAAACGAAGAAAGAAACGGGGAAACGAAGGAAGAAACGGAGAAACGAACAAAGAAACGGAGAAACGAGCAGAGAAACGGAGAAACGGAGAAATAAATGGAGAAACGAAGAAATAAACGGAGAAACGAACAAGGAAACGAAGAAACGAAGAAATAAATGGAGAAACGAAGAAATAAACGGAGAATCGAAGAAAGAAACGGAGTAACGAAAAAAGAAACGGAGAAACGAAGAAAGAAATGGAGAAACGAAGAACGAAACGGAGTAACGAAGAAAGAAGCGAAGAAACGAAGAAAGAAACGGAGAAATAAATGGAGAAACAAAGAAATAAACCGAGAAACGGAGAAAGAAACGGAGAAACGAACAGAGAAACGGAGAAACGAACAAAGAAACGGAGAAACGAAGAAAGAAACGGAGAAACGAAGAAAGAAACGGAGAAATAAATGGAGAAACGAAGAAATAAACGGAGAAACGAAGAAAGAAACGGAGAAACGAGGAAAGAAGCGGAGAAACGAAGAAAGAAACGGAGAAGCGAACAAAGAAACGGAGAAACGAACAAAGAAACGGGGAAACGAAGAAAGAAACGGAGAAACGAAGAAAGAAACGGAGTAACGGAGAAATAAATGGAGAAACGAAGAAATAAACGGAGAAACGAAGAAAGAAACGGAGAAACGAAGAAAGAACCGGAGCAACGAATCAAGAAACGGAGAAACTGAGAAATAAATGGAGAAACGAAGAAATAAACGGAGAAACGAAGAAAGAAACGGAGAAACGAAGAAAGAAACGGAGAAACGAAGAACGAAACGGAGTAACGGAGAAAGAAGCGAAGAAACGAAGAACGAAACGGAGAAATAAATGGAGAAACAAAGAAATAAACAGAGAAACGGAGAAAGAAACGGAGAAACGAACAGAGAAACGGAGAAACGAACAAAGAAACGGAGAATCGAACAAAGAAACGGAGAAACGAGGAAAGAAACGTAGAAACGAAGAAAGAAACGGAGAAACGGAGAAATAAATGGAGAAACGGAGAAATAAACGGAGAAACGAACCAGGAAACGGAGAAACGAAGAAAGAAACGGAGAATCGAAGAAAGAAATGGAGAAACGAAGAAATAGACCGAGAAACTGAGAAAGAAACGGAGAAACGTACAAAGAAACGGTGAGACGAAGAAAGAAACGGAGAAACGAACAAAGAAACGGGGAAACGAACAAAGAAACGGAGAAACGAACAAAGAAACGGAGAAACGAAGAAAGAAACGGAGAAACGAACAAAGAAACGGGGAAACGAAGAAAGAAACGGAGAAACGAAGAAATAAACGGAGAAACGAACCAGGAATCGGAGAAACGAAGAAAGAAACGGAGAATCGAAGAAAGAAATGGAGAAACGAAGAAATAGACCGAGAAACTGAGAAAGAAACGGAGAAACGTACAAAGAAACGGTGAGACGAAGAAAGAAACGGAGAAACGAACAAAGAAACGGGGAAACGAACAAAGAAACGGAGAAACGAACAAAGAAACGGAGAATCGAAGAAAGAAACGGAGAAACGAAGAACGAAACGGTGTAACGAAGAAAGAAACGATGAAACGAAGAAAGAAACGGGGAAACGGAGAAAGAAATGGAGAAACGAAGAAATAATCGGAGAAAGGAAGAAAGAAATGGAGAAACGAAGAAATAGACTGAGAAACTGAGAAAGAAACGGAGAAACGTACAAAGAAACGGTGAGACGAAGAAAGAAACGGAGAAACGAACAAAGAAACGGGGAAACGAACAAAGAAACGGAGAAACGAACAAAGAAACGGAGAAACGAAGAAAGAAACGGAGAAACGAAGAAAGAAACGGGGAAACGAAGAAAGAAACGGAGAAACGAAGAAAGAACCGGAGAAACGAACAAAGAAACGGAGAAACGAACAAAGAAACGGAGAAACGAAGAAAGAAACGGAGAAACGGAGAAATAAATGGAGAAACGAAGATATAAACGGAGAAACGAAGAAAGAAACGGAGAAACGAAGAAAGAACCGGAGAAACGAACAAAGAAACGGAGAAACGAACAAAGAAACGGAGAAACGAAGAAAGAAAAGGAGAAACGAAGAAAGAAACGGAGAAACGAAGAAAGAAACGGAGAAACGAAGAAAGAAACGGAGAAACGGAGAAATAAATGGAGAAACGAAGAAATTAACCGAGAAACGGAGAAAGAAACGGAGAAACGAACAAAGAAACGGAGAAACGAGGAAAGAAACGGAGAAACGAAGAAAGAAACGGAGAAACGAAGAAACAACCGCAGCAACGAACAAAGAAACGGAGAAACGAACAAAGAAACGGAGAAACGAAGAAAGAACCGGAGAAACGAACAAAGAAACGGAGAAACGAACAAAGAAACGGAGAAACGAACAAAGAAACGGAGAAACGAACAAAGAAACGGAGAAACGAAGAAAGAAACGGAGAAACGAAGAAAGAAACGGAGAAACGAAGAAAGAAACGGAGAAACGAAGAAAGAAACGGAGAAACGAAGAAACAACCGGAGAAACGAACGAAGAAACAACCGGAGAAACGAACAAAGAAACGGAGAAACGAACAAAGAAACGGAGAAACGAACAAAGAAACGGAGAAACGAAGAAAGAAACGGAGATACGATGAAAGAAACGGAGAAACGAAGAAAGAAACGGAGAAACGAAGAAAGAACCGGAGAAACGAACAAAGAAACGGAGAAACGAACAAAGAAACGGAGAAACGAAGAAAGAAAAGGAGAAACGGAGAAATAAATGGAGAAACGATGAAATAAACGGAGAAACGAAGAAAGAAACGGAGAAACGAAGAAAGAAACGGAGGAACGAAGAAAGAAACGGAGAAACGGAGAAATAAATGGAGGAACGAAGAAATTAACCGAGAAACGGAGAAAGAAACGGAGAAACGAACAAAGAAACGGAGAAACGAGGAAAGAAACGGAGAAACGAAGAAAGAAACGGAGAAACGAAGAAACAACCGCAGAAACGAACAAAGAAACGGAGAAACGAACAAAGAAACGGAGAAACGAAGAAAGAAACGGAGAAACGAAGAAAGAAACGGAGAAACGAAGAAACAACCGGAGAAACGAACAAAGAAACGGAGAAACGAACAAAGAAACGGAGAAACGAAGAAAGAAACGGAGAAACGGAGAAATAATTGGAGAAACGAAGAAATAAACCGAGAAACGGAGAAAGAAACGGAGAAACGAAGAAAGAAACGGAGAAACGAAGAAACAACCGCAGAAACGAACAAAGAAACGGAGAAACGAACAAAGAAACGGAGAAACGAAGAAAGAAACGGAGAAACGAAGAAAGAAACGGAGAAACGAAGAAAGAAACGGAGAAACGAAGAAAGAAACGGAGAAACGAAGAAACAACCGGAGAAACGAACGAAGAAACAACCGGAGAAACGAACAAAGAAACGGAGAAACGAACAAAGAAACGGAGAAACGAACAAAGAAACGGAGAAACGAACAAAGAAACGGAGATACGATGAAAGAAACGGAGAAACGAAGAAAGAAACGGAGAAACGAAGAAAGAACCGGAGAAACGAACAAAGAAACGGAGAAACGAACAAAGAAACGGAGAAACGAAGAAAGAAAAGGAGAAACGGAGAAATAAATGGAGAAACGATGAAATAAACGGAGAAACGAAGAAAGAAACGGAGAAACGAAGAAAGAAACGGAGGAACGAAGAAAGAAACGGAGAAACGGAGAAATAAATGGAGGAACGAAGAAATTAACCGAGAAACGGAGAAAGAAACGGAGAAACGAACAAAGAAACGGAGAAACGAGGAAAGAAACGGAGAAACGAAGAAAGAAACGGAGAAACGAAGAAACAACCGCAGAAACGAACAAAGAAACGGAGAAACGAACAAAGAAACGGAGAAACGAAGAAAGAAACGGAGAAACGAAGAAAGAAACGGAGAAACGAAGAAACAACCGGAGAAACGAACAAAGAAACGGAGAAACGAACAAAGAAACGGAGAAACGAAGAAAGAAACGGAGAAACGGAGAAATAATTGGAGAAACGAAGAAATAAACCGAGAAACGGAGAAAGAAACGGAGAAACGAAGAAAGAAACGGAGAAAGAAACGGAGATACGATGAAAGAAACGGAGAAACGAAGAAAGAAACGGAGAAACGAAGAAAGAAACGGAGAAACGAAGAAAGAACCGGAGAAACGAACAAAGAAACAGAGAAACGAACGAAGAAACGGAGAAACGAAGAAAGAAACGGAGAAACGAAGAAAGAAACGGAGAAACGAAGAAAGAACCGGAGAAACGAAGAAAGAAACGGAGAAACGAAGAAGGAAACGGAAAAACGGGGAAACGAAGAAAGAAACGGAGAAACGGAGAAATAAATGGAGAAACGAAGAAATAAACGGAGAAACGAACAAGGAAACGGAGAAACGAAGATAGATACGAAGAAACGGAGAAATAAATGGAGAAACGAAGAAGGATACGGAGAAACGAAGAAAGAAACGGAGAAACGAAGAAAGAACCGCAGAAACGAACAAAGAAACGGAGAAACGAACAAAGAAACGGAGAAACGAAGAAAGAAACGGAGAAACGAAGAAAGAAACGGAGAAACGAAGAAACAACCGGAGAAACGAACAAAGAAACGGAGAAACGAGGAAAGAAACGGAGAAACGAAGAAAGAACCGCAGAAACGAACAAAGAAACGGAGAAACGAACAAAGAAACGGAGAAACGAAGAAAGAAACGGAGAATCGAAGAAAGAAATGGAGAAACGAAGAAATAGACCGAGAAACTGAGAAAGAAACGGAGAAACGTACAAAGAAACGGTGAGACGAAGAAAGAAACGGAGAAACGAACAAAGAAACGGGGAAACGAACAAAGAAACGGAGAAACGAACAAAGAAACGGAGAAACGAAGAAAGAAACGGAGAAACGAACAAAGAAACGGGGAAACGAAGAAAGAAACGGAGAAACGAAGAAATAAACGGAGAAACGAACCAGGAATCGGAGAAACGAAGAAAGAAACGGAGAATCGAAGAAAGAAATGGAGAAACGAAGAAATAGACCGAGAAACTGAGAAAGAAACGGAGAAACGTACAAAGAAACGGTGAGACGAAGAAAGAAACGGAGAAACGAACAAAGAAACGGGGAAACGAACAAAGAAACGGAGAAACGAACAAAGAAACGGAGAATCGAAGAAAGAAACGGAGAAACGAAGAACGAAACGGTGTAACGAAGAAAGAAACGATGAAACGAAGAAAGAAACGGGGAAACGGAGAAAGAAATGGAGAAACGAAGAAATAATCGGAGAAAGGAAGAAAGAAATGGAGAAACGAAGAAATAGACTGAGAAACTGAGAAAGAAACGGAGAAACGTACAAAGAAACGGTGAGACGAAGAAAGAAACGGAGAAACGAACAAAGAAACGGGGAAACGAACAAAGAAACGGAGAAACGAACAAAGAAACGGAGAAACGAAGAAAGAAACGGAGAAACGAAGAAAGAAACGGGGAAACGAAGAAAGAAACGGAGAAACGAAGAAAGAACCGGAGAAACGAACAAAGAAACGGAGAAACGAACAAAGAAACGGAGAAACGAAGAAAGAAACGGAGAAACGGAGAAATAAATGGAGAAACGAAGATATAAACGGAGAAACGAAGAAAGAAACGGAGAAACGAAGAAAGAACCGGAGAAACGAACAAAGAAACGGAGAAACGAACAAAGAAACGGAGAAACGAAGAAAGAAAAGGAGAAACGAAGAAAGAAACGGAGAAACGAAGAAAGAAACGGAGAAACGAAGAAAGAAACGGAGAAACGGAGAAATAAATGGAGAAACGAAGAAATTAACCGAGAAACGGAGAAAGAAACGGAGAAACGAACAAAGAAACGGAGAAACGAGGAAAGAAACGGAGAAACGAAGAAAGAAACGGAGAAACGAAGAAACAACCGCAGCAACGAACAAAGAAACGGAGAAACGAACAAAGAAACGGAGAAACGAAGAAAGAAACGGAGAAACGAAGAAAGAAACGGAGAAACGAAGAAACAACCGGAGAAACGAACAAAGAAACGGAGAAACGAACAAAGAAACGGAGAAACGAAGAAAGAAACGTAGAAACGGAGAAATAAATGGAGAAACGAAGATATAAACGGAGAAACGAACAAGGAAACGGAGAAGCGAAGAAAGAAACGGAGAAACGGAGAAATAAATGGAGAAACGAAGAAATAAACGGAGAAACGAAGAAAGGAACGGAGAAACGAAGAAAGAAACGGAGAAACGAAGAAAGAAACGGAGATTCGATGAAAGAAACGGAGTAACGAAGAAAGAAACGGAGAAACGGAGAAATAAATGGATAAACGAAGAAATAAACGGAGAAACGAAGAAAGAAACGGAGAAACGAAGAAAGAAACGGAGAAACGAAGAAAGAAACGGAGAAACGGAGAAATAATTGGAGAAACGAAGAAATAAACCGAGAAACGGAGAAAGAAACGGAGAAACGAAGAAAGAATCGGAGAAACGAAGAAAGAAACCGAGAAACGAAGAAAGAAAAGGAGAAACGAAGAAAGAACCGGAGAAACGAAGAAAGAAACGGAGAAACGAAGAAGGAAACGGAGAAACGGGGAAACGAAGAAAGAAACGGAGAAACGGAGAAATAAATGGAGAAACGAAGAAATAAACGGAGAAACGAACAAGGAAACGGAGAAACAAGGAAACGAAGAAAGAAATGGAGAAACGGAGAAATAAATGGAGAAACGAAGAACTAAACGGAGAAACGAACAAGGAAACGGAGAAACGAAGAAAGAAACGAAGAAGCGGAGAAATAAATGGAGAAACGAAGAAATAAACGGAGAAACGAAGAAAGATACGGAGAAACGAAGAAAGAAACGGAGAAACGAAGAAAGAAACGGAGTAACGATGAAAGAAACGAAGAAACGAAGAAAGAAACGGGGAATCGGAGATATAAATGGAGAAACGAAGGAATAAACCGACTAACGGAGAAACGGAGAAACGATGAAACGAAGAAAGAAACGGAGAAACGAAGAAAGAAACGCAGAAACGAAGAAAGAAACGCAGTAACGGTGAAAGAAACGAAGAAAAAAAGAAAGAAACGGAGAATCGGAGAAATAAATGCAGAAACGAAGGAATAAACCGAGAAACGGAGAAACGGAGAAACGGTGAAACGAAGGAAGAAACGGAGAAACGAAGAAAGAAACGTAGAAATGATGAAAGAAACGAAGAAACGAAGAAAGAATCGGATAAACGAAGAAATAAACGGAGAAACGAAGAAAGAAACGGAGAAACGACGAAATAAACGGGGAATCGAAGAAGCAATCGGAGAAACGAAGAAAGAAACGGAGAAACGGAGAAATAAATGGTGAAACGAAGAAATAAACGGAGAAACGAAGAAGGAAACGGAGAAACAGGGAAACGAAGAAAGAAATGGAGAAACGGAGAAATAAATGGAGAAACGAAGAACTAAACGGAGAAACGAACAAGGAAACGGAGAAACGAAGAAAGAAACGAAGAAGCGGAGAAATAAATGGAGAAACGAAGAAATAAACGGAGAAACGAAGAAATAAACGGAGAAACGAAGAAAGATACGGAGAAACGAAGAAAGAAACGGAGAAACGAAGAAAGAAACGGAGAAACGAAGAAAGAAACGGAGAAACGGAGAAATAAATGGAGAAACGAAGAAATTAACCGAGAAACGGAGAAAGAAACGGAGAAACGAACAAAGAAACGGAGAAACGAAGAAAGAAACGGAGAAACGAAGAAAGAAACGGAGAAACGAAGAAAGAAACGTAGAAATGATGAAAGAAACGAAGAAACGAAGAAAGAATCGGAGAAACGAAGAAATAAACGGAGAAACGAAGAAAGAAACGGAGAAACGACGAAATAAACGGGGAATCGAAGAAGCAATCGGAGAAACGAAGAAAGAAACGGAGAAACGAAGAAAGAAACGGAGAAACGAAGAAAGAAACGGAGAAACGGAGAAATAAATGGAGAAACGAACAAAAAAAAACGGAGAGACGAAGAAAGAAACGGAGAAACGAAGAAAGAAACGGAGAAATGGAGAAATAAATGGTGAAACGAAGAAATAAACGGAGAAACGAAGAAAGGAACGGAGAAACGAAGAAAGAAACGGAGAAACGAAGAAAGAAACGGAGATTCGATGAAAGAAACGGAGTAACGAAGAAAGAAACGGAGAAACGGAGAAATAAATGGATAAACGAAGAAATAAACGGAGAAACGAAGAAAGAAACGGAGAAACGGAGAAAGAAACGGAGAAACGAAGAAAGAAACAGAGAAACGGAGATATAAATGGAGAAACGAAGAAATAAACCGAGAAACGGAGAGAGAAACGGAGAAACGAAGAAAGAAACGGAGAAACGAAGAAAGAAACGGAGAAACGAAGAAAGAAACGGAGAAACGAAGAAAGAACCGGAGAAACGAAGAAAGAAACGGAGAAACGAAGAAGGAAACGGAGAAACGGGGAAACGAAGAAAGAAATGGAGAAACGGAGAAATAAATGGAGAAACAAAGAACAAAACGGAGAAACGAACAAGGAAACGGAGAAACGAAGAAAGAAACGAAGAAGCGGAGAAATAAATGGAGAAACGAAGAAATAAACGGAGAAACGAAGAAAGATACGGAGAAACGAAGAACGAAACGGGGAAACGAAGAAAGAAACGGAGTAACGATGAAAGAAACGAAGAAACGAAGAAAGAAACGGGGAATCGGAGAAATAAATGGAGAAACGAAGGAATAAACTGACAAGCGGAGAAACGGAGAAACGATGAAACGAAGGAAGAAACGGAGAAACGAAGAAAGAAACGGAGAAACGGAGATATAAATGGAGAAACGAAGAAATAAACCGAGAAACGGAGAGAGAAACGGAGAAACGAAGAAAGAAAAGGAGAAACGAAGAAAGAAACGGAGAAACGAAGAAAGAAACGCAGTAACGATGAAAGAAACGAAGAAACGAAGAAAGAAACGGAGAAACGAAGAAAGAAACGGAGAAACGAAGAAAGAAACGCAGTAACGATGAAAGAAACGAAGAAACGAAGAAAGAAACGGAAAATCGGAGAAATAAATGGAGAAACGAAGGAATAAACCGAGAAACGGAGAAACGGAGAATCGGTGAAACGAAGGAAGAAACGGAGAAACGAAGAAAGAAACGGAGAAACGAAGAAATAAACGGAGAAACGAAGAAAGAAACGGAGAAACGAAGAAATAAACGGGGAATCGAAGAAGCAATCGGAGAAACGAAGAAAGAAACGGAGAAACGAAGAAATAAACGGAGAGACGTAGAAAGAAACGGAGAAACGAAGAAAGAAACGGAGAAACGAAGAAAGAAACGCAGTAACGGTGAAAGAAACGAAGAAAAAAAGAAAGAAACGGAGAATCGGAGAAATAAATGCAGAAACGAAGGAATAAACCAAGAAACGGAGAAACGGAGAAACGGTGAAACGAAGGAAGAAACGGAGAAACGAAGAAAGAAACGTAGAAATGATGAAAGAAACGAAGAAACGAAGAAAGAATCGGATAAACGAAGAAATAAACGGAGAAACGAAGAAAGAAACGGAGAAACGACGAAATAAACGGGGAATCGAAGAAGCAATCGGAGAAACGAAGAAAGAAACGGAGAAACGGAGAAATAAATGGTGAAACGAAGAAATAAACGGAGAAACGAAGAAGGAAACGGAGAAACAGGGAAACGAAGAAAGAAATGGAGAAACGGAGAAATAAATGGAGAAACGAAGAACTAAACGGAGAAACGAACAAGGAAACGGAGAAACGAAGAAAGAAACGAAGAAGCGGAGAAATAAATGGAGAAACGAAGAAATAAACGGAGAAACGAAGAAATAAACGGAGAAACGAAGAAAGATACGGAGAAACGAAGAAAGAAACGGAGAAACGAAGAAAGAAACGGAGTAACGATGAAAGAAACGAAGAAACGAAGAAAGAAACGGGGAATCGGAGAAATAAATGGAGAAACGAAGGAATAAACCGACAAACGGAGAAACGGAGAAACGATGAAACGAAGGAAGAAACGGAGAAACGAAGAAAGAAACGGAGAAACGAAGAAAGAAACACAGAATCGGATACATAAATGGAGAAACGAAGAAATAAACCGAGAATCGGAGAAAGAAACGGAGTAACGAAGAAAGAAACGCAGTAACGATGAAAGAAACGAAGAAACGGAGAATCGGAGTAATAAATGGAGAAACGAAGGAATAAACCGAGAAACGGAGAAACGGAGAAACGGTGAAATGAAGGAAGAAACGGAGAAACGAACAAAGAAACGGAGAAACGAAGAAAGAAACGGAGAAACGAAGAAAGAAACGGAGATACGATGAAAGAAACGGAGAAACGAGGAAAGAAACGGAGAAACGAAGAAAGAAACGGAGAAACGAAGAAACAACCGCAGAAACGAACAAAGAAGCGGAGAAACGAACAAAGAAACGGAGAAACGAAGAAAGAAACGGAGAAACGAAGAAACAACCGGAGAAACAAACAAAGAAACGGAGAAACGAACAAAGAAAAGGAGAAACGAAGAAAGAAACGGAGAAACGAAGAAAGAAACGTAGAAACGGAGAAATAAATGGAGAAACGAAGATATAAACGGAGAAACGAACAAGGAAACGGAGAAACGAAGAAAGAAACGGAGAAACGGAGAAATAAATGGAGAAACGAAGAAATAAACGGAGAAACGAAGAAAGGAACGGAGAAACGAAGAAAGAAACGGAGAAACGAAGAAAGAAACGGAGATTCGATGAAAGAAACGGAGTAACGAAGAAAGAAACGGAGAAACGGAGAAATAAATGGATAAACGAAGAAATAAACGGAGAAACGAAGAAAGAAACGGAGAAACGAAGAAAGAAACGGAGAAACGAAGAAAGAAACGGAGAAACGGAGAAATAATTGGAGAAACGAAGAAATAAACCGAGAAACGGAGAAAGAAACGGAGAAACGAAGAAAGAAACGGAGAAACGAAGAAAGAAACGGAGAAACGACGAAATAAACGGGGAATCGAAGAAGCAATCGGAGAAACGAAGAAAGAAACGGAGAAACGAAGAAAGAAACGGAGAAACGAAGAAAGAAACGGAGAAACGGAGAAATAAATGGAGAAACGAACAAAAAAAAACGGAGAGACGAAGAAAGAAACGGAGAAACGAAGAAAGAAACGGAGAAACGGAGAAATAAATGGTGAAACGAAGAAATAAACGGAGAAACGAAGAAAGGAACGGAGAAACGAAGAAAGAAACGGAGAAACGAAGAAAGAAACGGAGATTTGATGAAAGAAACGGAGTAACGAAGAAAGAAACGGAGAAACGGAGAAATAAATGGATAAACGAAGAAATAAACGGAGAAACGAAGAAAGAAACGGAGAAACGGAGAAAGAAACGGAGAAACGAAGAAAGAAACGGAGAAACGGAGATATAAATGGAGAAACGAAGAAATAAACCGAGAAACGGAGAGAGAAACGGAGAAACGAAGAAAGAAACGGAGAAACGAAGAAAGAAACGGAGAAACGAAGAAAGAAACGGAGAAACGAAGAAAGAACCGGAGAAACGAAGAAAGAAACGGAGAAACGAAGAACGAAACGGAGAAACGGGGAAACGAAGAAAGAAATGGAGAAACGGAGAAATAAATGGAGAAACAAAGAACTAAACGGAGAAACGAACAAGGAAACGGAGAAACGAAGAAAGAAACGAAGAAGCGGAGAAATAAATGGAGAAACGAAGAAATAAACGGAGAAACGAAGAAATAAACGGAGAAACGAAGAAAGATACGGAGAAACGAAGAAAGAAACGGAGAAACGAAGAAAGAAACGGAGTAACGATGAAAGAAACGAAGAAACGAAGAAAGAAACGGGGAATCGGAGAAATAAATGGAGAAACGAAGGAATAAACCGACAAACGGAGAAACGGAGAAACGATGAAACGAAGGAAGAAACGGAGAAACGAAGAAAGAAACGGAGAAACGAAGAAAGAAACACAGAATCGGAGACATAAATGGAGAAACGAAGAAATAAACCGAGAATCGGAGAAAGAAACGGAGTAACGAAGAAAGAAACGCAGTAACGATGAAAGAAACGAAGAAACGGAGAATCGGAGTAATAAATGGAGAAACGAAGGAATAAACCGAGAAACGGAGAAACGGAGAAACGGTGAAACGAAGGAAGAAACGGAGAAACGAATAAAGAAACGGAGAAACGAACAAAGAAACGGAGAAACGAAGAAAGAAACGGAGAAACGGAGAAATAAATGGAGAAACGAAGAAATTAACCGAGAAACGGAGAAAGAAACGGAGAAACGAACAAAGAAACGGAGAAACGAAGAAAGAAACGGAGAAACGAAGAAAGAAACGGAGAAACGAAGAAAGAAACGTAGAAATGATGAAAGAAACGAAGAAACGAAGAAAGAATCGGAGAAACGAAGAAATAAACGGAGAAACGAAGAAAGAAACGGAGAAACGACGAAATAAACGGGGAATCGAAGAAGCAATCGGAGAAACGAAGAAAGAAACGGAGAAACGAAGAAAGAAACGGAGAAACGAAGAAAGAAACGGAGAAACGGAGAAATAAATGGAGAAACGAACAAAAAAAAACGGAGAGACGAAGAAAGAAACGGAGAAACGAAGAAAGAAACGGAGAAACGGAGAAATAAATGGTGAAACGAAGAAATAAACGGAGAAACGAAGAAAGGAACGGAGAAACGAAGAAAGAAACGGAGAAACGAAGAAAGAAACGGAGATTCGATGAAAGAAACGGAGTAACGAAGAAAGAAACGGAGAAACGGAGAAATAAATGGATAAACGAAGAAATAAACGGAGAAACGAAGAAAGAAACGGAGAAACGGAGAAAGAAACGGAGAAACGAAGAAAGAAACGGAGAAACGGAGATATAAATGGAGAAACGAAGAAATAAACCGCGAAACGGAGAGAGAAACGGAGAAACGAAGAAAGAAACGGAGAAACGAAGAAAGAAACGGAGAAACGAAGAAAGAAACGGAGAAACGAAGAAAGAACCGGAGAAACGAAGAAAGAAACGGAGAAACGAAGAAGGAAACGGAGAAACGGGGAAACGAAGAAAGAAATGGAGAAACGGAGAAATAAATGGAGAAACAAAGAACTAAACGGAGAAACGAACAAGGAAACGGAGAAACGAAGAAAGAAACGAAGAAGCGGAGAAATAAATGGAGAAACGAAGAAATAAACGGAGAAACGAAGAAAGATACGGAGAAACGAAGAAAGAAACGGGGAAACGAAGAAAGAAACGGAGTAACGATGAAAGAAACGAAGAAACGAAGAAAGAAACGGGGAATCGGAGAAATAAATGGAGAAACGAAGGAATAAACTGACAAGCGGAGAAACGGAGAAACGATGAAACGAAGGAAGAAACGGAGAAACGAAGAAAGAAACGGAGAAACGGAGATATAAATGGAGAAACGAAGAAATAAACCGAGAAACGGAGAGAGAAACGGAGAAACGAAGAAAGAAAAGGAGAAACGAAGAAAGAAACGGAGAAACGAAGAAAGAAACGCAGTAACGATGAAAGAAACGAAGAAACGAAGAAAGAAACGAAGAAAGAAACGGAGAAACGAAGAAAGAAACGCAGTAACGATGAAAGAAACGAAGAAACGAAGAAAGAAACGGAAAATCGGAGAAATAAATGGAGAAACGAAGGAATAAACCGAGAAACGGAGAAACGGAGAATCGGTGAAACGAAGGAAGAAACGGAGAAACGAAGAAAGAAACGGAGAAACGAAGAAATAAACGGAGAAACGAAGAAAGAAACGGAGAAACGAAGAAATAAACGGGGAATCGAAGAAGCAATCGGAGAAACGAAGAAAGAAACGGAGAAACGAAGAAATAAACGGAGAGACGAAGAAAGAAACGGAGAAACGAAGAAAGAAACGGAGAAACGAAGAAAGAAACGCAGTAACGGTGAAAGAAACGAAGAAAAAAAGAAAGAAACGGAGAATCGGAGAAATAAATGCAGAAACGAAGGAATAAACCGAGAAACGGAGAAACGGAGAAACGGTGAAACGAAGGAAGAAACGGAGAAACGAAGAAAGAAACGTAGAAATGATGAAAGAAACGAAGAAACGAAGAAAGAATCGGATAAACGAAGAAATAAACGGAGAAACGAAGAAAGAAACGGAGAAACGACGAAATAAACGGGGAATCGAAGAAGCAATCGGAGAAACGAAGAAAGAAACGGAGAAACGGAGAAATAAATGGTGAAACGAAGAAATAAACGGAGAAACGAAGAAGGAAACGGAGAAACAGGGAAACGAAGAAAGAAATGGAGAAACGGAGAAATAAATGGAGAAACGAAGAACTAAACGGAGAAACGAACAAGGAAACGGAGAAACGAAGAAAGAAACGAAGAAGCGGAGAAATAAATGGAGAAACGAAGAAATAAACGGAGAAACGAAGAAATAAACGGAGAAACGAAGAAAGATACGGAGAAACGAAGAAAGAAACGGAGAAACGAAGAAAGAAACGGAGTAACGATGAAAGAAACGAAGAAAGAAACGGGGAATCGGAGAAATAAATGGAGAAACGAAGGAATAAACCGACAAACGGAGAAACGGAGAAACGATGAAACGAAGGAAGAAACGGAGAAACGAAGAAAGAAACGGAGAAACGAAGAAAGAAACACAGAATCGGATACATAAATGGAGAAACGAAGAAATAAACCGAGAATCGGAGAAAGAAACGGAGTAACGAAGAAAGAAACGCAGTAACGATGAAAGAAACGAAGAAACGGAGAATCGGAGTAATAAATGGAGAAACGAAGGAATAAACCGAGAAACGGAGAAACGGAGAAACGGTGAAACGAAGGAAGAAACGGAGAAACGAACAAAGAAACGGAGAAACGAAGAAAGAAACGGAGAAACGAAGAAAGAAACGGAGATACGATGAAAGAAACGGAGAAACGAGGAAAGAAACGGAGAAACGAAGAAAGAAACGGAGAAACGAAGAAACAACCGCAGAAACGAACAAAGAAACGGAGAAACGAACAAAGAAACGGAGAAACGAAGAAAGAAACGGAGAAACGAAGAAACAACCGGAGAAACGAACAAAGAAACGGAGAAACGAACAAAGAAAAGGAGAAACGAAGAAAGAAACGGAGAAACGAAGAAAGAAACGTAGAAACGGAGAAATAAATGGAGAAACGAAGATATAAACGGAGAAACGAACAAGGAAACGGAGAAACGAAGAAAGAAACGGAGAAACGGAGAAATAAATGGAGAAACGAAGAAATAAACGGAGAAACGAAGAAAGGAACGGAGAAACGAAGAAAGAAAAGGAGAAACGAAGAAAGAACCGGAGAAACGAACAAGGAAACGGAGAAACGAAGAAAGAAACGCAGAAACGAAGAAGGAAACGGAGAAACGGGGAAACGAAGAAAGAAACGGAGAAACGGAGAAATAAATGGAGAAACGAAGAAAGATACGGAGAAACGAAGAAAGAAACGGAGAAACGAAGAAAGAAACGGAGTAACGATGAAAGAAACGAAGAAACGAAGAAAGAAACGAGGATTCGGAGAAATAAATGGAGAAACGAAGGAATAAACCGACAAACGGAGAAACGATGAAACGAAGGAAGAAACGGAGAAACGAAGAAAGAAACGGAGAAACGAAGAAAGAAACACAGAATCGGAGAAATAAATGGAGAAACGAAGAAATAAACCGAGAATCGTAGAAAGAAACAGAGTAACGAAGAAAGACACGAAGAAACGAAGAAAGAAACGGAGTAACGATGAAAGAAACGAAGGAACGAAAAAAGAAACGGAGAGTCGGAGAAATAAATGGAGAAACGAAGAAATAAAAGGAGAGACGAAGAAAGAAACGGAGAAACGAAGAAAGAAACGGAGAAACGAAGAAAGAAACGCAGTAACGATGAAAGAAACGAAGAAACGAAGAAAGAAACGGAGAAACGAAGAAAGAAACGCAGTAACGATGAAAGAAACGAAGAAACGAAGAAAGAAACGGAAAATCGGAGAAATAAATGGAGAAACGAAGGAATAAACCGAGAAACGGGGAAACGGAGAATCGGTGAAACGAAGGAAGAAACGGAGAAACGAAGAAAGAAACGGAGAAACGAAGAAATTAACGGAGAAACGAAGAAAGAAACGGAGAAACGAGGAAATAAACGGGGAATCGAAGAAGCAATCGGAGAAATGAAGAAAGAAACGGAGAAACGAAGAAATAAACGGAGAGACGAAGAAAGAAACGGAGAAACGAAGAAAGAAACGGAGAAACGAAGAAAGAAACGCAGTAACGGTGAAAGAAACGAAGAAAAAAAGAAAGAAACGGAGAATCGGAGAAATAAATGCAGAAACGAAGGAATAAACCGAGAAACGGAGAAACGGAGAAACGGTGAAACGAAGGAAGAAACGGAGAAACGAAGAAAGAAACGTAGAAATGATGAAAGAAACGAAGAAACGAAGAAAGAATCGGATAAACGAAGAAATAAACGGAGAAACGAAGAAAGAAACGGAGAAACGACGAAATAAACGGGGAATCGAAGAAGCAATCGGAGAAACGAAGAAAGAAACGGAGAAACGGAGAAATAAATGGTGAAACGAAGAAATAAACGGAGAAACGAAGAAGGAAACGGAGAAACAGGGAAACGAAGAAAGAAATGGAGAAACGGAGAAATAAATGGAGAAACGAAGAACTAAACGGAGAAACGAACAAGGAAACGGAGAAACGAAGAAAGAAACGAAGAAGCGGAGAAATAAATGGAGAAACGAAGAAATAAACGGAGAAACGAAGAAAGATACGGAGAAACGAAGAAAGAAACGGAGAAACGAAGAAAGAAACGGAGTAACGATGAAAGAAACGAAGAAACGAAGAAAGAAACGGGGAATCGGAGAAATAAATGGAGAAACGAAGGAATAAACCGACAAACGGAGAAACGGAGAAACGATGAAACGAAGGAAGAAACGGAGAAACGAAGAAAGAAACGGAGAAACGAAGAAAGAAACACAGAATCGGAGACATAAATGGAGAAACGAAGAAATAAACCGAGAATCGGAGAAAGAAACGGAGTAACGAAGAAAGAAACGCAGTAACGATGAAAGAAACGAAGAAACGGAGAATCGGAGTAATAAATGGAGAAACGAAGGAATAAACCGAGAAACGGAGAAACGGAGAAACGGTGAAACGAAGGAAGAAACGGAGAAACGAACAAAGAAACGGAGAAACGAAGAAAGAAACGGAGAAACGAAGAAAGAAACGGAGATACGATGAAAGAAACGGAGAAACGAAGAAAGAAACGGAGAAACGAAGAAAGAAACGGAGAAACGAAGAAAGAAACGGAGAAACGAAGAAAGAAAAGGAGAAACGAAGAAAGAACCGGAGAAACGAAGAAAGAAACGGAGAAACGAAGAAGGAAACGGAGAAACGGGGAAACGAAGAAAGAAACGGAGAAACGGAGAAATAAATGGAGAAACGAAGAAATAAACGGAGAAACGAACAAGGAAACGGAGAAACGAAGAAAGAAACGAAGAAACGGAGAAATAAATGGAGAAACGAAGAAAGATACGGAGAAACGAAGAAAGAAACGGAGAAACGAAGAAAGAAACGGAGTAACGATGAAAGAAACGAAGAAACGAAGAAAGAAACGTGGATTCGGAGAAATAAATGGAGAAACGAAGGAATAAACCGACAAACGGAGAAACGATGAAACGAAGGAAGAAACGGAGAAACGAAGAAAGAAACGGAGAAACGAAGAAAGAAACACAGAATCGGAGACATAAATGGAGAAACGAAGAAATAAACCGAGAATCGTAGAAAGAAACAGAGTAACGAAGAAAGACACGAAGAAACGAAGAAAGAAACGGAGTAACGATGAAAGAAACGAAGGAACGAAAAAAGAAACGGAGAATCGGAGAAATAAATGGAGAAACGAAGAAATAAACGGAGAGACGAAGAAAGAAACGGAGAAACGAAGAAAGAAACGGAGAAACGAAGAAAGAAACGCAGTAACGATGAAAGAAACGAAGAAACGAAGAAAGAAACGGAGAAACGAAGAAAGAAACGCAGTAACGATGAAAGAAACGAAGAAACGAAGAAAGAAACGGAAAATCGGAGAAATAAATGGAGAAACGAAGGAATAAACCGAGAAACGGAGAAACGGAGAATCGGTGAAACGAAGGAAGAAACGGAGAAACGAAGAAAGAAACGGAGAAACGAAGAAATAAACGGAGAAACGAAGAAAGAAACGGAGAAACGAAGAAATAAACGGGGAATCGAAGAAGCAATCGGAGAAATGAAGAAAGAAACGGAGAAACGAAGAAATAAACGGAGAGACGAAGAAAGAAACGGAGAAACGAAGAAAGAAACGGAGAAACGATGAAAGAAACGCAGTAACGGTGAAAGAAACGAAGAAAAAAAGAAAGAAACGGAGAATCGGAGAAATAAATGCAGAAACGAAGGAATAAACCGAGAAACGGAGAAACGGAGAAACGGTGAAACGAAGGAAGAAACGGAGAAACGAAGAAAGAAACGTAGAAATGATGAAAGAAACGAAGAAACGAAGAAAGAATCGGATAAACGAAGAAATAAACGGAGAAACGAAGAAAGAAACGGAGAAACGACGAAATAAACGGGGAATCGAAGAAGCAATCGGAGAAACGAAGAAAGAAACGGAGAAACGGAGAAATAAATGGTGAAACGAAGAAATAAACGGAGAAACGAAGAAGGAAACGGAGAAACAGGGAAACGAAGAAAGAAATGGAGAAACGGAGAAATAAATGGAGAAACGAAGAACTAAACGGAGAAACGAACAAGGAAACGGAGAAACGAAGAAAGAAACGAAGAAGCGGAGAAATAAATGGAGAAACGAAGAAATAAACGGAGAAACGAAGAAAGATACGGAGAAACGAAGAAAGAAACGGAGAAACGAAGAAAGAAACGGAGTAACGATGAAAGAAACGAAGAAACGAAGAAAGAAACGGGGAATCGGAGAAATAAATGGAGAAACGAAGGAATAAACCGACAAACGGAGAAACGGAGAAACGATGAAACGAAGGAAGAAACGGAGAAACGAAGAAAGAAACGGAGAAACGAAGAAAGAAACACAGAATCGGAGACATAAATGGAGAAACGAAGAAATAAACCGAGAATCGGAGAAAGAAACGGAGTAACGAAGAAAGAAACGCAGTAACGATGAAAGAAACGAAGAAACGGAGAATCGGAGTAATAAATGGAGAAACGAAGGAATAAACCGAGAAACGGAGAATCGGAGTAATAAATGGAGAAACGAAGGAATAAACCGAGAAACGGAGAAACGGAGAAACGGTGAAACGAAGGAAGAAACGGAGAAACGAACAAAGAAACGGAGAAACGAAGAAAGAAACGGAGAAACGAAGAAAGAAACGGAGAAACGAAGAAAGAAACGGAGAAACGAAGAAAGAAACGGAGAAACGGAGAAATAAATGGAGAAACGGAGAAATTAACCGAGAAACGGAGAAAGAAACGGAGAAACGAACAAAGAAACGGAGAAACGAAGAAAGAGACGGAGAAACGCAGAAAGAAACGGAGAAACGAAGAAACAACCGGAGAAAAGAACAAAGAAACGGAGAAACGAACAAAGAAACGGAGAAACGAACAAAGAAACGGAGCAACGAACAAAGAAACGGAGAAACGAAGAAAGAAACGTAGAAACGAAGAAATAAATGGAGAAACGAAGAAATAAACCGAGAATCGGAGAAAGAAACAGAGTAACGAAGAAAGAAACGAAGAAACGAAGAAAGAAACGGAGTAACGATGAAAGAAACGAAGGAACGAAGAAAGAAACGGAGAATCGGAGAAATAAATGGAGAAACGAAGAAATAAACGGAGAGACGAAGAAAGAAACGGAGAAACTAAGAAAGAAACGGAGAAACGAAGAAAGAAACGCAGTAACGATGAAAGAAACGAAGAAACGAAGAAAGAAACGGAGAAACGAAGAAAGAAACGGAGAAACGATGAAAGAAACGCAGGAACGATGAAAGAAACGAAGAAACGAAGAAAGAAACGGAGAATCGGAGAAATAAATGGAGAAACGAAGGAATAAACCGAGAAACGGAGAAACGGAGAAACGGTGAAACGAAGGAAGAGACGGAGAAACGAAGAAAGAGACGTAGAAATGATGAAAGAAACGAAGAAACGAAGAAAGAATCGGAGAAACGAAGAAATGAACGGAGAAACGAAGAAAGAAACGGAGAAACGAAGAAAGAAACGGAGAAACGAAGAAATAAACGGGGAATCGAAGAAGCAATCCGAGAAACGAAGAAAGAAACGGAGAAACGAAGAAATAAACGGAGAGACGAAGAAAGAAACGGAGAAACGAAGAAAGAAACGGAGAAACGACCAAAGAAACGCAGTAACGATGAAAGAAACGAAGAAACGAAGAAAGAAACGGAGAATCGGAGAAATAAATGGAGAAACGATGGAATAAACCGAGAAACGGAGAAACGGAGAAACGGTGAAACGAAGGAAGAGACGGAGAAACGAAGAAAGAGACGTAGAAATGATGAAAGAAACGAAGAAACGAAGAAAGAATCGGAGAAACGAAGAAATAAACGGAGAAACGAAGAAAGAAACGGAGAAACGACGAAATAAACGGGGAATCGAAGAAGCAATCGGAGAAACGAAGAAAGAAACGGAGAAACGGAGAAATAAATGGTGAAACGAAGAAATAAACGGAGAAACGAAGAAGGAAACGGAGAAACAGGGAAACGAAGAAAGAAATGGAGAAACGGAGAAATAAATGGAGAAACGAAGAACTAAACGGAGAAACGAACAAGGAAACGGAGAAACGAAGAAAGAAACGAAGAAGCGGAGAAATAAATGGAGAAACGAAGAAATAAACGGAGAAACGAAGAAAGATACGGAGAAACGAAGAAAGAAACGGAGAAACGAAGAAAGAAACGGAGTAACGATGAAAGAAACGAAGAAACGAAGAAAGAAACGGGGAATCGGAGAAATAAATGGAGAAACGAAGGAATAAACCGACAAACGGAGAAACGGAGAAACGATGAAACGAAGGAAGAAACGGAGAAACGAAGAAAGAAACGGAGAAACGAAGAAAGAAACACAGAATCGGAGACATAAATGGAGAAACGAAGAAATAAACCGAGAATCGGAGAAAGAAACGGAGTAACGAAGAAAGAAACGCAGTAACGATGAAAGAAACGAAGAAACGGAGAATCGGAGTAATAAATGGAGAAACGAAGGAATAAACCGAGAAACGGAGAAACGGAGAAACGGTGAAACGAAGGAAGAAACGGAGAAACGAACAAAGAAACGGAGAAACGAAGAAAGAAACGGAGAAACGAAGAAAGAAACGGAGAAACGAAGAAAGAAACGGAGAAACGAAGAAAGAAACGGAGAAACGGAGAAATAAATGGAGAAACGGAGAAATTAACCGAGAAACGGAGAAAGAAACGGAGAAACGAACAAAGAAACGGAGAAACGAAGAAAGAGACGGAGAAACGCAGAAAGAAACGGAGAAACGAAGAAACAACCGGAGAAAAGAACAAAGAAACGGAGAAACGAACAAAGAAACGGAGAAACGAACAAAGAAACGGAGAAACGAACAAAGAAACGGAGAAACGAAGAAAGAAACGTAGAAACGAAGAAATAAATGGAGAAACGAAGAAATAAACCGAGAATCGGAGAAAGAAACAGAGTAACGAAGAAAGAAACGAAGAAACGAAGAAAGAAACGGAGTAACGATGAAAGAAACGAAGGAACGAAGAAAGAAACGGAGAATCGGAGAAATAAATGGAGAAACGAAGAAATAAACGGAGAGACGAAGAAAGAAACGGAGAAACTAAGAAAGAAACGGAGAAACGAAGAAAGAAACGCAGTAACGATGAAAGAAACGAAGAAACGAAGAAAGAAACGGAGAAACGAAGAAAGAAACGGAGAAACGATGAAAGAAACGCAGGAACGATGAAAGAAACGAAGAAACGAAGAAAGAAACGGAGAATCGGAGAAATAAATGGAGAAACGAAGGAATAAACCGAGAAACGGAGAAACGGAGAAACGGTGAAACGAAGGAAGAGACGGAGAAACGAAGATAGAGACGTAGAAATGATGAAAGAAACGAAGAAACGAAGAAAGAATCGGAGAAACGAAGAAATGAACGGAGAAACGAAGAAAGAAACGGAGAAACGAAGAAAGAAACGGAGAAACGAAGAAATAAACGGGGAATCGAAGAAGCAATCCGAGAAACGAAGAAAGAAACGGAGAAACGAAGAAATAAACGGAGAGACGAAGAAAGAAACGGAGAAACGAAGAAAGAAACGGAGAAACGACCAAAGAAACGCAGTAACGATGAAAGAAACGAAGAAACGAAGAAAGAAACGGAGAATCGGAGAAATAAATGGAGAAACGATGGAATAAACCGAGAAACGGAGAAACGGAGAAACGGTGAAACGAAGGAAGAGACGGAGAAACGAAGAAAGAGACGTAGAAATGATGAAAGAAACGAAGAAACGAAGAAAGAATCGGAGAAACGAAGAAATGAACGGAGAAACGAAGAAAGAAACGGAGAAACGACGAAATAAACGGGGAAACGAAGAAGCAATCGGAGAAACGAAGAAAGAAACGGAGAAACGAAGAAAGAAACGGAGAAATGGAGAAATAAATGGAGAAACGAACAAAAAAAAACGGAGAGACGAAGAAAGAAACGGAGAAACGAAGAAAGAAACGGAGAAACGAAGAGAGAACCGGAGAAACGAACAAAGAAACGGAGAAACGAACAAAGAAACGGAGAAACGGAGAAATGAATGGAGAAACGAAGAAAGAAACGGAGAAACGGAGAAATGAATGGAGGAGCGAAGAAATAAACGGAGAAACGAAGAAAGAAACGGAGAAACGAAGAAAGAAACGGAGAAACGAAGAAAGAAACGGAGAAACGAACAAAGAAACGGAGAAACGAAGAAAGAAACGGAGAAACGGAGAAATGAATGGAGAAACGAAGAAAGAAACGGAGAAACGGAGAAATGAATGGAGGAGCGAAGAAATAAACGGAGAAACGAAGAAAGAAACGGAGAAACGAAGAAAGAAACGGAGAAACGGAGAAATGAATGGAGGAGCGAAGAAATAAACGGAGAAACGAAGAAAGAAACGGAGAAACGAAGAAAGAAACGGAGAAACGAAGAAAGAAACGGAGAAACGGAGAAATAAATGGAGAAACGGAGAAATTAACCGAGAAACGGAGAAAGAAACGGAGAAACGAACAAAGAAACGGAGAAACGAACAAAGAGACGGAGAAACGAAGAAAGAAACGGAGAAACGAAGAAACAACCGGAGAAACGAACAAAGAAACGGAGAAACGAACAAAGAAACGGAGAAACGAAGAAAGAAACGGAGAAACGAAGAAAGAAACGTAGAAACGAAGAAACAACCGGAGAAACGAACAAAGAAACGGAGAAACGAACAAAGAAACGGAAAAACGAAGAAAGAAACGTAGAAACGAAGAAATAAATGGAGAAACGAAGAAATAAACCGAGAATCGGAGAAAGAAACAGAGTAACGAAGAAAGAAACGAAGAAACGAAGAAAGAAACGGAGTAACGATGAAAGAAACGAAGGAACGAAGAAGGAAACGGAGAATCGGAGAAATAAATGGAGAAACGAAGAAATAAACGGAGAGACGAAGAAAGAAACGGAGAAACGAAGAAAGAAACGGAGAAACGAAGAAAGAAACGCAGTAACGATGAAAGAAACGAAGAAACGAAGAAAGAAACGGAGAAACGAAGAAAGAAACGGAGAAACGATGAAAGAAACGCAGGAACGATGAAAGAAACGAAGAAACGAAGAAAGAAACGGAGAAACGAAGAAAGAAACGGAGAAACGAAGAAATAAACGGAGAAACGAAGAAATAAACGGAGAATCGAAAAAGCAAACGGAGAAACGAAGAAAGAAACGGAGAAACGAAGAAAGAAACGGAGAAACGAAGAAAGAAACGCAGTGACGATGAAAGAAACGAAGAAACGAAGAAAGCAACGGAGAATCGGAGAAATAAATGGAGAAACGAAGAAAGAAACGAAGAAACGGAGAAATAAATGGAGAAACGAAGAAATAAACGGAGAAACGATCAAGGAATCGAAGAAACGAAGAAATAAATGGAGAAACGAAGAAATAAACGGAGAATCGAAGAAAGAAACGGAGAAACGAAGAAAGAAACTGAGAAACGAAGAAAGAAACGGAGAAATGAAGAAAGAAACGGAGAAACGAAGATAGAAACGGAGAAATGAAGAAAGAGGCGGAGAAAAGATGAAAGAAACGGAGAAACGAAGAAAGAAACGGAGAAACAAAGAAAGAAACGGAGAAATAAATGGAGAAACAAAGATATAAACGGAGAAACGAAGAAAGAAACGGAGAAACGAAGAAACGATGAAAGAAACGGAGAAACGAAGAAAGAAACGGAGAAACGAAGAAAGAAACGGAGTACCGAAGAAAGAAACGTAGAAACGGAGAAATAAATGGAGAAACGAAGAAAGGAACGAAGAAACGGAGAAATAAATGGAGAAACGAAGAAATAAACGGAGAAACGATCAAGGAATCGAAGACACGAAGAAATAAATGGAGAAACGAAGAAATAAACGGAGAATCGAAGAAAGAAACGGAGAAACAAAGAAAGAAACGGAGAAGCGAACAAAGAAACAGAGAAACGGAGAAATAAATGGAGAAACGAAGAAATAAACGGAGAAACGAAGAAAGAAACGGAGAAACGAAGAAAGAAACGGAGAAACGGAGAAAGAAACGGAGAAACGAAGAAATAAACGGAGAAACGAAGAAAGAATCGGAGAAACGAAGAAAGAAACGGAGAATCGGAGATATAAGTGGAGAAACGAAGAAATAGACCGAGAAACGGAGAAACGAACAAAGAAACGGAGAAACGAAGAAAGAAACGGAGAAACGAACAAAGAAACGGGGTAACGAACAAAGAAACAGAGAAACGGAGAAATAAATGGAGAAACGAAGAACGAAACGGAGTAACGAAAAAAGAAACGATGAAACGAAGAATGAAACGGGGAAACGGAGAAAGAAACGGAGAAATGAAGAAATAAACGGAGAAACGAAGAAAGAATCGGAGAAACGGAGAAAGAAACGGAGAATCTGAGAAATAAGTGGAGAAACGAAGAAATAGACCGAGAAACGAAGAAATAAACGGAGAAACGAAGAAAGAAACGGAGAAACGGAGAAAGAAACGGAGAAACGGAGAAATAAACGGAGAAACGAAGAAAGAATCGGAGAAACGAAGAAAGAAACGGAGAATCGGAGAAATAAGTGGAGAAACGAAGAAATAGACCGAGAAACGGAGAAACGAACAAAGAAACGGAGAAACGAAGAAAGAAACGGAGAAACGAACAAAGAAACGGGGTAACGAACAAAGAAACGGAGAAACGAACAAAGAAACGGAGAAACGAACAAAGAAACGGAGAAACGAAGAAAGAAACGCAGAAACGAAGAAAGAAACGGGGATACGAAGAAAGAAACGGAGAAACGAAGGAAGAAACGAAGAAAGAAACGGAGAAACGAAGGAAGAAACGGAGAATCGGAGAAATAAATGGAGAAACGAAGAAATAAGCCGAGAAACGGAGAAAAGGAGAAACGATGAAACGAAGGAAGAAACGGAGAAACGAAGAAAGAAACGGAGAAATGAAGAAAGAAACCAAGAAACGAAGAAAGAAACGGAGAAACGAAGAAATAAACGGAGAAACGAAGAAATAAACGGAGAATCGAAAAAGCAAACGGAGAAACGAATAAAGAAACGCAGAAACCAAGAAAGAAACGGAGAAACGAAGAAAGAAACGCAGTGACGATGAAAGAAACGAAGAAACGAAGAAAGCAACGGAGAATCGGAGAAATAAATGGAGAAACGAAGGAATAAACCGACAAACGGAGAAACGGAGGAACGATGAAACGAAGGAAGAAACGGAGAAACGAAGTAAGAAACGGAGAAATGAAGAAAGAAACGAAGAAACGAAGAAAGAAACGGAGAAACGAAGAAATAAACGGAGAAACGAAGAAAGAAACGGAGAAACGAAGAAATAAACGGAGATTCGAAGAAGCAAACGGAGAAACGAAGAAAGAAACGGAGAAACGAAGAATGAAACGGAGAAACGAAGAAAGAAGCGCAGTAACGATGAAGGAAACGAAGAAACGAAGAAAGAAACGGAGAATCGGAGAAATAAATGGAGAAACGAAGCAACAAACCGACAAACGGAGAAACGGAGAAACGATGAGGCGAACGAAGAAACGGAGAAACGAAGAAAGAAACGGAGAAATGAAGAATGAAACGAAGAAACGATGAAAGAAACGGAGATACGAAGAAAGAAACGGAGAAACGAAGAAAGAAACGGAGAAACGAACAAAGAAACGGAGAAACGAACAAAGAAACGGAGAAACGAACAAAGAAACGGAGAAACGGAGAAATAAATGGAGAAACGAAGAAATAAACGGAGAAACGAACAAGGAAACTGAGATTCGAAGAAAGAAACGGAGAAACGAAGAAAGAAACGGAGAAACGAAGAAAGAAACGGAGAAACGAAAAAAGAAACGGAGAAACGAACAAAGAAACGGAGAAACGAACAAAGAAACGGAGAAACGAACAAAGAAATGGAGAAACGGAGAAATAAATGGAGAAACGAAGAAATAAACGGAGAAACGAACAAGGAAACGGAGATTCGAAGAAAGAAACGACGAAACGAAGAAAGAAACGGAGAAACGAAGAAAGAAACGGAGAAACGAAGAAAGAAACGGAGATGCGATGAAAGAAACGGAGTAACGAAGAAAGAATCGGAGAGACGGAGAAATAAATGGAGAAACGAAGAAATAAACGGAGAAACGAAGAATGAAACGTAGAAACGAAGAAAGAAATGGAGAAACGAACAAAGAAACGGAGAAACGAACAAAGAAACGGAGAAGCGAACAAAGAAACGGAGAAACGAACAAAGAAACGGAGAAACGAAGAAAGAAACGGAGAAACGGAGAAATAAATGGAGAAACGAAGAAATAAACGGAGAAACGAACAAAGAAACGGAGAAACGAACAAAGAAACGGAGAAACGAAGAAAGAAACGGAGAAACGAAGAAAGAAACGGAGAAATGAAGAAAGAAACGGAGAAACGAAGATAGAAACGGAGAAACGAAGAAAGAGGCGGAGAAAAGATGAAAGAAACGGAGAAACGAAGAAAGAAACGGAGAAACAAAGAAAGAAACGGAGAAATAAATGGAGAAACAAAGATATAAACGGAGAAACGAAGAAAGATACGGAGAAACGAAGAAATAAATGGAGAAACGAAGATATAAACGGAGAAACGAACAAAGAAACGGAGAAACGAAGAGAGAAACGGAGAAACGAAGAAAGAAACGGAGAAACGATCAAAGAAACAGAGAAACGAACAAAGAATCGGAGAAACGTAGAAAGAAACGGAGAAACGAAGAAAGAAACGGAGAAACGAAGAAAGATACGGAGAAACGAAGAAATAAATGGAGAAACGAAGAAATAAACGGAGAAACGAACAAAGAAACGGAGAAACGAACAAAGAAACGGAGAAACGAACAAAGAAACGGAGAAACGAACAAAGAAACGGAGAAACGGAGAAATACATGGAGAAACGAAGAAATAAACCGAGAAACGGAGAAAGAAACGGAGAAACGAACAAAGAAACGGACAAACGAAGAAAGAAACGAAGAAACGAAGAAAGAAACGGGGAAATGAATGGAGAAACGAAGAAATAAACGGAGAATCGAACAAGGAAACGGAGAAACGAAGAAAGAAACGGAGAAACGAAGAAAGAAACGGAGAAACGAACAAAGAAACGGAGAAACGAACAAAGAAACGGAGAAACGAACAATGAAACGGAGAAACGAACAAAGAAACGGAGAAACGAAGAAAGAAACGGAGAAACGAAGAAATAAACGGAGAAACGAAGAAAGAAACGAAGAAGCGTAGAAAGAAACGGAGAAACGAACAAAGAAACGGAGAAACGAAGAAAGATACGGAGAAACGAAGAAATAAATGGAGAAACGAAGATATAAACGGAGAAACGAAGAAAGAAACGGAGAAACGAAGAAAGAAACAGAGAAACGAAGAAAGAAACGGAGAAACGAATAAATAAACAGAGAAACGAACTAAGAAACGGAGAAACGAACAAAGAAACGGAGAAACGAACAAAGAAACGAAGAAACGAACAAAGAAACTGAGAAACGGAGAAATAAATGCAGACACGAACAAATAAACGGAGAAACGAAGATAGGAACCGAGAATCGTAGAAATAAATGGAGAAATGAAGAAATAAACGGAGAAACGAGCAAAGAAACGGGGAAACGAAGAAAGAAACGGAGAAACGAACAAAGAAACGGAGAAACGAACAAAGAAACGGAGAAACGAACAAAGAAACGGAGAAACGAACAAAGAAACGGAGAAACGAACAAAGAAACGGAGAAACGAACAAAGAAACGGAGAAACGAACAAAGAAACGGAGAAACGAACAAAGAAACGGAGAAACGAAGAAAGAAACGGAGAAACGAAGAAATAAACGGAGAAACGAAGAAAGAAACGAAGAAGCGTAGAAAGAAACGGAGAAACGAACAAAGAAACGGAGAAACGAAGAAAGAAACGGAGAAACGAACAATGAAACGCAGAAACGAACAATGAAACGGAGAATCGAAGATATAAACGGAGACATGAAGAAAGAAACGGAGAAACAAAGAACGAAACGGAGAAACGAACAAAGAAACGGAGAAACGAAGAAAGAAACGGAGAAACGAAGAAAGTAACGGAGAAAGAAACGGAGAAACGAAGAAAGAAACGGAGAAACGAACAAAGAAACGGAGAAACGAACAAAGAAACGGAGAAACGAACAAAGAAACGGAGAAACGAATAAATAAACAGAGAAACGAAGAAAGAAACGAAGAAACGAAGAAAGAAACGGAGAAACGGAGAAAGAAACGGAGAAACGAAGAAATAAACGGAGAAACGAAGAAGGAAACGGAGAAACGAAGAAACAAAAGGAGAAACGAAGAAAGAAACGGAGAAACGGAGAAACGGAGAAAGAAACGGAGAAACGAAGAAAGAAACGGAGAAACGAAGAAAGAAGCGGAGAAACGGAGAAAGAAACGGAGAAACGAACAAAGAAACGTAGAAACCAACAAAGAAACGGAGAAACGAACAAAGAAACGGAGAAACGAACATAGAAACGGAGAAACGAACAAAGAAACGGAGAAACGAACAAAGAAACGGAGAAACGAACAAAGAAACGGAGAAACGAACAAAGAAACGGAGAAACGAAGAAAGAAACAGAGAAACGAAGAAAGAAACGGAGAAACGAACAAAGAAACGTAGAAACCAACAAAGAAACGGAGAAACGAAGAAATAAACGGAGAAACGAAGAAGGAAACGAAGAAACGAAGAAAGAAACGGAGAAACGAACAAAGAAACGGAGAACCGAACAAAGAAACGGAGAAACGAAGAATGAAACGGAGAAACGAACAAAGAAACGGAGAAACGAAGAAAGAAACGAAGAAACGAAGAAAGAACCGGAGAAACGAACAAAGAAACGGAGAAACGAACAAAGAAACGAAGAAACGAACAAAGAAACTGAGAAACGGAGAAGTAAATGCAGACACGAACAAATAAACGGAGAAACGAAGATAGGAACGGAGAATCGTAGAAATAAATGGAGAATTGTAGAAATAAACGGAGAAACGAAGAAAGAAACGGAGAAACGAAGAAAGAAACGGAGAAACGAACAAAGAAACGGAGAAACGAATAAAGAAACGAAGAAACGAAGAAAGAAACGGGGAAATAAATGGAGAAACGAAGAAATAAACGGAGAATCGAACAAGGAAACGGAGAAACGAAGAAAGAAACGGAGAAACGAAGAATGAAACGGAGAAACGAAGAAAGAAACGGAGAAATGAATGGAGAAACGAAGATATAAACGGAGAAACGAAGCAAGAAACGGAGAAACGAAGAAAGAAACGGAGAAACGAACAAAGAAACTGAGAAACGAACAAAGAAACGGAGAAACGAACAAAGAAACGGAGAAACGAACAAAGAAACGGAGAAACGAAGAAAGAAACGGAGATACGAAGAAAGAAACGGAGAAGTAAATGGAGAAACGAAGAAAGAAACGGAGAAACGAAGAAGGAAACGGAGAAACGAAGAAAGAAACGGAGAAACGAAGAAAGAAACGGAGAAACGAAGAAAGAAACGGAGAAACGAAGAAAGAAACGGAGAAACGAAGAAAGAAACGGAGAAACGAAGAAAGAAACGGAGAAAAGAAGAAAGAAACGGAGAAACGAACAAAGAAACGGAGAAACGAACAAAGAAACGGAGAAACGAACATAGAAACGGAGAAACGAAGAAAGAAACGGAGAAACGAAGAAATAAACGGCGAAACGAAGAAAGAAACGAAGAAGCGTAGAAAGAAACGGAGAAACGAACAAAGAAACGGAGAAACGAAGAAAGAAACGGAGAAACGAAGATATAAACGGAGACATGAAGAAAGAAACGGAGAAACAAAGAAAGAAACGGAGAAACGAACAAAGAAACGGAGAAACTAGCAAAGAAACGGAGAAACGAAGAAAGAAACGGAGAAACGAAGAATGAAACGGAGAAACGAAGAAAGAAACGGAGAAACGAACAAAGAAACGGAGAAACGAACAAAGAAACGGAGAAACGAACAAAGAAACGGAGAAACGAACAAAGAAACGGAGAAACGAACAAAGAAACGGAGAAACGAACAAAGAAACGGAGAAACGAACAAAGAAACGGAGAAACCAAGAAAGAAACGGAGAAACGAAGAAATAAACGGAGAAACGAAGAAAGAAACGAAGAAGCGTAGAAAGAAACGGAGAAACGAACAAAGAAACGGAGAAACGAAGAAAGAAACGGAGAAACGAACAATGAAACGCAGAAGCGAACAATGAAACGGAGAAACGAAGATATAAACGGAGACATGAAGAAAGAAACGGAGAAACAAAGAACGAAACGGAGAAACGAACAAAGAAACGGAGAAACGAAGAAAGAAACGGAGAAACGAAGAAAGTAACGGAGAAAGAAACGGAGAAACGAAGAAAGAAACGGAGAAACGAACAAAGAAACGGAGAAACGAACAAAGAAACGGAGAAACGAATAAATAAACAGAGAAACGAAGAAAGAAACGAAGAAACGAAGAAAGAAACGGAGAAACGGAGAAAGAAACGGAGAAACGAAGAAATAAACGGAGAAACGAAGAAGGAAACGGAGAAACGAAGAAAGAAAAGGAGAAACGAAGAAAGAAACGGAGAAACGAAGAAAGAAACGGAGAAACGGAGAAAGAAACGGAGAAACGAACAAAGAAACGTAGAAACCAACAAAGAAACGGAGAAACGAACAAAGAAACGGAGAAACGAACATAGAAACGGAGAAACGAACAAAGAAACGGAGAAACGAACAAAGAAACGGAGAAACGAACAAAGAAACGGAGAAACGAACAAAGAAACGGAGAAACGAAGAAAGAAACAGAGAAACGAAGAAAGAAACGGAGAAACGAACAAAGAAACGTAGAAACCAACAAAGAAACGGAGAAACGAAGAAATAAACGGAGAAACGAAGAAAGAAACGAAGAAACGAAGAAAGAAACGGAGAAACGAACAAAGAAACGGAGAAACGAAGAAAGAAACGGAGAAACGAACAATGAAACGCAGAAACGAAGATATAAACGAAGAAATGAAGAAAGAAACGGAGAAACAAAGAAAGAAGAGGAAAAACGAACAAAGAAACGGAGAACCGAACAAAGAAACGGAGAAACGAAGAATGAAACGGAGAAACGAACAAAGAAACGGAGAAACGAAGAAAGAAACGAAGAAACGAAGAAAGAACCGGAGAAACGAACAAAGAAACGGAGAAACGAACAAAGAAACGAAGAAACGAACAAAGAAACTGAGAAACGGAGAAGTAAATGCAGACACGAACAAATAAACGGAGAAACGAAGATAGGAACGGAGAATCGTAGAAATAAATGGAGAATTGTAGAAATAAACGGAGAAACGAAGAAAGAAACGGAGAAACGAAGAAAGAAACGGAGAAACGAACAAAGAAACGGAGAAACGAATAAAGAAACGAAGAAACGAAGAAAGAAACGGGGAAATAAATGGAGAAACGAAGAAATAAACGGAGAATCGAACAAGGAAACGGAGAAACGAAGAAAGAAACGGAGAAACGAAGAATGAAACGGAGAAACGAAGAAAGAAACGGAGAAATGAATGGAGAAACGAAGATATAAACGGAGAAACGAAGCAAGAAACGGAGAAACGAAGAAAGAAACGGAGAAACGAACAAAGAAACTGAGAAACGAACAAAGAAACGGAGAAACGAACAAAGAAACGGAGAAACGAACAAAGAAACGGAGAAACGAAGAAAGAAACGGAGATACGAAGAAAGAAACGGAGAAGTAAATGGAGAAACGAAGAAAGAAACGGAGAAACGAAGAAGGAAACGGAGAAACGAAGAAAGAAACGGAGAAACGAAGAAAGAAACGGAGAAACGAAGAAAGAAACGGAGAAACGAAGAAAGAAACGGAGAAACGAAGAAAGAAACGGAGAAACGAAGAAAGAAACGGAGAAAAGAAGAAAGAAACGGAGAAACGAACAAAGAAACGGAGAAACGAACAAAGAAACGGAGAAACGAACATAGAAACGGAGAAACGAAGAAAGAAACGGAGAAACGAAGAAATAAACGGCGAAACGAAGAAAGAAACGAAGAAGCGTAGAAAGAAACGGAGAAACGAACAAAGAAACGGAGAAACGAAGAAAGAAACGGAGAAACGCAGATATAAACGGAGACATGAAGAAAGAAACGGAGAAACAAAGAAAGAAACGGAGAAACGAACAAAGAAACGGAGAAACTAGCAAAGAAACGGAGAAACGAAGAAAGAAACGGAGAAACGAAGAATGAAACGGAGAAACGAAGAAAGAAACGGAGAAACGAAGAAAGAAACGGAGAAACGAACAAAGAAACGGAGAAACGAACAAGGAAACGGAGAAACGAAGAAAGAAACGAAGAAAGAAACGGAGAAACGAACAAAGAAACGGAGAAACGGAGAAATAAATGCAGACACGAACAATTAAACGGAGAAACGAAGATAGGAACGGAGAATCGTTGAAATAAATGGAGAAATGAAGAAATAAACGGAGAAACGAGCAAAGAAACGGAGAAACGAAGAAAGAAACGGAGAAACGAACAAAGAAACGGAGAAACGAACAAAGAAACGGAGAAACGAACAAAGAAACGGAGAAACGAACAAAGAAACGGAGAAACGAACAAAGAAACGGACAAACGAAGATATAAACGGAGAAACGAACATAGAAACGGAGAAACGAACAAAGAAACGGAGAAACGAAGAAAGAAACGAAGAAACGAAGAAAGAAACGGGGAAATAAATGGAGAAACGAAGAAATAAACGGAGAATCGAACAAGGAAACGGAGAAACGAAGAAAGAAACGGAGAAACGAACAATGAAACGGAGAAACGAAGAAAGAAACGGAGAAATAATTGGAGAAACGAACATATAAACGGAGAAACGAAGATATAAACGGAGACATGAAGAAAGAAACGGAGAAACAAAGAAAGAAGCGGAGAAACGAACAAAGAAACGGAGAAACGAACAAAGAAACAGAGAAACGAACAAAGAAACGAAGAAACGAACAAAGAAACGGAGAAACGAACAAAGAAACGGAGAAACGAACAAAGAAACGGAGAAACGAAGAAAGAAACGGAGAAACGAACAAAGAAACGGAGAAACGAACAAAGAAACGGAGAAACGAACAAAGAAACGGAGAAACGAAGAAAGAAACGGAGAAACGAAGAAAGAAACGAAGAAAGAAACGAAGAAACGAAGAAAGAAACGGAGAAACGTAGAAAGAAACGAAGAAACGAACAAAGAAACGGAGAAACGAACAAAGAAACGGAGAAACGAACAAAGAAACGGAGAAACGAACAAAGAAACGGAGAAACGAACAAAGAAACGGAGAAACGAACAAAGAAACGGAGAAACGAACAAAGAAACGGAGAAACGAAGAAAGAAACGGAGAAACGGAGAAATAAATGCAGACACGAACAATTAAACGGAGAAACGAAGATAGGAACGGAGAATCGTTGAAATAAATGGAGAAATGAAGAAATAAACGGAGAAACGAGCAAAGAAACGGAGAAACGAAGAAAGAAACGGAGAAACGAACAAAGAAACGGAGAAACGAACAAAGAAACGGAGAAACGAACAAAGAAACGGAGAAACGAACAAAGAAACGGAGAAACGAACAAAGAAACGGAGAAACGAAGATATAAACGGAGAAACAAAGAAAGAAACGGAGAAACGAACATAGAAACGGAGAAACGAACAAAGAAACGGAGAAACGAAGAAAGAAACGAAGAAACGAAGAAAGAAACGGGGAAATAAATGGAGAAACGAAGAAATAAACGGAGAATCGAACAAGGAAACGGAGAAACGAAGAAAGAAACGGAGAAACGAAGAATGAAACGGAGAAACGAAGAAAGAAACGGAGAAATAATTGGAGAAACGAAGATATAAACGGAGAAACGAAGATATAAACGGAGACATGAAGAAAGAAACGGAGAAACAAAGAAAGAAGCGGAGAAACGAACAAAGAAACGGAGAAACGAACAAAGAAACAGAGAAACGAACAAAGAAACGAAGAAACGAACAAAGAAACGGAGAAACGAACAAAGAAACGGAGAAACGAACAAAGAAACGGAGAAACGAAGAAAGAAACGGAGAAACGAACAAAGAAACGGAGAAACGAACAAAGAAACGGAGAAACGAAGAAAGAAACGGAGAAACGAAGAAAGAAACGAAGAAAGAAACGAAGAAACGAAGAAAGAAACGGAGAAACGTAGAAAGAAACGAAGAAACGAACAAAGAAACGGAGAAACGAACAAAGAAACGGAGAAACGAACAAAGAAACGGAGAAACGAACAAAGAAACGGAGAAACGAACAAAGAAACGGAGAAACGAACAAAGAAACGGAGAAACGAACAAAGAAACGGAGAAACGAAGAAAGAAACGGAGAAACGAAGAAAGAAACGGAGAAACGAAGAAAGAAACGGAGAAATAAATGGAGAAACGAAGAAAGAAACGGAGAAACGAAGAAGGAAACGGAGAAACGAAGAAAGAAACGGAGAAACGAAGAAAGAAACGGAGAAACGAAGAAAGAAACGGAGAAAGAAACGGAGAAACGAAGAAAGAAACGGAGAAACGAAGAAAGAAACGGAGAAACGAAGAAAGAAACGGAGAAACGAAGAAAGAAACGGAGAAACGGAGAAAGAAACGGAGAAACGGAGAAAGAAACGGAGAAACGAACAAAGAAACGGAGAAACGAACAAAGAAACGGAGAAACGAATAAATAAGCAGAGAAACGAAGAAAGAAACGAAGAAACGAAGAAAGAAACGGAGAAACGTAGAAAGAAACGGAGAAACGAAGAAATAAACGGAGAAACGAAGAAACAAACGGAGAAACGAAGGAAGAAACGGAGAAATGAATGGAGAAACGAAGATATAAACGGAGAAACGAAGAATAAACGGAGAAACGAAGAATGAAACGGAGAAACGAAGAAAGAAACGGAGAAATGAATGGGGAAACGAAGATATAAACGGAGAAACGAAGAAAGAAACAGAGAAACGAAGAAAGAAACGGAGAAACGAATAAATAAACAGAGAAACGAAGAAAGAAACGAAGAAACGAAGAAAGAAACGGAGAAACGAACAAAGAAGCAGAGAAACGAACAAAGAAACGAAGAAACGAACAAAGAAACGGAGAAACGAACAAAGAAACGGAGAAACGAACAAAGAAACGGAGAAACGAACAAAGAAACGGAGAAACGAACAAAAAAACGGAGAAACGAACAAAGAAACGGAGAAACGAAGAAAGAAACGGAGAAACGAAGAAAGAAACGGAGAAATAAATGGAGAAACGAAGAAAGAAACGGAGAAACGAAGAAGGAAACGGAGAAACGAAGAAAGAAGCGGAGAAACGAAGAAAGAAACGGAGAAACGGAGAAACGGAGAAAGAAACGGAGAAACGAAGAAAGAAACGGAGAAACGAAGAAAGAAACGGCGAAACGGAGAAAGAAACGGAGAAACGAACAAAGAAACGTAGAAACCAACAAAGAAACGGAGAAACGAACAAAGAAACGGAGAAACGAACATAGAAACGGAGAAACGAAGAAAGAAACGGAGAAACGAAGAAAGAAACAGAGAAACGAAGAAGGAAACGGAGAAACGAATAAATAAACAGAGAAACGAAGAAAGAAACGAAGAAACGAAGAAAGAAACGGAGAAACGGAGAAAGAAACGGAGAAACGAAGAAATAAACGGAGAAACGAAGAAAGAAACGAAGAAACGAAGAAAGAAACGGAGAAACGAACAAAGAAACGGAGAAACGAAGAAAGAAACGGAGAAACGAACAATGAAACGCAGAAACGAAGATATAAACGGAGAAATGAAGAAAGAAACGGAGAAACAAACAAAGAAGAGGAAAAACGAACAAAGAAACGGAGAACCGAACAAAGAAACGGAGAAACGAAGAATGAAACGGAGAAACGAACAAAGAAACGGAGAAACGAAGAAAGAAACGAAGAAACGAAGAAAGAACCGGAGAAACGAACAAAGAAACGGAGAAACGAACAAAGAAACGAAGAAACGAACAAAGAAACTGAGAAACGGAGAAGTAAATGCAGACACGAACAAATAAACGGAGAAACGAAGATAGGAACGGAGAATCGTAGAAATAAATGGAGAAATGTAGAAATAAACGGAGAAACGAACAAAGAAACGGAGAAACGAAGAAAGAAACGGAGAAACGAAGAAAGAAACGGAGAAACGAACAAAGAAACGGAGAAACGAACAAAGAAACGGAGAAACGAACAAAGAAACGGAGAAACGAAGAAAGAAACGGAGATACGAAGAGAGAAACGGAGAAGTAAATGGAGAAACGAAGAAAGAAACGGAGAAACGAAGAAGGAAACGGAGAAACGAAGAAAGAAACGGAGAAACGAAGAAAGAAACGGAGAAACGAAGAAAGAAACGGAGAAACGAACAAAGAAACGAAGAAACGAACAAAGAAACTGAGAAACGGAGAAATAAATGCAGACACGAACAAATAAACGGAGA
This sequence comes from Ptiloglossa arizonensis, assembly GCF_051014685.1. NCBI lineage: Eukaryota > Metazoa > Arthropoda > Insecta > Hymenoptera > Colletidae > Ptiloglossa > Ptiloglossa arizonensis. Next base: position 840,484 of record NW_027478549.1, read on the forward strand.
AACGATGATAGGAACGGAGAATCGTAGAAATAAATGGAGAAATGAAGAAATAAACGGAGAAACGAACAAAGAAACGGAGAAACGAAGAAAGAAACGGAGAAACGAACAAAGAAACGGAGAAACGACCAAAGAAACGGAGAAACGGAGAAAGAAACGGAGAAACGAACAAAGAAACGCAGAAACGAAGAATGAATCGGAGAAACGAAGAAATATACGGAGAAATGAAGAAACAAACGGAGAAACAAAGAAAGAAACGGAGAAACCAAAATAGATACGGCGAAACGAAGAAAGAAACGGAGAAACGATGGATGAAACGGAGAAACGAAGAAAGAAACGGAGAAAGAAATGGAGAAACGACGATATAAACGGAGAAACGAAGAAAGAAACGGAGAAACGAAGAAACGATAAAAGAAACGGTGAAACGAAGAAAGTAACCGAGAAACGAAGAACGGAATGAAGAATAGAAGAAAGAAATGGAGAAACGAAGAAAGAGACGGAAAATCCAAGAAAGAAACGGAGAAACGAAGAAAGAAACGGAGAAACGAAGAAAGAAACGGAGAAACGAACAAAGAAACGGAGAAACGAACGAAGAAACGGAGAAACGGAGAAATAAATGGAGAAACGAAGAAATAAACGGAGAAACGGAGAAAGAAACGGAGAAACAAAGAAAGAAACGGAGAAACGAACAAAGAAACGGAGAAACGAACAAAGAAACGGGGAAACGAAGAAAGAAACGGAGAAACGAAGAAAGAAACGCAGAAACGAAGAAAGCAACGGAGAAACGAAGAAAGAAACGGAGAAACGAAGAAAGAAACGGAGAAACGAAGAAAGAAACGCAGAAACGAAGAAAGAAACGGAGAAACGGAGAAAGAAACGGAGAAACGGAGAAAGAAACGGAGAAACGAACAAAGAAACGGAGAAACGAACAAAGAAACGGAGAAACGAACAAAGAAACGGAGAAACGAACAAAGAAACGGAGAAACGAACAAAGAAACGGAGAAACGAAGAAAGAAACAGAGAAACGAAGAAAGAAACGGAGAAACGAATAAATAAACAGAGAAACGAAGAAAGAAACGAAGAAAGAAACGGAGAAACGAAGAAAGAAACGGAGAAACGAAGAAAGAAACGGAGAAACGGAGAAAGAAACGGAGAAACGGAGAAAGAAACGGAGAAACGAACAAAGAAACGGAGAAACGAACAAAGAAACGGAGAAACGAACAAAGAAACGGAGAAACGAACAAAGAAACGGAGAAACGAACAAAGAAACGGAGAAACGAAGAAAGAAACAGAGAAACGAAGAAAGAAACGGAGAAACGAATAAATAAACAGAGAAACGAAGAAAGAAACGAAGAAACGAAGAAAGAAACAGAGAAACGAAGAAAGAAACGAAGAAACGAAGAACGAAACGGAGAAACGGAGAAAGAAACGGAGAAACGAAGAAATAAACGGAGAAACGAAGAAAGAAACGAAGAAACGAAGAAAGAAACGGAGAAACGAACAAAGAAACGGAGAAACGAAGAAAGAAACGGAGAAACGAACAATGAAACGCAGAAACGAAGATATAAACGAAGAAATGAAGAAAGAAACGGAGAAACAAAGAAAGAAGAGGAAAAACGAACAAAGAAACGGAGAACCGAACAAAGAAACGGAGAAACGAAGAATGAAACGGAGAAACGAACAAAGAAACGGAGAAACGAAGAAAGAAACGAAGAAACGAAGAAAGAACCGGAGAAACGAACAAAGAAACGGAGAAACGAACAAAGAAACGAAGAAACGAACAAAGAAACTGAGAAACGGAGAAGTAAATGCAGACACGAACGAATAAACGGAGAAACGAAGATAGGAACGGAGAATCGTAGAAATAAATGGAGAAATGTAGAAATAAACGGAGAAACGAACAAAGAAACGGAGAAACGAAGAAAGAAACGGAGAAACGAAGAAAGAAACGGAGAAACGAACAAAGAAACGGAGAAACGAACAAAGAAACGGAGAAAAGAACAAAGAAACGGAGAAACGAAGAAAGAAACGGAGATACGAAGAGAGAAACGGAGAAGTAAATGGAGAAACGAAGAAAGAAACGGAGAAACGAAGAAGGAAACGGAGAAACGAAGAAAGAAACGGAGAAACGAAGAAAGAAACGGAGAAACGAAGAAAAAAACCGAGAAACGAAGAAAGAAACGGAGAAACGAAGAAAGAAACGGAGAAACGAAGAAAGAAACGGAGAAAAGAAGAATGAAACGGAGAAACGAACAAAGAAACGGAGAAACGAACAAAGAAACGAAGAAACGAACAAAGAAACTGAGAAACGGAGAAATAAATGCAGACACGAACAAATAAACGGAGAAACGATGATAGGAACGGAGAATCGTAGAAATAAATGGAGAAATGAAGAAATAAACGGAGAAACGAACAAAGAAACGGAGAAACGAAGAAAGAAACGGAGAAACGAACAAAGAAACGGAGAAACGACCAAAGAAACGGAGAAACGAACAAAGAAACGGAGAAACGGAGAAAGAAACGGAGAAACGAACAAAGAAACGCAGAAACGAAGAATGAATCGGAGAAACGAAGAAATATACGGAGAAATGAAGAAACAAACGGAGAAACAAAGAAAGAAACGGAGAAACCAAAATAGATACGGAGAAACGAAGAAAGAAACGGAGAAACGATGGATGAAACGGAGAAACGAAGAAAGAAACGGAGAAAGAAATGGAGAAACGACGATATAAACGGAGAAACGAAGAAAGAAACGGAGAAACGAAGAAACGATAAAAGAAACGGTGAAACGAAGAAAGTAACCGAGAAACGAAGAACGGAATGAAGAATAGAAGAAAGAAATGGAGAAACGAAGAAAGAGACGGAAAATCCAAGAAAGAAACGCAGAAACGAAGAAAGAAACGGAGAAACGAAGAAAGAAACGGAGAAACGAACAAAGAAACGGAGAAACGAACGAAGAAACGGAGAAACGGAGAAATAAATGGAGAAACGAAGAAATAAACGGAGAAACGGAGAAAGAAACGGAGAAACAAAGAAAGAAACGGAGAAACGAACAAAGAAACGGAGAAACGAACAAAGAAACGGGGAAACGAAGAAAGAAACGGAGAAACGAAGAAAGAAACGGAGAAACGAAGAAAGAAACGCAGAAACGAAGAAAGCAACGGAGAAACGAAGAAAGAAACGGAGAAACGAAGAAAGAAACGGTGAAACGAACAAAGAAACGGAGAAACGAACAAAGAAACGGAGAAACGAACAAAGAAACGGAGAAACGAACAAAGAAACGGAGAAACGAACAAAGAAACGGAGAAACGAAGAAAGAAACGGAGAAACGAAGAAAGAAACGGAGAAATAAATAGAGAAACGAAGAAAGAAACGGAGAAACGAAGAAAGAAACGGAGAAACGGAGAAAGAAACGGAGAAACGGAGAAAGAAACGGAGAAACGAACAAAGTAACGGAGAAACGAACAAAGAAACGGAGAAACGAACAAAGAAACGGAGAAACGAACAAAGAAACGGAGAAACGAACAAAGAAACGGAGAAACGAAGAAAGAAACAGAGAAACGAAGAAAGAAACGGAGAAAGGAATAAATAAACAGAGAAACGAAGAAAGAAACGAAGAAAGAAACGGAGAAACGAAGAAAGAAACGGAGAAACGAAGAAAGAAACGGAGAAACGGAGAAAGAAACGGAGAAACGGAGAAAGAAACGGAGAAACGAACAAAGAAACGGAGAAACGAACAAAGAAACGGAGAAACGAACAAAGAAACGGAGAAACGAACAAAGAAACGGAGAAACGAACAAAGAAACGGAGAAACGAAGAAAGAAACAGAGAAACGAAGAAAGAAACGGAGAAACGAATAAATAAACAGAGAAACGAAGAAAGAAACGAAGAAACGAAGAAAGAAACGGAGAAACGGAGAAAGAAACGGAGAAACGAAGAAATAAACGGAGAAACGAAGAAACAAACGGAGGAACGAAGGAAGAAACGGAGAAATGAATGGAGAAACGAAGATATAAACGGAGAAACGAAGAAAGAAACGGAGAAATGAATGGAGAAACAAAGATATAAACGGAGAAACGAAGAAAGAAACAGAGAAACGAAGAAAGAAACGGAGAAACGAATAAATAAACAGAGAAACGAAGAAAGAAACGAAGAAACGAAGAAAGAAACGGAGAAACGAACAAAGAAACAGAGAAACGAACAAAGAAACGAAGAAACGAACAAAGAAACGGAGAAACGAACAAAGAAACGGAGAAACGAACAAAGAAACGGAGAAACGAACAAAGAAACGGAGAAACGAACAAAGAAACAGAGAAACGAAGAAAGAAACGAAGAAACGAAGAAAGAAACGGAGAAACGGAGAAAGAAACGGAGAAACGAAGAAATAAACGGAGAAACGAAGAAAGAAACGAAGAAACGAAGAAAGAAACGGAGAAACGAACAAAGAAACGGAGAAACGAAGAAAGAAACGGAGAAACGAACAATGAAACGCAGAAACGAAGATATAAACGAAGAAATGAAGAAAGAAACGGAGAAACAAAGAAAGAAGAGGAAAAACGAACAAAGAAACGGAGAACCGAACAAAGAAACGGAGGAACGAAGAATGAAACGGAGAAACGAAGAAACGATAAAAGAAACGGTGAAACGAAGAAAGTAACCGAGAAACGAAGAACGGAATGAAGAATAGAAGAAAGAAATGGAGAAACGAAGAAAGAGACGGAAAATCCAAGAAAGAAACGGAGAAACGAAGAAAGAAACGGAGAAACGAAGAAAGAAACGGAGAAACGAACAAAGAAACGGAGAAACGAACGAAGAAACGGAGAAACGGAGAAATAAATGGAGAAACGAAGAAATAAACGGAGAAACGGAGAAAGAAACGGAGAAACAAAGAAAGAAACGGAGAAACGAACAAAGAAACGGAGAAACGAAGAAAGAAACGGAGAAACGAAGAAAGAAACGGAGAAACGAACAAAGAAACGGAGAAACGAACAAAGAAACGGAGAAACGAACAAAGAAACGGAGAAACGAAGAAAGAAACGGAGAAACGAAGAAAGAAACGGAGAAACGAAGAAAGAAACGGAGAAACGAAGAAAGAAACGGAGAAACGAAGAAAGAAACGGAGAAACGAACAAAGAAACGGAGAACCGAACAAAGAAACGGAGAAACGAAGAATGAAACGGAGAAACGAAGATATAAACGAAGAAATGAAGAAAGAAACGGAGAAACAAAGAAAGAAGAGGAAAAACGAACAAAGAAACGGAGAACCGAACAAAGAAACGGAGAAACGAAGAATGAAACGGAGAAACGAAGAAACGATAAAAGAAACGGTGAAACGAAGAAAGTAACCGAGAAACGAAGAACGGAATGAAGAATAGAAGAAAGAAATGGAGAAACGAAGAAAGAGACGGAAAATCCAAGAAAGAAACGGAGAAACGAAGAAAGAAACGGAGAAACGAAGAAAGAAACGGAGAAACGAACAAAGAAACGGAGAAACGAACGAAGAAACGGAGAAACGGAGAAATAAATGGAGAAACGAAGAAATAAACGGAGAAACGGAGAAAGAAACGGAGAAACAAAGAAAGAAACGGAGAAACGAACAAAGAAACGGAGAAACGAAGAAAGAAACGGAGAAACGAAGAAAGAAACGGAGAAACGAACAAAGAAACGGAGAAACGAACAAAGAAACGGAGAAACGAACAAAGAAACGGAGAAACGAAGAAAGAAACGGAGAAACGAAGAAAGAAACGGAGAAACGAAGAAAGAAACGGAGAAACGAAGAAAGAAACGGAGAAACGAAGAAAGAAACGGAGAAACGAACAAAGAAACGGAGAAACGAACAAAGAAACGGAGAAACGAACAAAGAAACGGAGAAACGAAGAAAGAAACGGAGATACGAAGAGAGAAACGGAGAAGTAAATGGAGAAACGAAGAAAGAAACGGAGAAACGAAGAAGGAAACGGAGAAACGAAGAAAGAAACGGAGAAACGAAGAAAGAAACGGAGAAACGAACAAAGAAACGGAGAAACGAACAAAGAAACGGAGAAACGAAGAAATAAACGGAGAAACGAAGAAAGAAACGAAGAAACGAAGAAAGAAACGGAGAAACGAACAAAGAAACGGAGAAACGAAGAAAGAAACGGAGAAACGAACAATGAAACGCAGAAACGAAGATATAAACGAAGAAATGAAGAAAGAAACGGAGAAACAAAGAAAGAAGAGGAAAAACGAACAAAGAAACGGAGAACCGAACAAAGAAACGGAGAAACGAAGAATGAAACGGAGAAACGAATAAAGAAACGGAGAAACGAAGAAAGAAACGAAGAAAAGAAGAAAGAACCGGAGAAACGAACAAAGAAACGGAGAAACGAACAAAGAAGCGGAGAAACGAAGAAAGAAACGGAGAAACGAAGAAAGAAACGGAGAAACGAAGAAAGAAACGGAGAAACGAAGAAAGAAACGGAGAAACGAAGAAAGAAACGGAGAAACGAAGAAAGAAACGGAGAAACGAAGAAAGAACCGGAGAAACGAACAAAGAAACGGAGAAACGAACAAAGAAACGGAGAAACGAAGAAAGAAACGGAGAAACGAAGAAAGAAACGGAGAAACGACGAAAGAAACGGAGAAACGAAGAAAGAACCGGAGAAACGAACAAAGAAACGGAGAAACGAACAAAGAAACGGAGAAACGAAGAAAGAAGCGGAGAAACGAAGAAAGAAACTGAGAAACGGAGAAGTAAATGCAGACACGAACAAATAAACGGAGAAACGAAGATAGGAACGGAGAATCGTAGAAATAAATGGAGAATTGTAGAAATAAACGGAGAAACGAATAAAGAAACGGAGAAACGAAGAAAGAAACGGAGAAACGAAGAAAGAAACGGAGTAACGATGAAAGAAACGAAGAAACGAAGAAAGAAACGTGGATTCGGAGAAATAAATGGAGAAACGAAAGAATAAACCGACAAACGGAGAAACGATGTAACGAAGGAAGAAACGGAGAAACGAAGAAAGAAACGGAGAAACGAAGAAAGAAACACAGAAACGGAGAAATAAATGGAGAAACGAAGAAATAAACGGAGAAACGAACAAGGAAACGGAGAAACAAAGAAAGAAACGAAGAAACGGAGAAATAAATGGAGAAACGAAGAAAGATACGGAGAAACGAAGAAAGAAACGGAGAAACGAAGAAAGAAACGGAGTAACGATGAAAGAAACGAAGAAACGAAGAAAGAAACGTGGATTCGGAGAAATAAATGGAGAAACGAAAGAATAAACCGACAAACGGAGAAACGATGAAACGAAGGAAGAAACGGAGAAACGAAGAAAGAAACGGAGAAACGAAGAAAGAAACACAGAATCGGAGAAATAAATGGAGAAACGAAGAAATAAACGGAGAAACGAAGAAAGAAACGGAGAAACGAAGAAAGAAACGGAGAAACGAAGAAAGAAACGGAGAAACGGAGATATAAATGGAGAAACGAAGAAATAAACCGAGAAACGGAGAAACAAATGGAGAAACGAAGAAATAAACGGAGAAACGAAGAAAGAAACGGAGAAACGAGGAAGGAAACGGAGAAACGGGGAAACGAAGAAAGAAACGGAGAAACGGAGAAATAAATGGAGAAACGAAGAAATAAACGGAGAAACGAACAAGGAAACGGAGAAACGAAGAAAGACACGAAGAAACGGAGAAATAAATGGAGAAACGAAGAAATAAACGGAGAAACGAAGAAAGATACGGAGAAACGAAGAAAGAAACGGAGAAACGAAGAAAGAAACGGAGAAACGATGAAAGAACCGGAGAAACGAAGAAAGAAACGGAGAAACGAAGAAAGAAACGGAGAAACGAAGAAAGAAACGCAGTAACGATGAAAGAAACGAAGAAACGAAGAAAGAAACGGTGAATCGGAGAAATAAACGGAGAAACGAAGGAATAAACCGAGAAACGGAGAAACGGAGAAACGGTGAAACGAAGGAAGAAACGGAGAAACGAAGAAAGAAACGGAGAATCGAAGAAAGAAACGGAGAAACGGAGAAATAAATGGAGAAACGAACAAAAAAAAAACGGAGAGACGAAGAAAGAAACGGAGAAACGAAGAAAGAAACGGAGAAACGAAGAAAGAAACGCAGTAACGAAGAAAGAAACGGAGAAACGAAGAAAGAAACGGAGAAACGGAGATATAAATGGAGAAACGAAGAAATAAACCGAGAAACGGAGAGAGAAACGGAGAAACGAAGAAAGAAACGGAGAAACGAAGAAAGAAGCGGAGAAACGAAGAAAGAATCGGAGAAACGAAGAAATAAACGGAGAAACGAAGAAAGAAACGGAGAATCGGAGAAATAAATGCAGAAACGAAGGAATAAACCGAGAAACGGAGAAACGGTGAAACGGAGGAAGAAACAGAGAAACGAAGAAAGAAACGGAGAAATGATGAAAGAAACCAAGAAACGAAGAAAGAATCGGAGAAACGAAGAAATAAACGGAGAAACGAAGAAATAAACGGGGAATCGAAGAAGCAATCGGAGAAACGAAGAAAGAAACGGAGAAACGAAGAAATAAACGGAGAGACGAAGAAAGAAACGGAGAAACGAAGAAAGAAACGGAGAAACGAAGAAAGAAACGCAGTAACGATGAAAGAAACGAAGAAACGAAGAAAGAAACGGTGAATCGGAGAAATAAACGGAGAAACGAAGGAATAAACCGAGAAACGGAGAAACGGAGAAACGGTGAAACGAAGGAAGAAACGGAGAAACGAAGAAAGAAACGGAGAAATGATGAAACAAACGAAGAAACGAAGAAATAAACGGAGAAACGAAGAAAGAAACGGAGAAACGACGAAATAAACGGGGAATCGAAGAAGCAGCGGAGAAACGAAGAAAGAAACGGAGAAACGAAGAAAGAAACGGAGAAACGGAGAAATAAATGGAGAAACGAACAAAAAAAAAACGGAGAGACGAAGAAAGAAACGGAGAAACGAAGAAAGAAACGGAGAAATGATGAAAGGAACGAAGAAACGAAGAAAGAATCGGAGAAACGAAGAAATAAACGGAGAAGCGAAGAAAGAAACGGAGGAACGAAGAAATAAACGGGGAATCGAAGAAGCAATCGGAGAAACGAAGAGAGAAACGGAGATACGGAGAAATAAATGGAGAAACGAAGAAATAAACGGAGAGACGAAGAAAGAAACGGAGAAACGAAGAAAGAAACGGAGAAACGAAGAAAGAAACGCAGTAACGATTAATGAAACGAAGAAACGAAGAAAGAAACGGAGAATCGGAGAAATAAATGCAGAAACGAAGGAATAAACCGAGAAACGGAGAAACGGAGAAACGGTGAAACGAAGGAAGAAACGGAGAAACGAAGAAAGAAACGGAGAAATGATGAAAGAAACGAAGAAACGAAGAAAGAATCGGAGAAACGAAGAAATAAACGGAGAAACGAAGAAATAAACGGGGAATCGAAGAAGCAATCGGAGAAACGAAGAAAGAAACGGAGAAACGAAGAAATAAACGGAGAGACGAAGAAAGAAACGGAGAAACGAAGAAAGAAACGGAAAAACGAAGAAAGAAACGCAGTAACGATGAAAGAAACGAAGAAACGAAGAAAGAAACGGTGAATCGGAGAAATAAACGGAGAAACGAAGGAATAAACCGAGAAACGGAGAAACGGAGAAACGGTGAAACGAAGGAAGAAACGGAGAAACGAAGAAAGAAACGGAGAAATGATGAAACAAACGAAGAAACGAAGAAAGAATCGGAGAAACGAAGAAATAAACGGAGAAACGAAGAAAGAAACGGAGAAACGACGAAATAAACGGGGAATCGGAGAAGCAGCGGAGAAACGAAGAAAGAAACGGAGAAACGAAGAAAGAAACGGAGAAACGGAGAAATAAATGGAGAAACGAACAAAAAAAAAACGGAGAGACGAAGAAAGAAACGGAGAAACGAAGAAAGAAACGGAGAAACGAAGAAAGAAACGCAGTAACGATGAAAGAAACGAAGAAACGAAGAAAGAAACGGAGAATCGGAGAATTAAATGGAGAAACGAAGGAATAAACCGAGAAACGGAGAAACGGAGAAACGCTGAAACGAAGGAAGAAACGGAGAAACGAACAAAGAAACGGAGAAACGAAGAAAGAAACGGAGAAACGGAGAAATAAATGGAGAAACGAACAAAAAAAAAACGGAGAAACGAAGAAAGAAACGGAGAAACGGAGAAATAAACGGAGAAACGAAGAAAGAAACGGAGAAACGAAGAAATAAACGGAGAAACGAAGAAAGAAACGGAGAAACGAAGAAATAAACGGGGAATCGAAGAAGCAATCGGAGACACGAAGAAAGAAACGGAGAAACGAAGAAAGAAACGCAGTAACGATGAAAGAAACGAAGAAACGAAGAAAGAAACGGAGAATCGGAGAATTAAATGGAGAAACGAAGGTATAAACCGAGAAACGGAGAAACGGAGAAACGCTGAAACGAAGGAAGAAACGGAGAAACGAACAAAGAAACGGAGAAACGAAGAAAGAAACGGAGAAACGGAGAAATAAATGGAGAAACGAACAAAAAAAAACGGAGAAACGAAGAAAGAAACGGAGAAACGGAGAAATAAACGGAGAAACGAAGAAAGAATCGGAGAAACGAAGAAATAAACGGAGAAACGAAGAAAGAAACGGAGAAACGAAGAAATAAACTGGGAATCGAAGAAGCAATCGGAGACACGAAGAAAGAAACGGACAAACGAAGAAAGAAACGGAGAAACGGAGAAATAAATGGAAAAACGAAGAAATAAACGGAGAGACGAAGAAAGAAACGGAGAATCGAAGAAAGAAACGGAGAAACGAAGAAAGAAACGCAGTAACGATGAAAGAAACGAAGAAACGAAGAAAGAAACGGAGAATCGGAGATATAAATGGAGAAATGAAGGAATAAACCGAGAAACGGAGAAACGGAGAAACGGTGAAACGAAGGAAGAAACGGAGAAACGAAGAAAGAAACGGAGAAATGATGAAAGAAACGAAGAAACGAAGAAAGAATCGGAGAAACGAAGAAATAAACGGAGAAACGAAGAAAGAAACGGAGAAACGAAGAAATAAACGGGGAATCGAAGAAGCAATCGGAGAAACGAAGAAAGAAACGGAGAAACGAAGAAATAAACGGAGAGACGAAGAAAGAGACGGAGAAACGAAGAAAGAAACGCAGTAACGATGAAAGAAACGAAGATACGAAGTAAGAAACGGAGAATCGGAGAAATAAATGGAGAAACGAAGGAATAAACCGAGAAACGGAGAAACGGAGAAACGGTGAAACGAAGGCAGAAACGGAGAAACGAAGAAAGAAACGGAGAAATGATGAAAGAAACGAAGAAATGAAGAAAGAATCGGAGAAACGAAGAAATAAACGGAGATACGAAGAAAGAAACGGAGAAACAACGAAATAAACGGGGAATCGGAGAAGCAATCGGAGAAACGAAGAAAGAAACGGAGAAACGAAGAAAGAAACGGAGAAACGGAGAAATAAACGGAGAAACGAAGAAAGAATCGGAGAAACGAAGAAAGAAACGGAGAAACGAAGAAAGAAACGGAGAAACGAAGAAAGAAACGAAGAAACGGAGAAATAAATGGAGAAACGAAGAAATAAACGGAGAAACGAACAAGGAAACAAAGAAACGAAGAAATAAATGGAGAACGAAGAAATAAACGGAGAATCGAAGAAAGAAACGGAGAAACAAAGAAAGAAACGGAGAAACGAACAAAGAAACGGAGAAACGGAGAAATAAATGGAGAAACGAACAAAGAAACGGAGAACCGAACAAAGAAACGAAGAAACGAAGAAAGAAACGGAGAAACGAAGGAAGAAACGGGGATACGAAGAAAGAAACGGAGAAACGAAGAAAGAAACGGAGAAATGATGAAAGAAACGAAGAAACGAAGAAAGAATCGGAGAAACGAAGAAATAAACGGAGAAACGAAGAAATAAACGGGGAATCGAAGAAGCAATCGGAGAAACGAAGAAAGAAACGGAGAAACGAAGAAATAAACGGAGAGACGAAGAAAGAAACGGAGAAACGAAGAAAGAAACGGAGAAACGAAGAAAGAAACGCAGTAACGATGAAAGAAACGAAGAAACGATGAAAGAAACGGTGAATCGGAGAAATAAACGGAGAAACGAAGGAATAAACCGAGAAACGGAGAAACGGAGAAACGGCGAAACGAAGGAAGAAACGGAGAAACGAAGAAAGAAACGGAGAAATGATGAAACAAACGAAGAAACGAAGAAAGAATCGGAGAAACGAAGAAATAAACGGAGAAACGAAGAAAGAAACGGAGAAACGACGAAATAAACGGGGAATCGAAGAAGCAGCGGAGAAACGAAGAAAGAAACGGAGAAACGAAGAAAGAAACGGAGAAACGGAGAAATAAATGGAGAAACGAACAAAAAAAAACGGAGAGACGAAGAAAGAAACGGAGAAACGAAGAAAGAAACGGAGAAACGAAGAAAGAAACGCAGTAACGATGAAAGAAACGAAGAAACGAAGAAAGAAACGGAGAATCGGAGAAATAAATGGAGAAACGAAGGAATAAACCGAGAAACGGAGAAACGGAGAAACGGTGAAACGAAGGCAGAAACGGAGAAACGAAGAAAGAAACGGAGAAATGATGAAAGAAACGAAGAAAGAATCGGAGAAACGAAGAAATAAACGTAGATACGAAGAAAGAAACGGAGAAACGAAGAAGGAAACGGAGAAACGAAGAATGAAACGGAGAAACGAAGAACGAAACGGAGTAACGAAGAAAGAAAGGATGAAACGAAGAAAGAAACGGGGAAACGGAGAAAGAAATGGAGAAACGAAGAAATAAACGGAGAAATGAAGAAAGAAACGGAGAAACGGAGAAAGAAACGGAGAAACGGAGAAATAAACGGAGAAACGAAGAAAGAATCGGAGAAACGAAGAAATAAACGGAGAAACGAAGAAAGAAACGGAGAAACGAAGAAATAAACGGGGAATCGAAGAAGCAATCGGAGAAACGAAGAAAGAAACGGACAAACGAAGAAAGAAACGGAGAAACGGAGAAATAAATGGAGAAACGAAGAAATAAACGGAGAGACGAAGAAAGAAACGGAGAATCGAAGAAAGAAACGGAGAAACGAAGAAAGAAACGCAGTAACGATGAAAGAAACGAAGAAACGAAGAGAGAAACGGAGAATCGGAGAAGTAAATGGAGAAATGAAGGAATAAACCGAGAAACGGAGAAACGGAGAAATGGTGAAACGAAGGAAGAAACGGAGAAACGAAGAAAGAAACACAGTGACGATGAAAGAAACGAAGAAACGAAGAAAAAAACGGAGAATCGGAGAAATAAATGGAGAAACGAAGGAATAAACCGAGAAACGGAGAAACGGAGAAACGATGAAACGAAGGAAGAAACGGAGAAACCAAGAAAGAAACGGAGAAACGAAGAAAGAAACGGAGAAACGAAGAAATAAACGGAGATTCGAAGAAGCAAACGGAGAAACGAAGAACGAAACGGAGAAACGAAGAAAGAAACGGAGAAACGATGAAAGAAACGCAGTAACGATGAAAGAAACGAAGAAACGAAGAAAGAAACGGAGAAACGAAGAAAGAAACGGAGAATCGGAGAAATAAATGGAGAAACGAAGGAATAAACCGACAAACCCAGAAACGGAGAAACGATGAAACCAAGGAAGAAACGGAGAAACGAATAATGAAACGGAGAAACGAAGAAAGAATCGGAGAAACGAAGAAAGAAACGGAGAATCGGAGAAATAAATGGAGAAACGAAGGAATAAACCGACAAACGGAGAAACGGAGAAATGATGAAACGAAGGAAGAAACGGAGAAACGAACAAAGAAACGGAGAAACGAACAAAGAAACGGAGAAACGAACAAAGAAACGGAGAACCGAACAAAGAAACGGAGAAACGAAGAAAGAAACGCAGAAACGAAGAAAGAAACGGGGATACGAAGAAAGAAACGGAGAAACGAAGGAAGAAACGAAGAAAGAAACGGAGAAACGGAGAAATAAATGGAGAAACGAAGAAATAAACGGAGAAACGGACCAGGAAACTGAGAAAGAAACGGAGAGTCGAAGAAAGAAATGGAGAAACGAAGAAAGAAACGGGGATACGAAGAAAGAAACGGAGAAACGAAGGAAGAAACGAAGAAAGAAACGGAGAAACGAAGCAAGAAACGAATAAAGAAACGGAGAATCGGAGAAATAAATGGAGAAACGAAGGAAGAAACTGATAAACGGAGAAATGGAGAAACGATGAAACGAAGGAAGAAACGGAGAAACGAAGAAAGAAACGGAGAAACGATGAAATAAACGGAGAATCGAAAAAGCAAACGGAGAAACGAAGAAAGAAACGGAGAAACGAAGAAAGAAACGGAGAAACGAAGAAAGAAACGCAGAGACGATGAAAGAAACGAAGAAACGAAGAAAGCAACGGAGAATCGGAGAAATAAATGGAGAAACGAAGGAATAAACCGAGAAACGGAGAAACGGAGAAACGATGAAACGAAGGAAGAAACGGAGAAACGAAGAAAGAAACGGAGAAATGAAGAATGAAACGAAGAAACGAAGAAAGAAACGGAGAAACGAAGAAATAAACGGAGAAACGAAGAAATAAACGGAGAATCGAAGAAGCAAACGGAGAAACGAGGAAAGAAACGGAGAAACGAAGAAAGAAACGGAGAAACGAAGAAAGAAACGCAGTAACGATGAAAGAAACGAAGAAACGAAGAAAGAAACGGAGAATCGGAGAAATAAATGGAGAAACGAAGGAATAAACCGACAAACGGAGAAACGGAGAAACGATGAAACGAAGGAAGAAACGGGGAAACGAAGAAAGAAACACAGAATCGGAGAAATAAATGGAGCAACGAATAAATAAACCGAGAATCGGAGAAAGAAACGGAGATACGAAGAAAGAAACGCAGAAACGAAGGAAGAAACGGAGAAACGAAGAAAGAAACGGAGAAACGAAGAAAGAAACGGAGAAATGAAGAAAGATACGGAGAAACGAAGAAATAAATGGAGAAACGAAGAAATAAACGGAGAAACGAAGAAAGAAATGGAGAAACGAAGAAATAAACGGAGAAACGAAGAAAGAAATGGAGAAACGAAGAAAGATACGGAGAAACGAAGAAATAAATGGAGAAACGAAGAAATAATCGGAGAAACGAACAAAGAAACGGAGAAGCGAACAAAGAAACGGAGAAGCGAACAAAGAAACGGAGAAGCGAACAAAGAAACGGAGAAACGAAGAAAGAAACGGAGAAACGAACAAAGAAACGGAGAAACGAAGAAAGAAATGGAGAAATGAAGAAAGATACGGAGAAACGAAGAAATAAATGGAGAAACGAAGAAATAAACGGAGAAACGAAGAAAGAAATGGAGAAACGAAGAAAGATACGGAGAAACGAAGAAATAAATGGAGAAACGAAGAAATAATCGGAGAAACGAACAAAGAAACGGAGAAGCGAACAAAGAAACGGAGAAGCGAACAAAGAAACGGAGAAGCGAACAAAGAAACGGAGAAGCGAACAAAGAAACGGAGAAACGAAGAAAGAAACGGAGAAACGAAGAAAGAAACGGAGAAACGAAGAACGAAACGGAGTAACGAAGAAAGAAACGATGAAACGTAGAAAGAAACGGGGAAACGGAGAAAGAAATGGAGAAACGAAGAAATAAACGGAGAAACGAAGAAAGAAACGGAGAAACGGAGAAAGAAACGGAGAAACGAAGAAATAAACGGAGAAACGAAGAAAGAATCGGAGAAACGAAGAAAGAAACGGAGAATCGGAGAAATAAATGGAGAATCGAAGAAATAGACCGAGAAACGGAGAAAGAAACGGAGAAACGAACAAAGAAACGGAGAAACGAAGAAAGAAACGGAGAAACGAA
Organism: Ptiloglossa arizonensis; assembly: GCF_051014685.1. Taxonomy (NCBI): domain Eukaryota; kingdom Metazoa; phylum Arthropoda; class Insecta; order Hymenoptera; family Colletidae; genus Ptiloglossa; species Ptiloglossa arizonensis. The sequence continues at coordinate 856,406 of NW_027478549.1, forward strand.
CAAAGAAACGGGGAAACGAACAAAGAAACGGAGAAACGAACAAAGAAACGGAGAAACGAACAGAGAAACGGAGAAACGAAGAAAGAAACGCAGAAACGAAGAAAGAAATGGAGAAACGAAGAAAGATACGGAGAAACGAAGAAATAAATGGAGAAACGAAGAAATAAACGGAGAAACGAAGAAAGAAATGGAGAAACGAAGAAAGATACGGAGAAACGAAGAAATAAATGGAGAAACGAAGAAAGAAACGGAGAAACGAACAAAGAAACGGAGAGACGAACAAAGAAACGGAGAAACGAACAAAGAAACGGAGAAACGAACAAGGAAACGGAGAAACGGAGAAATAAATGGAGAAACGTAGAAATAAACCGAGAAACGGAGAAAGAAACGGAGAAACGAACAAAGAAACGGAGAAACGAACAAAGAAACGGAGAAACGAACAAAGAAACGAAGAAACGAAGAAAGAAACGGAGAAACGGAGAAATAAATGGAGAAACGAAGAAATAAACGGAGAAACGAACAAAAAAACGGAGAAACGAACAAAGAAACGGAGAAACGAAGAAAGAAACTGAGAAACGAAGAAAGAAACGGAGAAACAAAGAAAGAAACGGAGAAGCGAACAAAGAAACAGAGAAACGGAGAAATAAATGGAGAAACGAAGAAATAAACGGAGAAACGAAGAAAGAAACGAAGAAACGAAGAAAGAAACGGAGAAACGGAGAAAGAAACGGAGAAACGAAGAAATAAACGGAGAAACGAAGAAAGAATCGGAGAAACGAAGAAAGAAACGGAGAAATAAATGGAGAAACAAAGATATAAACGGAGAAACGAAGAAAGAAACGGAGAAACGAAGAAACGATGAAAGAAACGGAGAAACGAAGAAAGAAACGGAGAAACGAAGAAAGAAACGGAGTACCGAAGAAAGAAACGTAGAAACGGAGAAATAAATGGAGAAACGAAGAAAGAAACGAAGAAACGGAGAAATAAATGGAGAAACGAAGAAATAAACGGAAAACGATCAAGGAATCGAAGAAACGAAGAAATAAATGGAGAAACGAAGAAATAAACGGAGAATCGAAGAAAGAAACGGAGAAACAAAGAAAGAAACGGAGAAGCGAACAAAGAAACAGAGAAACGGAGAAATAAATGGAGAAACGAAGAAATAAACGGAGAAACGAAGAAAGAAACGAAGAAACGAAGAAAGAAACGGAGAAACGGAGAAAGAAACGGAGAAACGAAGAAATAAACGGAGAAACGAAGAAAGAATCGGAGAAACGAAGAAAGAAACGGAGAATCGGAGAAATAAGTGGAGAAACGAAGAAATAGACCGAGAAACGGAGAAACGAACAAAGAAACGGAGAAACGAAGAAAGAAACGGAGAAACGAACAAAGAAACGTGGTAACGAACAAAGAAACAGAGAAACGGAGAAATAAATGGAGAAACGAAGAACGAAACGGAGTAACGAAAAAAGAAACGATGAAACGAAGAATGAAACGGGGAAACGGAGAAAGAAATGGAGAAACGAAGAAATAAACGGAGAAACGAAGAAAGAAACGGAGAAACGGAGAAAGAAACGGAGAAACGAAGAAATAAACGGAGAAACGAAGAAAGAATCGGAGAAACGAAGAAAGAAACGGAGAATCTGAGAAATAAGTGGAGAAACGAAGAAATAGACCGAGAAACGAAGAAATAAACAGAGAAACGAAGAAAGAAACGGAGAAACGGAGAAAGAAACGGAGAAACGAAGAAATAAACGTAGAAACGAAGAAAGAATCGGAGAAACGAAGAAAGAAACGGAGAATCGGTGAAATAAGTGGAGAAACGAAGAAATAGACCGAGAAACGGAGAAACGAACAAAGAAACGGAGAAACGAAGAAAGAAACGGAGAAACGAACAAAGAAACGGGGTAACGAACAAAGAAACGGAGAAACGAACAAAGAAACGGAGAAACGAACAAAGAAACGGAGAAACGAAGAAAGAAACGCAGAAACGAAGAAAGAAACGGGGATACGAAGAAAGAAACGGAGAAACGAAGGAAGAAACGAAGAAAGAAACGGAGAAACGAAGGAAGAAACGAAGAACGAGCGGAGAAACGGAGAAATAAATGGAGAAACGAAGAAATAAACGGAGAAACGGACCAGGAAACGGAGAAAGAAACGGAGAGTCGAAGAAAGAAATGGAGAAACGAAGAAAGAAACGGGGATACGAAGAAAGAAACGGAGAAACGAAGGAAGAAACGAAGAAAGAAACGGAGAATCGGAGAAATAAATGGAGAAACGAAGGAAGAAACCGAGAAACGGAGAAATGGAGAAACGATGAAACGAAGGAAGAAACGGAGAAACGAAGAAAGAAACGGAGAAATGAAGGAATAAACCGAGAAACGGAGAAACGAAGAAAGAAACGGAGTAACGATGAAAGAAACGCAGTGACGATGAAAGAAACGAAGAAACGAAGAAAGCAACGGAGAATCGGAGAAATAAATGGAGAAACGAAGGAATAAACCGACAAACGGAGAAACGGAGGAACGATGAAACGAAGGAAGAAACGGAGAAACGAAGTAAGAAACGGAGAAATGAAGAAAGAAACGAAGAAACGAAGAAAGAAACGGAGAAACGAAGAAATAAACGGAGAAACGAAGAAAGAAACGGAGAAACGAAGAAATAAACGGAGATTCTTAGAAGCAAACGGAGAAACGAAGAAAGAAACGGAGAAACGAAGAATGAAACGGAGAAACGAAGAAAGAAGCGCAGTAACGATGAAGGAAACGAAGAAACGAAGAAAGAAACGGAGAATCGGAGAAATAAATGGAGAAACGAAGGAATAAACCGACAAACGGAGAAACGGAGAAACGATGAGGCGAAGGAAGAAACGGAGAAACGAAGAAAGAAACGGAGAAATGAAGAATGAAACGAAGAAACGATGAAAGAAACGGAGATACGAAGAAAGAAACGGAGAAACGAAGAAAGAAACGGAGAAACGAACAAAGAAACGGAGAAACGAACAAAGAAACGGAGAAACGAACAAAGAAACGGAGAAACGGAGAAATAAATGGAGAAACGAAGAAATAAACCGAGAAACGAACAAGGAAACTGAGATTCGAAGAAAGAAACGGAGAAACGAAGAAAGAAACGGAGAAACGAAGAAAGAAACGGAGAAACGAAAAAAGAAACGGAGATGCGATGAAAGAAACGGAGTAACGAAGAAAGAATCGGAGAAACGGAGAAATAAATGGAGAAACGAAGAAATAAACGGAGAAACGAAGAATGAAACGTAGAAACGAAGAAAGAAATGGAGAAACGAACAAAGAAACGGAGAAACGAACAAAGAAACGGAGAAGCGAACAAAGAAACGGAGAAACGAACAAAGAAACGGAGAAACGAAGAAAGAAACGGAGAAACGGAGAAATAAATGGAGAAACGAAGAAATAAACGGAGAAACGAACAAAGAAACGGAGAAACGAACAAAGAAACGGAGAAACGAAGAAAGAAACGGAGAAACGAAGAAAGAAACGGAGAAATGAAGAAAGAAACGGAGAAACGAAGATAGAAACGGAGAAACGAAGAAAGAGGCGGAGAAAAGATGAAAGAAACGGAGAAACGAAGAAAGAAACGGAGAAACGAAGAAAGAAACGGAGAAATAAATGGAGAAACAAAGATATAAACGGAGAAACGAAGAAAGAAGCGGAGAAACGCAGAAATAAATGGAGAAACGAAGAAATAAACGGAGAAACGAAGAATGAAACGGAGAAACGAAGAAAGAAATGGAGAAACGAAGAAAGATACGGAGAAACGAAGAAATAAATGGAGAAATGAAGATTTAAACGGAGAAACGAACAAAGAAACGGAGAAACGAAGAGAGAAACGGAGAAACGAAGAAAGAAACGGAGAAACGATCAAAGAAACAGAGAAACGAACAAAGAATCGGAGAAACGAAGAAAGAAACGGAGAAACGAAGAAAGAAACGGAGAAACGAAGAAAGATACGGAGAAACGAAGAAATAAATGGAGAAACGAAGAAATAAACGGAGAAACGAACAAAGAAACGGAGAAACGAACAAAGAAACGGAGAAACGAACAAAGAACCGGAGAAACGAACAAAGAAACGGAGAAACGGAGAAATAAATGGAGAAACGAAGAAATAAACCGAGAAACGGAGAAAGAAACGGAGAAACGAACAAAGAAACGGAGAAACGAACAAAGAAATAGAGAAACGAACAAAGAAACGGAGAATCGAACGAAGAGACGGCGAAACGAACAAAGAAACGGAGAATCGACCAAAAAAAGTAGAAACGAACAAAGAAACGGAGAAACGACCAAAAAACGGAGAAACGAACAAAGAAACGGAGAAACGGACAAAGAAACGGAGAAACGGAGAAATGAATGGAGAAGCGAACAAGTAAACGGAGAAACGAAGAAAGAAACGGAGAATCGGAGAAATAAATGGAGAAATGAAGAAATAAACGGAGAAACGAACAAAGAAACGGAGAAACAAAGAAAGAAACGGAGAAACGAACAAAGAAACGGGGAAACGAAGAAAGAAACGGAGAAACGAACAAAGAAACGGAGAAACGGAGAAAGAAACGGAGAAACGAACAAAGAAACGTAGAAACCAACAAAGAAACGGAGAAACGAACAAAAAAACGGAGAAACGAAGAAAGAAACGAAGAAACGAAGAAAGAACCGGGGAAATAAATGGAGAAACGAAGAAATAAACGGAGAATCGAACAAGGAAACGGAGAAACGAAGAAAGAAACGGAGAAACGAAGAATGAAACGGAGAAACGAAGATATAAACGGAGACATGAAGAAAGAAACGGAGAAACAAAGAAAGAAACGGAGAAACGAACAAAGAAACGGAGAAACGAACAAAGAAACGGACAGACGAAGAAAGAAACGAAGAAACGAAGAAAGAAACGGGGAAATAAATGGAGAAACGAAGAAATAATCGGAGAATCGAACAAGGAAACGGAGAAACGAAGAAAGAAACGGAGAAACGAAGAAAGAAACGGAGAAACGAACAAAGAAACGGAGAAACGAACAAAGAAACGGAGAAACGAACAAAGAAACGGAGAAACGAACAAAGAAACGGAGAAACGAAGAAATAAACGGAGAAACGAAGAAAGAAACGAAGAAGCGTAGAAAGAAACGGAGAAACGAGCAAAGAAACGGAGAAACGAAGAAAGATACGGAGAAACGAAGAAATAAATTGAGAAACGAAGATATAAACGGAGAAACGAAGAAAGAAACGGAGAAACGAAGAAAGAAACAGAGAAACGAAGAAAGAAACGGAGAAACGAATAAATAAACAGAGAAACGAACTAAGAAACGGAGAAACGAACAAAGAAACGGAGAAACGAACAAAGAAACGAAGAAACGAACAAAGAAACTGAGAAACGGAGAAATAAATGCAGACACGAACAAATAAACGGAGAAACGAAGATAGGAACGGAGAATCGTAGAAATAAATGGAGAAATGAAGAAATAAACGGAGAAACGAGCAAAGAAACGGGGAAACGAAGAAAGAAACGGAGAAACGAACAAAGAAACGGAGAAACGAACAAAGAAACGGAGAAACGAACAAAGAAACGGAGAAACGAACAAAGAAACGGAGAAACGAACAAAGAAACGGAGAAACGAACAAAGAAACGGAGAAACGAACAAAGAAACGGAGAAACGAACAAAGAAACGGAGAAACGAACAAAGAAACGGAGAAACGAAGAAAGAAACGGAGAAACGAAGAAATAAACGGAGAAACGAAGAAAGAAACGAAGAAGCGTAGAAAGAAACGGAGAAACGAACAAAGAAACGGAGAAACGAAGAAAGAAACGGAGAAACGAACAATGAAACGCAGAAACGAACAATGAAACGGAGAAACGAAGATATAAACGGAGACATGAAGAAAGAAACGGAGAAACAAAGAAAGAAGCGGAGAAACGAACAAAGAAACGGAGAAGCGAACAAAGAAACGGACAAACGAAGAAAGAAACGAAGAAACGAAGAAAGAAACGGGGAAATAAATGGAGAAACGAAGAAATAAACGGAGAATCGAACAAGGAAACGGAGAAACGAAGAAAGAAACGGAGAAACGAAGAATGAAACGGAGAAACGAAGAAAGAAACGGAGAAATGAATGGAGAAACGAAGATATAAACGGAGAAACGAAGGAAGAAACAGAGAAACGAACAAAGAAACGGAGAAACGAAGAAAGAAGCGGAGAAACGAACAATGAAACGCAGAAACGAAGATATAAACGAAGAAATGAAGAAAGAAACGGAGAAACAAAGAAAGAAGAGGAAAAACGAACAAAGAAACGGAGAACCGAACAAAGAAACGGAGAAACGAAGAATGAAACGGAGAAACGAACAAAGAAACGGAGAAACGAAGAAAGAAACGAAGAAACGAAGAAAGAACCGGAGAAACGAACAAAGAAACGGAGAAACGAACAAAGAAACGGAGAAACGAACAAAGAAACGGAGAAACGAACAAAGAAACGGAGAAACGAAGAAAGAAACGGAGAAACGAAGAAAGAAACGGAGAAATAAATGGAGAAACGAAGAAAGAAACGGAGAAACGAAGAAGGAAACGGAGAAACGAAGAAAGAAACGGAGAAACGAAGAAAGAAACGGAGAAACGGAGAAACGGAGAAAGAAACGGAGAAACGAAGAAAGAAACGGAGAAACGAAGAAAGAAACGGAGAAACGGAGAAAGAAACGGAGAAACGAACAAAGAAACGGAGAAACGAAGAAAGAAGAGGAAAAACGAACAAAGAAACGGAGAACCGAACAAAGAAACGGAGAAACGAAGAATGAAACGGAGAAACGAACAAAGAAACGGAGGAACGAAGAAAGAAACGAAGAAACGAAGAAAGAACCGGAGAAACGAAGAAATAAACGGAGAAACGAAGAAAGAAACGAAGAAACGAAGAAAGAAACGGAGAAACGAACAAAGAAACGGAGAAACGAAGAAAGAAACGGAGAAACGAACAATGAAACGCAGAAACGAACAATGAAACGGAGAAACGAAGATATAAACGGAGACATGAAGAAAGAAACGGAGAAACAAAGAAAGAAACGGAGAAACGAACAAAGAAACGGAGAAACGAACAAAGAAACGGACAAACGAAGAAAGAAACGAAGAAACGAAGAAAGAAACGGGGAAATAAATGGAGAAACGAAGAAATAAACGGAGAATCGAACAAGGAAACGGAGAAACGAAGAAAGAAACGGAGAAACGAAGAATGAAACGGAGAAACGAAGAAAGAAACGGAGAAATGAATGGAGAAACGGAGATATAAACGGAGAAACGAAGGAAGAAACAGAGAAACGAACAAAGAAACGGAGAAACGAAGAAAGAAACGGAGAAACGAACAATGAAACGCAGAAATGAAGAAAGAAACGGAGAAACGAACAAAGAAACAGAGAAACGAAGAAACGGACAAAGAAACGGAGAAACGAACAAAGAAACGGAGAAACGAACAAAGAAACGGAGAAACGAACAAAGAAACGGAGAAACGAACAAAGAAACGGAGAAACGGACAAAGAAACGGAGAAACGAAGAAAGAAACGGAGAAACGAAGAAAGAAACGGAGAAATAAATGGAGAAACGAAGAAAGAAACGGAGAAACGAAGAAGGAAACGGAGAAACGAAGAAAGAAACGGAGAAACGAAGAAAGAAACGGAGAAACGAAGAAAGAAACGGAGAAAGAAACGGAGAAACGAAGAAAGAAACGGAGAAACGAAGAAAGAAACGGAGAAACGGAGAAAGAAACGGAGAAACGGAGAAAGAAACGGAGAAACGAACAAAGAAACGGAGAAACGAACAAAGAAACGGAGAAACGAAGAAAGAAACAGAGAAACGAAGAAAGAAACGGAGAAACGTATAAAGAAACAGAGAAACGAACAAAGAAACGAAGAAACGAACAAAGAAACGGAGAAACGAACAAAGAAACGGAGAAACGAACAAAGAAACGGAGAAACGAACAAAGAAACGGAGAAACGAACAAAGAAACGGAGAAACGAACAAAGAAACGGAGAAACGAACAAAGAAACGGAGAAACGAAGAAAGAAACGGAGAAACGAAGAAAGAAACGGAGAAATAAATGGAGAAACGAAGAAAGAAACGGAGAAACGAAGAAAGAAACGGAGAAACGAAGAAAGAAACGGAGAAACAAACAAAGAAACGGAGAAACGAAGAAAGAAACGGAGAAACGACGAATGAAACGGAGAAACGAAGAAAGAAACGGAGAAACGAAGAAAGAAACGGAGAAACGAAGAAAGAAACGGAGAAACGAACAAAGAAAGGAAAAAACGAAGAAAGAAACGGAGAAACGGAGAAATAAATGGAGAAACGAAGAATGAAACGGAGAAACGAAGAAATAAACGGAGAAATGATGAAAGAAACGGGGAAACAAAGAAAAAAACGAAGAAACGAAGAAAGAAACGGAGAAACGAAGAAAGAAACGGAGAAACGAAGGAAGAAACGGAGAAACGAAGAAAGAATCGGAGAACCGAAGAAAGAAACCGAGAAACGACGAAAGAACCGGAGTAACGAAGAAAGATACCGAGAAACGGAGAAATAAACGGAGAAACGGAGAAAGAAATGGAGTAACGAAGAAAGATACCGAGAAACGGAGAAATAAACGGAGAAACGGAGAAAGAAATGGAGAAACGAAGAAATAAACGGAGAAACGAACAAAGAAACGGAGAAACGAAGAAAGAAACGGAGAAACGAACAAAGAAACGGAGAAACGAACAAAGAAAGGAACAAACGAAGAAAGAAACGGAGAGACGGAGAAATAAATGGAGAAACGAAGAATGAAACGGAGAAACGAAGAAATAAACGGAGAAAGGATGAAAGAAACGGAGAAACAAAGAAAGAAACGGAGAAACGAACAAAGAAACGAAGAAACGAAGAAAGAAACGGAGGAATGAAGAATGAAACGGAGAAACGAAGAAAGAAACGGAGAAATAAATGGAGAAACGAAGATATAAACGGAGAAACGAAGAAAGACATGGAGAAACGAAGAACGAAACGGAGAAACGAAGAAAGAAACGGAAAAACGAAGAAAGAATCTGAGAAACGGAAAAATAAATGGAGAAACGAAGAAATAAACGGAGAAACGAAGAAAGAAACGGAGAAACGAAGAAAGAAACGGAGAAACGAAGAAAGAAACGGAGAAACGAAGAAAGAAACGGAGAAACGTAGAAAGAAACGTAGATACGAAGAATGAAACGGAGAAACGAAGAAAGAAACGGAGAAACGAAGAAAGAAATGAAGAAACCAAGAAAGAAACGAAGAAACGAAGAAATAAACGGAGAAACGAACAAAGAAACGGAGAAACAAAGGAAGAAACGGAGGAACGAAGAAAGAATCGGAGAAACGAAGAAAGAAACCGAGAAACGGAGAAATAAATGGAGAAACGAAGAAATAAACGGAGAAACGAAGAAAGAAACGGAGAAACGAAGAAAGAAACGGAGAAACGAAGAAAGAAACGGAGAAATGAAGAAAGAAACGGAGAATCGGAGAAAGAAACGGAGAAACGGAGAAACGAAGAAATAAACCGAGAAACGGAGAAATAAATGGAGAAACGAAGAAAGAAACGCACACACGAAGAAAGAAACGGAGAAACGAAGAAAGAAAGGGAGAAACGAAGAAAGAAATGAAGAAACGAAGAAAGAAACGAAGAAACGAAGAAATAAACTGAGAAACGAAGAAAGAAATGAAGAAACGAAGAAAGAAACGGAGAAACGCACAAAGAAACGGAGAAACGAAGAAAGAAACCGAGAAACGGAGAAATAAATGGAGAAACGAAGAAATAAACGGAGAAACGAAGAAAGAAACGGAGAAACGAAGAAAGAAACGGAGAAACGAAGAAAGAAACGGAGAAACGAAGAAAGAAACGGAGAAACGAAGAAAGAAACGGAGAAACGTAGAAAGAAACGGAGATACGAAGAAAGAAACCGAGAAACGGAGAAATAAATGGAGAAACGAAGAAACAAACGGCGAAACGAAGAAAGAAACGGAGAAACGAAGAAAGAAACAGAGATACGAAGAAAGAAAAGGAGAAACGAAGAAAGAAACGGAGAAATGAAGAAAGAAACGGAGAAACGAAGAAAGAAACGGAGAAACGAAGAAAGAAACGGAGAAATAAATGGAGAAACGAAGAAATAAACCGAGAAACGGAAAAAGAAACGGAGAAACGAACAAAGAAACGGAGAAACGAAGAAAGAAACGGAGAAATGAAGAAAGAAACGGAGAAACGAAGAAAGAAACGGAGAAACGTAGAAAGAAACGGAGAAATGAATGGAGAAACGAAGAAATAAACCGAGAAACGGAAAAAGAAACGGAGAAACGAACAAAGAAACGGAGAAACGAAGAAAGAAACGCAGACCCGAAGAAAGAAACGGAGGAACGGAGAAATAAAAGGAGAAACGAAGAAATAAACGGAGAAACGAAGAAATAAACGGAGAAACGAAGAAAGAAACGGAGAAACGAAGAAAGAAACGGAGAAACGAAGAAAGAAACGGAGAAACGAACAAAGAAACGGAGAAACGAAGAAAGAAACGCAGAAACGAAGAAAGAAACGGAGAAACGAAGAAAGAAACGGAGAAACGAAGAAAGAAACGGAGAAACGGCGAAACGAAGAAATAAACCGAGAAACGGAGAAAGAAACGGAGAAACGAACAAAGAAACGGAGAAACGAAGAAAGAAACGGAGAAACGAACAAAGAAACGGAGAAACGAAGAAAGAAACGGAGAAATAAATGGAGAAACGTAGAAATAAACGGAAAAACGAACAAGGAAGCGGAGAAACGAAGAAAGAAACGGAGAAACGAAGAAAGAAACGGAGAAACGTAGAAAGAAACGGAGATACGAAGAATGAAACGGAGAAACGAAGAAAGAAACGGAGAAACGAAGAAAGAAATGAAGAAACGAAGAAAGAAACGAAGAAACGAAGAAATAAACGGAGAAACGAACAAAGAAACGGAGAAACGAAGGAAGAAACGGAGAAAGGAAGAAAGAATCGGAGAAACGAAGAAAGAAACCGAGAAACGAAGAAAGAACCGGAGTAACGAAGAAAGAAACCGAGAAACGGAGAAATAAATGGAGAAACGAAGAAATAAACGGAGAAACGAAGAAAGAAACGGAGAAACGAAGAAAGAAACGGGGAAACGAAGAAAGAAGCGGAGAAATGAAGAAAGAAACGGAGAATCGAAGAAAGAAACGGAGAAACGGAGAAACGAAGAAATAAACGGAGAAACGAACAAAGAAACGGAGAAACGAACAAAGAAACGGAGAAACGAACAAAGAAACGGAGAAACGAAGAAATAAACGGAGAAACGAAGAAAGAAACGAAGAAGCGTAGAAAGAAACGGAGAAACGAACAAAGAAACGGAGAAACGAACAAAGAAACGGAGAAACGAACAAAGAAACGGAGAAACGCACAAAGAAACGGAGAAACGAAGAAAGAAACGGAGAAACGATCAAAGAAACGGAGAAACGAAGAAAGAAACGGAGAAATAAATGGAGAAACGAAGAAATAAACGGAGAAACGAACAAGGAAACGGAGAAACGAAGAAAGAAACGGAGAAACGAAGAAAGAAACGGAGAAACGTAGAAAGAAACGGAGATACGAAGAAAGAAACGGAGAAACGAAGAAAGAAACGGAGAAACGAAGAAAGAAATGAAGAAACGAAGAAAGAAACGAAGAAACGAAGAAAGAAACTGAGAAACGAACAAAGAAACGGAGAAACGAAGGAAGAAACGGAGAAACGAAGGAAGAATCGGAGAAACGAAGAAAGAAACCGAGAAACGAAGAAAGAACCGGAGTAACGAAGAAAGAAACCGAGAAACGGAGAAATAGATGGAGAAACGAAGAAATAAACGGAGAAACGAAGAAAGAAACGGAGAAACGAAGAAAGAAACGGAGAAACGAAGAAATGAAGAAAGAAACGGAGAATCGAAGAAAGAAACGGAAAAACGGAGAAACGAAGAAATAAACCGAGAAACGGAGGAACGAACAAAGAAACGGAGAAACGAAGATAGAAACGGAGAAACGACGAATGAAACGGAGAAACGAAGAAAGAAACGGTGAAATAAATGGAGAAACGAAGATATAAACGGAGAAACGAAGAAAGAAACGGTGAAACGAAGAAAGAAACGGAGAAACGAAGAAAGAAACAGAGAAACGAAGAAAGAATCGGAGAAACGAAGAAATAAACCGAGAAACGGAGAAAGAAACAAAGACACGAAGAAAGAAACGGAGAAGCGAACAAAGAAACGGAGAAACGAAGAAAGAAACGGAGAAACGAACAGTGAAACGCAGAAACGAAGAATGAAGCGGAGAAACGACGAAATAAACGGAGAAATGAAGAAAGAAACGGAGAAACAAAGAAAGAAACGGAGAAACGAACAAAGAAACGGAGAAACGAAGAAAGAAACGGAGAAACGACGAATGAAACGGAGAAACGAAGAAAGAAACGGTGAAATAAATGGAGAAACGAAGATATAAACGAAGAAACGAAGAAAGAAACGGTGAAACGGAGAAACGAAGAAAGAAACAGAGAAACGAAGAAAGAAACGGAGAAACGAAGAAATAAACCGAGAAACGAAGAAAGAACCGGAGTAACGAAGAAAGAAACCGAGAAACGGAGAAATAAATGGAGAAACGAAGAAATAAACGGAGAAACGAAGAAATAAACGGAGAAATGAAGAAAGACACGGAGAAACAAAGAAAGAAACGGAGAAACAAAGAATGAAACGGAGAAACGAACAAAGAAACAGATGAACGACGAATGAAATGGAGAAACGAAGAAAGAAACGGTGAAATAAATGGAGAAACGAAGATATAAACGGAGAAACGAAGAAAGAAACGGTGAAACGAAGAAAGAAACGGAGAAACGAAGAAAGAAACCGAGAAACGGAGAAATAAATGGAGAAACGAAGAAATAAACGGAGAAACGAAGAAAGAAACGGAGAAACGAAGAAAGAAACGGAGAAACGAAGAAAGAAACGGAGAAATGAAGAAAGAAACGGAGAAACGAAGAAAGAAACGAAGAAACGAAGAAAGAAACGGAGAAACGAACAAAGAAACGGAGAAACGAAGGCAGAAACGGAGAAACGAAGATAGAATCGGAGAAACGAAGAAAGAAACCGAGAAACGAAGAAAGAACCGGAGTAACGAAGAAAGAAACCGAGAAACGGAGAAATAAATGGAGAAACGAAGAAATAAACGGAGAAACGAAGAAATAAACGGAGAAATGAAGAAAGACACGGAGAAACAAAGAAAGAAACGGAGAAACAAAGAATGAAACGGAGAAACGAACAAAGAAACGGATGAACGACGAATGAAATGGAGAAACGAAGAAAGAAACGGTGAAATAAATGGAGAAACGAAGATATAAACGGAGAAACGAAGAAAGAAACGGTGAAACGAAGAAAGAAACGGAGAAACGAAGAAAGAAACCGAGAAACGGAGAAATAAATGGAGAAACGAAGAAATAAACGGAGAAACGAAGAAAGAAACGGAGAAACGAAGAAAGGAACGGAGAAACGAAGAAAGAAACGGAGAAATGAAGAAAGAAACGGAGAAACGAAGAAAGAAACGAAGAAACGAAGAAAGAAACGGAGAAACGAACAAAGAAACGGAGAAACGAAGGCAGAAACGGAGAAACGAAGAAAGAAACGGAGAAACGAAGAAAGAAACGGAGAAACGAAGAAAGAAACGGAGAAATGAAGAAAGAAACGGAGAAACGAAGAAAGAAACGGATAAACGACGAATGAAACGGAGAAACGAAGAAATAAACGGAGAAATGAAGAAAGACACTGAAAAACAAAGAAAGAAACGGAGAAACGAACAAAGAAACGGAGAAACGAAGAAAGAAACGGATGAACGACGAATGAAATGGAGAAACGAAGAAAGAAACGGTGAAATAAATGGAGAAACGAAGATATAAACGGAGAAACGAAGAAAGAAACGGTGAAACGAAGAAATAAACGGAGAAACAAAGAAAGAAACGGAGAAACGAAGAAAGAAACGGAGAAACGAAGAAAGAAACGGAGAAATGAAGAAAGAAACGGAGAAACGAAGAAAGAAACGAAGAAACGAAGAAAGAAACGGAGAAACGAACAAAGAAACGGAGAAACGAAGGCAGAAACGGAGAAACGAAGAAAGAATCGGAGAAACGAAGAAAGAACCTGAGAAACGAAGAAAGAACCGGAGTAACGAAGAAAGAAACCGAGAAACGGAGAAATAAATGGAGAAACGAAGAAATAAACAGAGAAACGAAGAAATAAACGGAGAAATGAAGAAAGACACGGAGAAACAAAGAAAGAAACGGAGAAACGGACAAAGAAACGGAGAAACGAACAAAGAAACGGATGAACGACGAATGAAATGGAGAAACGAAGAAAGAAACGGTGAAATAAATAGAGAAACGAAGATATAAACGGAGAAACGAAGAAAGAAACGGTGAAATAAATGGAGAAACGAAGATATAAACGGAGAAACGAAGAAAGAAACGGTGAAACGAAGAAAGAAACGGAGAAACGAAGAAAGAAACCGAGAAACGTAGAAATAAATGGAGAAACGAAGAAATAAACGGAGAAACGAAGAAAGAAACGGAGAAACGAAGAAAGAAACGGAGAAACGAAGAAAGAAACGGAGAAATGAAGAAAGAAACGGAGAAACGAAGAAAGAAACGAAGAAACGAAGAAAGAAACGGAGAAACGAACAAAGAAACGGAGAAACGAAGGCAGAAACGGAGAAACGAAGAAAGAAACGGAGAAACGAAGAAAGAAACGGAGAAACGAAGAAAGAAACGGAGAAATGAAGAAAGAAACGGAGAAACGAAGAAAGAAACGGATAAACGACGAATGAAACGGAGAAACGAAGAAATAAACGGAGAAATGAAGAAAGACACGGAGAAACAAAGAAAGAAACGGAGAAACGAAGAAAGAAACGGATGAACCGCGAATGAAATGGAGAAACGAAGAAAGAAACGGTGAAATAAATGGAGAAACGAAGATATAAACGGAGAAACGAAGAAAGAAACGGTGAAACGAAGAAAGAAACGGAGAAGCGAAGAAAGAAACAGAGAAACGAAGAAAGAAACGGAGAAACGAAGAAATAAACCGAGAAACGGAGAAAGAAACGGAAAAACGAAGAAAGAAACAGAGAAACGAACAATGAAACGCAGAAACGTAGAATGAGACGGAGAAACGAAGAAACAAACGGAGGAATGAAGAAAGAAACGGAGAAACAAAGAAAGAAACGGAGAAACGAACAAAGAAACGGAGAAACGAAGAAAGAAATGAAGAAACGAAGAAAGAAACGAAGAAACGAAGAAAGAAACGGAGAAACGAAGAAAGAAACGGAGAAACGAACAAAGAAACGGAGAAACGAAGGAAGGAACGGAGAAACGAAGAAAGAATCGGAGAAACGAACAAAGAAACCGAGAAACGAAGAAAGAACCGGAGTAACGAAGAAAGAAACCGAGAAACGGAGAAACAAATGGAGAAACGAAGAAATAAACGGAGAAACGAAGAAAGAAACGGAGAAACGAAGAAAGAAACGGAGAAACGAAGAAAGAAACGGAGAAACGAAGAAATAAACCGAGAAACGGAGAAAGAAACGGTAAAAACGAAGAAAGAAACAGAGAAACGAACAATGAAACGCAGAAACGTAGAATGAGACGGAGAAACGAAGAAATAAACGGAGAAATGAAGAAAGAAACGGAGAAACGAACAAAGAAACGGAGAAACGAACAAAGAAACCGAGAAACGAAGAAAGAACCGGAGTAACGAAGAAAGAAACCGAGAAACGGAGAAACAAATGGAGAAACGAAGAAATAAACGGAGAAACGAAGAAAGAAACGGAGAAACGAAGAAAGAAACGGAGAAACGAAGAAAGAAACGGAGAAATGAAGAAAGAAACGCAGAATCGAAGAAAGAAACGGTGAAACGGAGAAACGAAGAAATAAACCGAGAAACGGAGAAAGAAACGGAGAAACGAACAAAGAAACGGAGAAACGAAGAAAGAAACGGAGAAACGGAGAAAGAAATGAAGAAACGAAGAAATAAACGGAGAAACGAAGAAAGAAACGGAGAAACGAAGAAATAAACGGAGAAACGAAGAAAGAAACAAAGAAACGAAGAAGGAAACGGAGAAGCGAACAAAGAAACGGAGAAACGAAGAAAGAAACGGAGAAACGAACAATGAAACGCAGAAACGAAGAATGAAGCGGAGAAACGAAGAAATAAACGGAGAAATGAAGAAAGAAACGGAGAAACAGAGAAAGAAACGGAGAAACGAACAAAGAAACGGAGAAGCGAAGAAAGAAACGGAGGAACGACGAATGAAACGGAGAAACGAAGAAAGAAACGGTGAAATAAATGGAGAAACGAAGATATAAAAGGAGAAACGAAGAAAGAAACGGTGAAACGAAGAAAGAAACGGAGAAACGAAGAAAGAAACAGAGAAACGAACAATGAAACGCAGAAACGTAGAATGAGACGGAGAAACGAAGAAAGAAACGGGGAAACGAAGAAAGAAACGGAGAATCGGAGAAATAAATGGAGAAACGAAGAAATAAACGGAGAAACGGAGAAATAAATGGAGAAACGAAGAAATAAACGGAGAAACGAACAAAGAAACGGAGAAACGAAGAAAGAAACTGAGAAACGAAGAAAGAAACGGAGAAACGAACAAAGAAACGGAGAAACGAACAAAGAAACGGAGAAACGAACAAAGAAACGCAGAAACGAAGAAAGAAACGGAGGAACGGAGAAATAAATGCAGAAGCGAAGAAGTAAACGGAGAAACGAACAAAGAAACGGAGAAACGGAGAAAGAAACGGAGAAATAAATGGAGAAACGAAGAAATAAACGGAGAAACGAACAAGGAAACGGGGAAACGAAGAAAGAAACGGTGAAACGAAGAAAGAAACGGAGAAACGAAGAAAGAAACAGAGAAACGAAGAAAGAAACGGAGAAACGAAGAAATAAACCGAGAAACGGAGAAAGAAACGGAAAAACGAAGAAAGAAACAGAGAAACGTACAATGAAACGCAGAAACGTAGAATGAGACGGAGAAACGAAGAAATAAACGGAGAAATGAAGAAAGAAACGGAGAAACGAAGAAAGAAACGGAGAAATGAAGAAAGAAACGGAGAAACGAAGAAAGAAACGGAGAAACGAAGAAACAAACGCAGAAACGAAGAAAGAAACGGAGAAAGGAAGAAAGAAACGTGGAAACGAAGAAAGAAACGGAGAAACGAAGAAAGAAACGGAGAAACGAAGAAAGAAATGAAGAAACGTAGAAAGAAACGAAGAAACGAAGAAAGAAACGGAGAAACGAACAAAGAAACGGAGAAACGAAGGCAGAAACGGAGAAACGAAGAAAGAAACGGAGAAACGAAGAAAGAAACGGAGAAACGAACAAAGAAACGGAGAAACGAAGACAGAAACGGATAAACGACGAATGAAACGGAGAAACGATGAAAGAAACGGTGAAATAAATGGAGAAACGAAGATATAAACGGAGAAACGAAGAAAGAAACGGTGAAACGAAGAAAGAAACGGAGAAACGAAGAAAGAACCGGAGTAACGAAGAAAGAAACCGAGAAACGGAGAAATAAATGGAGAAACGAAGAAATAAACGGAGAAACGAAGAAAGAAACGGAGAAACGAAGAAAGAAACGGAGAAACGAAGAAAGAAACGGAGAAACGAAGAAATAAACCGAGAAACGGAGAAAGAAACGGAAAAACGAAGAAAGAAACAGAGAAACGAACAATGAAACGCAGAAACGTAGAATGAGACGGAGAAACGAAGAAATAAACGGAGAAATGAAGAAAGAAACGGAGAAACAAAGAAAGAAACGGAGAAACGAACAAAGAAACGGAGAAACGAAGAAAGAAACGGGGAAACGAAGAAAGAAACGGAGAATCGGAGAAATAAATGGAGAAACGAAGAAAGAAACGGAGAAACGAAGAAATAAACCGAGAAACGGAGAAAGAAACGGAAAAACGAAGAAAGAAACAGAGAAACGAACAATGAAACGCAGAAACGTAGAATGAGACGGAGAAACGAAGAAATAAACGGAGAAATGAAGAAATAAACGGAGAAACGGAGAAATAAATGGAGAAAAGAAGAAATAAACGGAGAAACGAACAAAGAAACGGAGAAACGAAGAAAGAAACTGAGAAACGAAGAAAGAAACGGAGAAACGAACAAAGAAACGGAGAAACGAACAAAGAAACGGAGAAACGAACAAAGAAACGCAGAAACGAAGAAAGAAACGGAGGAACGGAGAAATAAATGCAGAAGCGAAGAAGTAAACGGAGAAACGAACAAAGAAACGGAGAAACGGAGAAAGAAACGGAGAAATAAATGCAGAAACGAAGAAATAAACGGAGAAACGAACAAGGAAACGGGGAAACGAAGAAAGAAACGGTGAAACGAAGAAAGAAACGGAGAAACGAAGAAAGAAACAGAGAAACGAAGAAAGAAACGGAGAAACGAAGAAATAAACCGAGAAACGGAGAAAGAAACGGAAAAACGAAGAAAGAAACAGAGAAACGAACAATGAAACGCAGAAACGTAGAATGAGACGGAGAAACGAAGAAATAAACGGAGAAATGAAGAAATAAACGGAGAAACGGAGAAATAAATGGAGAAAAGAAGAAATAAACGGAGAAACGAACAAAGAAACGGAGAAACGAAGAAAGAAACTGAGATACGAAGAAAGAAACGGAGAAACGAACAAAGAAACGGAGAAACGAACAAAGAAACGGAGAAACGAAGAAAGAAACGTAGAAACGAAGAAAGAAACGGAGGAACGGAGAAATAAATGCAGAAACGAAGAAATAAACGGAGAAACGAACAAAGAAACGGGGAAACGAAGAAAGAAACGGTGAAACGAAGAAAGAAACGGAGAAACGAAGAAAGAAACAGAGAAACGAAGAAAGAAACGGAGAAACGAAGAAATAAACCGAGAAACGGAGAAAGAAACGGAAAACCGAAGAAAGATACAGAGAAACGAACAATGAAACGCAGAAACGTAGAATGAGACGGAGAATCGAAGAAATAAACGGAGAAATGAAGAAAGAAACGGAGAAACGAAGAAAGAAACGGAGAAATGAAGAAAGAAACGGAGAAACGAAGAAAGAAACGGAGAAACGAAGAAACAAGCGCAGAAACGAAGAAATAAATGGAGAAAAGAAGAAATAAACGGAGAAACGAACAAAGAAACGGAGAAACGAACAAAGAAACGGAGAAACGAACAAAGAAACGGAGAAACGAACAAAGAAACGGAGAAACGAACAAAGAAACGGAGAAACGAAGAAAGAAACGCAGAAACGAAGAAAGAAATGGAGAAACGAAGAAATAAACGGAGAAACGAAGTAAGAAACGGAGATACGAAGAAAGAAACGGAGAAACGAAGAAAGAAACGGAGAAACGAAGAAAGAAACGGAGAAACGAACAAAGAAACGGAGAAACGAACAAAGAAACGGAGAAACGGAGAAATAAATGGAGAAACGAAGAAATAAACGGACAAACGAACAAGGAAACGGAGAAACGAAGAAAGAAACGGAGAATCGGTGAAATAAATGGAGAAACGAAGAAATAAACCGAGAAACGAAGAATGAAACGGAGGAACGAAGAAAGAAACGGAGGAACGGAGAAATAAATGCAGAAACGAAGAAATAAACGGAGAAACGAACAAAGAAACGGAGAAACGGAGAAAGAAACGGAGAAATAAATGGAGAAACGAAGAAATAAACGGAGAAACGAACAAGGAAACGGGGAAACGAAGAAAGAAACGGTGAAACGAAGAAAGAAACGGAGAAACGAAGAAAGAAACAGAGAAACGAAGAAAGAAACGGAGAAACGAAGAAATAAACCGAGAAACGGAGAAAGAAACGGAAACCGAAGAAAGAAACAGAGAAACGAACAATGAAACGCAGAAACGTAGAATGAGACGGAGAATCGAAGAAATAAACGGAGAAATGAAGAAAGAAACGGAGAAACGAAGAAAGAAACGGAGAAATGAAGAAAGAAACGGAGAAACGAAGAAAGAAACGGAGAAACGAAGAAACAAACGCAGAAACGAAGAAAGAAACGGAGAAACGAAGAAAGAAACGGAGAATCGGAGAAATAGATGGAGAAACGAAGAAATAAACGGAGAAACGGAGAAATAAATGGAGAAACGAAGAAATAAACGGAGAAACGAACAAAGAAACGGAGAAACGAACAAAGAAACGAAGAAACGAAGAAAGAAACGGAGAAATAAATGGAGAAACAAAGAAATAAACGGAGAAACGAACAAGGAAACGGAGAAACGAAGAAAGAAACGGAGAAACGAAGAAATAAACCGAGAATCGGAGAAAGAAACGGAGAAACGAAGAAAGAAACGGAGAAACGGAGAAATAAATCGAGAAACGAAGGAAGAAACGGAAAACGAAGAAAGAAACGGAGAAACGAAGAAAGAAACGGAGATACGAAGAAAGAAACGGAGAAACGTAGAAAGAAATGGAGAAACGAAGAAATAAACGGAGAAACGAAGTAAGAAACGGAGATACGAAGAAAGAAACGGAAAAACGAAGAAAGAAACGGAGAAACGAAGAAAGAAACGGAGAAACGAACAAAGAAACGGAGAAACGAACAAAGAAACGGAGAAACGGAGAAATAAACGGAGAAACGAAGAAATAAACGGACAAACGAACAAGGAAACGGAGAAACGAAGAAAGAAACGGAGAATCGGTGAAATAAATGGAGAAACGAAGAAATAAACCGAGAAACGGAGAAAGAAACGGAGAAACGAAGAAAGAAACGGAGAAACGAAGAAAGAAACGGAGAAACGATCAAAGAAACGGAGAAACGAACAAAGAATCGGAGAAACGAAGAAAGAAACGGAGAAACGCAGAACTAAATGGAGAAACGAAGAAATAAACGGAGAAACGAAGAATCAAACGGAGAAACGAAGAAAGAAACGGAGAAACGAAGTAAGAAACGGAGAAACGAACAAAGAAACGGAGAAACGAACAAAGAAACGGAGAAACGAACAAAGAAACGGAGAAACGAAGAAAGAAACGGAGAAACGAACAAAGGAACGGAGAAACGAAGAAAGAAACGGGAAACGAAGAAAGAAACGGAGGAACGAAGAAAGAAACGGAGAAACGAAGAAAGAAACGGTGAAACGAAGAATGAAACGGAGGAACGAACAATGAAACGCAGAAACGTAGAATGAGACGGAGAATCGAAGAAATAAACGGAGAAATGAAGAAAGAAACGGAGAAACGAAGAAAGAAACGGAGAAATGAAGAAAGAAACGGAGAAACGAAGAAAGAAACGGAGAAACGAAGAAACAAACGCAGAAACGAAGAAAGAAACGGAGAAACGAAGAAAGAAACGGAGAATCGGAGAAATAAATGGAGAAACGAAGAAATAAACGGAGAAACGGAGAAATAAATGGAGAAACGAAGAAATAAACGGAGAAACGAACAAAGAAACGGAGAAACGAACAAAGAAACGAAGAAACGAAGAAAGAAACGGAGAAATAAATGGAGAAACAAAGAAATAAACGGAGAAACGAACAAGGAAACGGAGAAACGAAGAAAGAAACGGAGAAACGAAGAAATAAACCGAGAATCGGAGAAAGAAACGGAGAAACGAAGAAAGAAACGGAGAAACGGAGAAATAAATCGAGAAACGAAGGAAGAAACGGAAAACGAAGAAAGAAACGGAGAAACGAAGAAAGAAACGGAGATACGAAGAAAGAAACGGAGAAACGTAGAAAGAAATGGAGAAACGAAGAAATAAACGGAGAAACGAAGTAAGAAACGGAGATACGAAGAAAGAAACGGAAAAACGAAGAAAGAAACGGAGAAACGAAGAAAGAAACGGAGAAACGAACAAAGAAACGGAGAAACGAACAAAGAAACGGAGAAACGGAGAAATAAACGGAGAAACGAAGAAATAAACGGACAAACGAACAAGGAAACGGAGAAACGAAGAAAGAAACGGAGAATCGGTGAAATAAATGGAGAAACGAAGAAATAAACCGAGAAACGGAGAAAGAAACGGAGAAACGAAGAAAGAAACGGAGAAACGAAGAAAGAAACGGAGAAACGATCAAAGAAACGGAGAAACGAACAAAGAATCGGAGAAACGAAGAAAGAAACGGAGAAACGCAGAACTAAATGGAGAAACGAAGAAATAAACGGAGAAACGAAGAATCAAACGGAGAAACGAAGAAAGAAACGGAGAAACGAAGTAAGAAACGGAGAAACGAACAAAGAAACGGAGAAACGAACAAAGGAACGGAGAAACGAAGAAAGAAACGGGAAACGAAGAAAGAAACGGAGGAACGAAGAAAGAAACGGAGAAACGAAGAAAGAAACGGTGAAACGAAGAATGAAACGGAGGAACGAACAAAGAAACGGAGAAACGAACAAAGAAACGGAGAAACGAACAAAGAAACGGAGCAACGAACAAAGAATCGGAGAAACGATGAAAGAAACGGAGAAACGGAGAAATAAATGGAGAAACGAAGAAATAAACGGAGAAACGAACGAGGAAACGGAGAAACGAAGATAGAAACGGAGAAACGAAGAAACAAACGTTTCTCCGTTTCTCCGTTTCTCGGTTTCGTCCTTTCTCCGTTTCTCGGTTTCTCGGTTTCTCCGTTCCTCCGTTTCTCGGTTTCTCCGTTTCTCGGTTTCTCCGTTTCTCCGATTCTCGGTTTCTCCGATTCTCGGTTTCTCCGTTTCTCCGTTTCTCGGTTTCTCCGTTTCTCGGTTTCTCGGTTTATCCGTTTCTCCGTTTCTCGGTTTCTCCGTTTCTCCGTCTCTCGGTTTCTCCGTTTCTCGGTTTCTGCGTTTCTCCGTTTCTCGGTTTTTCCATTTCTCCGTTTCACCGTTTTTTGTTCGTTTCTCCATTTATTTCTCCGATTCTCCGTTTCTTTCTTTGTTTCTCCGTTTCTTTCATCGTTTCTCCGTTTCTTTCTTCGTTCCTCCGTTTCTTTCTTCGTTTCCCGTTTCTTTCTTCGTTTCTCCGTTCCTTTGTTCGTTTCTCCGTTTCTTTCTTTGCTTCTCCGTTTCTTTGTTCGTTTCTCCGTTTCTTTGTTCGTGTCTCCATTTCTTTCTTAGTTTCTCCGTTTCTTTCTTCGTTTCTCCGTTTCTTTCATCGTTTCTCCGTTTCTTTCTTCGTTCCTCCGTTTCTTTCTTCGTTTCCCGTTTCTTTCTTCGTTTCTCCGTTCCTTTGTTCGTTTCTCCGTTTCTTTCTTTGCTTCTCCGTTTCTTTGTTCGTTTCTCCGTTTATTTCTTCATTTCTCCATTTATTTCTCCGATTCTCCGTTTATTTCTTCCTTGCTCCATTTATTTCTCCTTTTCTCCGTTTCTTTGTTCGTTTCTCCGTTCCTTTGTTCGCTTCTCCATTTATTTCTCCGTGTCTTCGTTTCTTTTTTCGTTTCTACGTTTCTTTGTTCGTTTCTCCGGTTCTTTGTTCGTTTCTCCGTTTCTTTCTTCGTTTATCCGTTTCTTTCTTCGTTTCTCCGTTTCTTTCTTCGTTTCTCCGTTTCTTTCTTCGATTCTCCTTTTCTGTCTTCGTTTCTCCGTTTCTTTGTTCGTTTCTCTGTTTATTTCTTCATTTCTCCATTTATTTCTCCGTTTCTCCGTTTCTTTCTTCGTTTCTCCGTTTCTTTGTTCGTGTCTCCATTTCTTTCTTAGTTTCTCCGTTTCTTTCTTCGTTTCTCCGTTTCTTTCTTCGTTTCTCCGTTTCTTTCTTCGTTTCTCCGTTTCTTTGTTCGTTTCTCCGTTTCTTTCTTCGTGTCTCGGTTTCTTTCTTCGTTTCTTCGTGTCGTTCTTCGGTTCTCCGTTTCTTTCTTCGTTTCTCCGTTTCATTCTTCGTTTCTGCGTTTCTTTGTTCGTTTCTCTGTTCCTTTCTTCGTTTCTCCGTTTCTTTCTTCGTTTCTCCGTTTATTTCTTCGATTTCTTCATTTATTTTTCCGTTTCTCCGTTTCTTTCTTTGTTTCTCCGTTTCTTTGTTCGTTTCTCCGTTTCTTTGTTCGTTTCTCCCATTCTTTCTTCGTTTCTTCGTTTCTTTGTTCGTTTCACCGATTCTTTCTCCGTTTCTCTGTTTATTTCTTCGTTTCTCCTTTTATTTCTCCGATTCTCCGTTTCTTTCTTTGTTTCTTCTTATCTTTCTTCGTTACTCCGTTTCTTTCTTCGTTTCTCCGTTTCCTTCTCCGTTTCTCGGTTTATTTCTTCGTTTCCACATTTATTTCTCCGTTTCTTTCTTCGTTTCTCCGTTTCTTTCTTCGTTTCTCCGTTTATTTCTTCGTTTCTCCATTTATTTCTCCGTATCTCCGTTTCTTTCTCCGTTTCTCCGTTTCTTTCTTCGTTTCTCCGTTCCTTTCTCCGTTTCTCGGTTTATTTCTTCGTTTCTCCATTTATTTCTCCGTTTCTCCGTTTCTTTCTTCGTTTCTCCGTTTCTTTCTTCGTTTCTCCGTTTATTTCTTCGTTTCTCCATTTATTTCTCCGTATCTCCGTTTCTTTCTCCGTTTCTCCGTTTCTTTCTTCGTTTCTCCGTTTCTTTGTTCGTTTCTCCCATTCTTTCTTCGTTTCTCCGTTTCTTTGTTCGTTTCACCGTTTCTTTCTCCGTTTCTCCGCTTCTCCGTTTCTCCGTTTCTCGGTTTCTCCGTTCCAAGGTTTCTCCGTTTCTCCCTTTCTCGGTTTTTCCGTTTCTCCGTTTCTCCGTTTCACCGTTTTCTGTTCGTTTCTCCATTTATTTCTCGGATTCTCCGTTTCATTCATCGTTTCTCCATTTATTTCTCCGTTTCTCCGTTTCTTTCTACGTTTCTCCGTTTCTTTGTTCGTTTCACCATTTCTTTGTTCGTGTCCGCATTTATTTCTCCGTTTCGCCGTTTGTTTCTTCGTTTCTCCGTTTCGTTGTTCGTTTCTCCGATTCTTTGTTCGTTTCTCCTTTTCTTTGTTTCTTTGTTCGTTTCTTCGTTTCTTTCTTCGTTTGTCCGTTTCTTTGTTCGCTTCTCCGTTTCTTTGTTCGTTTCTCCGTTTCTTTCTTTGTTTCTCTGTTTGTTTCTTCGTTTCTCCATTTATTTCTTCGTTTCTCCCTTTCTTTCTTCGTTTCACCGTTTCTTTCTTCGTTTCTCCGTTTATTTCTTCGTTTCTCCATTTATTTCTTCGTTTCGCCGTTTCTTTCTTCGTTTCTCCGTTTCTTTCTTCGTTTGTCCGTTTCTCTCTTCGTTTCTCCGTTTCTTCCTTCGTTCCTTCGTTTCTCCGTTTCTCCGTTTCTCCGTTTCTCCGTTTCGATTAAATGATTGTAATAGTTATAATTTCTATTATAAATCATTTGAGCTATAGTTAAATTATACACTAATACTCTAAATACATATTTAATATATTTTTTAATCTCTTTAGCCCCCAGAAGAATTTTCTTTAGCATATTTACTGTATATAATAATTTACACAGAATCGGAAATAAATCTAATTATTTATTTATAATAATTATTTTTTAATCATTTATTTCTAAAATTGGGATGTACTCTTTAAATGGTCGATTCATTTCTTTAATTTATTCATTAAATTGAATTAATCTATTCTTTATAATAACTTTAATAAAATTAATCCCTATAATTATTATAGAACTCGTATTAAAATTTAATAATGAAATTTATTTTATTTGCCTAATTAATGTAATTATTGCCCCTATCATTTGCTTAAATAAAAAATCAATCAAAATAATTATAGTATATTCATCTGTTATACAAACATCTATTATAGTTATTTTATTAATAATTAACAAATATACATTTTTAACATATTTCATTTTATATTCAAAAATTTCTTCAATTTTAATTTTTATATTTAAAATAATAAAGATTAATTCTTCTTCCTTATTTAATATATTAACCTCTAATAAAAGAAAAATTATTTTATACTCAATAATTATTATGTACACAAATTTCCCACCTATAGCACTCTTTATACTGAAATGAATCGTCCTAGAAACATTAATAAATTCAAGAATAAAATTTATACTTTTAATAATTGTACATCTTTTTATAAGATTAATTACATCATGAAATTATTTAAATATATTCTTCTTATATTTTTTCCCTTCAATTAAATAAAAAATATATAACTAAATTAACCTTAATTTTCTAAACTGTTACCTATTTATAACTTTTTTAATATTTATATTTATATTTATGATCTACTGGTTATATTAATTTTTAGCATAATTAATATATGTATTCAACAAATCACAAAAATATTGAGATATTATATTTCATATCAGCTATATGATCTGGTATAATTGATTCTTCTTTAAGGATACTAATTCGAATAGAATTAAATAGGCCAGGAACTTGAATTAATATCGACCAAATTTATAACTCAATTGTAACATCACATGCTTTTGTAATAATTTTTTTTATAGTTTTACCATTTATAATCGGAGGATTCGGAAACTGAATAATTCCCTTAATAATTGGATTCCCTGATACAGCATTTCCCCGAATAAATAATATAAGATTGTGACTAATCCCCCCTTCATTATTACTTTTAATTCTTACAACACTATTATTCCCAGGCTCGGGAACTGGATGAACAATCTACCCTCCTTTGTCATCAAATCTTTATCACCCATCTTCATCTATAGACTTAACAATTTTTTCTTTGCATATTGCAGGTATCTCTTCAATTATAGGATCAATTAATTTTATTGTTACAATTCTTAAAATAAAAAATAATGCTTTAAAATTCGATCAAATATCCTTATTTGCTTGGTCAGTATTAATTACTACAATTTTGCTTCTTCTCTCACTACCTGTATTAGCCGGAGCTATTACTATGTTATTAACAGACCGAAATTTAAATACTTCCTTCTTTGATCCTACTGGGGGAGGGAACCCAATTTTATTTCAACATTTATTTTGATTTTTTGAGCATCCTGAATTCTATATTTTAATTTTACCCGGGTTTGGATTAATCTCCCATATCATTTTCAATGAAAGAGGGAAAAAGGAAACTTTTGGGAACCTAGGGATAGTTTATGCAATACTCGGAATTGGATTTCTAGGATTTATTGTGTGAGCACATCACATATTCACAGTAGGCTTAGATGTAGACACACGAGCTTATTTCACTTCGGCAACTATAATCATAGCAATTCCCACAGGAATCAAAGTATTTAGATGACTAGCTACGTACTACGGGTCAAAACTTATTATTAATCCTTCTATTATTTGTTAATTTGGCTTTATTTTTTTATTTACAATAGGAGGATTAACAGGAATTATATTATCAAACTCATCTATTGATATTATACTACATGATACATACTGTGTTGTCTCTCATTTCCACTATGTACTGTCAATAGGAGCAGTATTTTCTATTATTGCTTCATTAATTCATTGATTCCCTTTATTCACAGGATTTACCCTAAATCAATTTTATCTTAAAACTCAATTTTATATAATATTTATTGGGGTAAATATAACTTTTTTCCAGCAGCATTTTTTAGGAATGATAGGAATACCTCGACGTTATTCAGATTACCCGGATTCCTACTACTGTGAACATTTATTATCATCTATTGGCTCAATAATTTCATTCAAAAGAATAATTTTACTCCTGTTTATTATATTGGAGAGATTTATAACTAAACGTCTAGCTATATTTAAATTTAATCAATCATCACTAGAATGACCCCAAAACTTTTCGCCAAAAGACCACTCATTCCTATCTATTCCTCTAATTATTAAAAACAAATCTTAATATGGCAGATTAGTGCATGAATTTAAGATTCATTTATAAAATTTAATATTTTTATTGAAAATGTCCCATTGAAAAATAATTAATTTCCAAGACCCCAATTCGCCATATGCCGATAATTTAAATCTTTTTCACAACTTAACAATAATTATAATAATTATAATCTCTTCATTAACTCTAATAATTATATTAGATATTTTTACTAATAAATTTATCAATCGATTTTTACTTAAAAATCATCATATTGAAATTGTATGAACTTTACTCCCAATAATAATTTTAGGAGTAATTGCACTTCCTTCTTTAAAAACCCTATATTTTATTGATGAACTATGAATACCCGTATACTTAACAATCAAATCAATAGGGCACCAATAATATTGATCCTATGAATACCCAGAATTTAATAATTTAAATTTTGACTCCTATATAGATAAAGATTTAAATAATATTTACATTTTTCGTCTCCTAGACGTAGATAATCGAATAATTATTCCATCTAATACACTAATTCGAATATTAAAAACATCAAACGACGTAATTCACTCTTGAACTGTTCCGTCTTTAGGCTTAAAAATAGACTCAGTACCAGGGCGAATTAACCAAATAAATTTAATTACTGATCGACCTGGAGTATTTTTCGGACAATGTTCTGAAATCTGCGGATCTAATCACAGATTTATGCCAATTGTTGTGGAAAGAACTAATTATTCAAACTTTATTAATTGAATTAACAACCAAAATTAAATTTTAACCTACTCATATAATATTTAATTAAATCAAATCATTAGATGTCTGACAAAAGAATTGATATTTTAAATCAAATTATAGTAATAAATTACTTCTAATGATTAAATAAACCTAATAGAAATTAGTTAAATCTATAACATTAAATTGTCATTTTAAAATTATTACAACATAATATTTTTGTCATAAAATAAAATAAATATAATTTGATTTTTAATCAAATTAAAAACTTACCTTCTTATTAAAATATATATACATTTCATCCCTCAAATAATACCCCTTCACTGATCATCTTTATATTTAACTATTCTAATCTTATTAATTATTATACTTTCAAATATTTATTTTATCAACATTAATAAAATAAAATTATTGACAATAAAAAAATTTTACCTGAATAATTGAACAAATATTATATATGATAAATGATATCAAACTTATTTTCTATTTTTGACCCATCGACAAGAAATAATTTATCATTAAATTGATTTAGACTTACACTGCCATTCATTTTCATCCCAATAAAATTTTGAGTTCTAAATTCACGATATCAAACATTTTGAAACATATATTTAAAATTTTTACACTCAGAATTTAAAATCTTGACAAAAAGAAACTTTACTAAAAATTTACTAATCTTTAACAGACTTATATTTATAATCCTATTTTTTAATTTTTTAGGATTATTCCCATACATTTCTACCCCTTCAAGACATGTATCAATTAATTTATCTATATCATTATTTATATGAATTAGATTTATAATTTTTGGGTGGACTATCAATGCTAAAAAAATATTTATTCATCTAGTACCAAGAAATACCCCCTTTATATTAATAAATTTTATAGTATTAATTGAAACAATTAGAAACATTATTCGACCCTGAACATTAACTATTCGATTAACAGCTAATATACTAGCAGGGCATCTTCTACTATCTTTATTAGGCTCAACTGTTAGAAAATTTCTAATTTGGATACCTTTTACAATTTTAATTCAAAACATATTGTTTATTTTAGAAATTTCAGTCTCCTTAATTCAAATATACGTATTTATTATTTTATTAACCCTATATTTTAATGAATCAAATTATGAAAATATTTACGCATCCTTACCACATAGTTACCCCAAGACCATGACCTTTAATTACTTCTATAAATATTATAAATTTATTTATAAGATTAATTTTATTCACAAATTCAAAACTTTTTACCCTATTAGTAACAAATCCATTTATATTAATTACTTGCTTATCATTATGATGACGTGGTACCATTCGAGAAAGAACATTTCAAGGATTTCACTCTCAATCAATTCATTCTATATTAAAAATAAGTATATTATTATTTATTATTTCTGAACTAGTTTTCTTTATTTCTTTTTTTTGGACATATATTCATAACTCAATTTCCCCAAGAATTGAACTAGGTATAAATTGACCCCCTATATCTGTAGAGGCTTGCAGCTGCGGTTTTATGGCGGGACCGTGCTTCGAGTTTGTTAGAGAAATTGTCCACATGGCTACGGCACGGGCCTGTCACCGAAGGTCAGTTTATTTGTTGTTCGACTCGAGGCACGGAGCAAGTGATAGCTATTTCCCGTCATAAACCACTGCAGGCACTTAGACAGGGACCCTCCGCATCGCCTGGCACGCGAGGCCCTAGCGCCGTTTGTTGCATCATTCAAGATGCTGGAAAATTCCAGCCCAGGCCTGCGGGGGTTTGGACACCCTGTCTACGTCGCGACGCCCCCACCTAAGCCCCATAGCGATGGGCATGTCCTAGATTCGGCGGGACTAGGACCCGTCGTAATTGGTCAGGCATTCGTCGCCACCCACCCTTAATTCAAGGGAGTAGGGCGAACCGAGGCGACGTTTGCACTGACCCAAGAAATCTTAGATTAGTTGCACAGAATACCACCAAGACAATAGAACCAAGGGTCGACGACTAGAGTGTACAGAGTATCGCCAAGGGCTTACAACCAAGGCGTACAGAGTACAGCTAAGAGATCACGGTTAGAGTTTTGGCCTGAACGCACGGATTGACGTGTGAAGCTTCCGGCGTTAGTTCCCACAAAGAACTTGCACTCCTCGAGGGAATTACCAGCAATCCCTCGAGCCTCCACGGAATCTTGGACCTTCGAGGAAGTTCGGCAGCCGACTTGTGCATCCAGTGAGGCGCCGTGTGTGAGGACAACGCTCAACACCCCCCTGGACGTGAGAGCAGCAAGCGGCGGAGACCTCGAAGGCGGCATTACAACCTCCATCGGTCCAGCCTAGTGGACAACGATCAACAACAGTTAGTCCTTCCAACGGGAAGGTGGTCCTTCGAGTCATCTATAGTCGGCACCCATTGTGCAAACACATTCAATGCTCGAAAGATCCTCGAGATCTACCACGAGCAACTACATTTTGGTCCTTCGAGCCGGATCTGAACCAGCGACCTATGGTCCCACGAGCTGGATAATCCAGCTACATCCTGGTGTCGAGCCGGATCATCCAGCAACATCGGTCCTTCAGAGAGGACCAGCCAGAAAGCAGCCACTGTGTCCGTACGAGTCGGACAGTCGGCTGGAATCTACAGTCACGAAGCATTTTGGGCTCCGTGCAACGTGCACGTCGGCTTGTACATCCAGTAAGGCGCTGTGCGTGAGGACAACGCTCACCACCCCCCTGGACGTGAAGGCAGCAAGCGACGGGCATCATCGAGGGTTGCTACACCCAAAACTTGGACCACAGCGACGAGGAGACAACCGAAGGGGGCAGCATCCAGGACGGCATCAGCCCTAGGATCCGGACAGCACGAACAACGAGTATTCTGCAGGACGGTCTACGGAAGCCGCCTGAAGCCGCCAATCCACTCCTCTTGTCCGTGAGGCATTTATTGTTTCAATCTGTGTGTTGATCGTGTAAAAAATGGAGTCCGTAAAATCACTCGTTCTCGAACGAAGGCTTGTGAAGTCTAGGTTGACCAGTTTCGGAAAGTTTGTCGAGTCAGCAGATGTTCGCGAAAATTTAGCCGTTTTCGAAAAACGCGTTCAGTCGAATCAGTGCCTTCTCGAGAAATTTGAGTCTATACAATCGCAGATAGACACGTCCTTAATGGACACCCCGCAAGCGGAAGCACAGATAGACGAGCGTGAGCAGTTTGAGGAGAAATACTACAGTATTATGGTCGCCGCCGAAAAACGAATAATAGAGGTTCGCGGTCAAGCGGCGCCTAGCACGGCGTCGGCCACCTCCGACAGACAGGTACCGTCCGATCCTCATCCGGCGGCGCAGTTACCTGTCGTACAATTGCCAATCTTTACCGGAGATTGTGGGCAATGGATTCGGTTTCGGGACACCTTTCTCTCCTTAGTCCACAGTTCGGATAAGTTGTCCGCTATTGACCGTTTCAACTACCTGACGACTTCGTTATCGGGTGCTGCGGCACGAACAATTGAATCATTTAGCGTGTCAGCAGCCAATTATGAATTAGCTTGGGCGCGGCTTAGGGAAAAATACGACGACCCTAGGCTATTAGTGAACCATCATATTCAGTCCCTCCTAGAGATCGAACCGACTAGGCGACAGGATGGTAAATCACTCAGTGAGTTCGCGGATAGGGCAGTTAACAACATGCGTGCTCTCGGGTCACTGTTGGAGCCCGCGGGCCACCTTGATGCTGTTGTTAATGCGGCACTCGCGAAAAGGTTAGATGTAGATTCCCGTGATGAATGGGAGAGGCGAGCCATGGGTTCGAAGACGCTGCCCACGTTTCACGAGTTCGTCGGATTCATTGAGCAACGATCTCAATACCTTCTTCGCAAGGATGCGAGCAACGTTCCAAGTTCCTTACCGAGCGCGAAGACAGTAATTAGGAAATCGCGTGAAGTAGTGGATAGAACGTTCTCCCCAGTGTCGCACGTCGCTAGTAAGGCTAGAAAATGCGTAGTGTGCACTGGTGATCATTTCTTGAACAATTGCTTAAAGTGGAAAGCCATGTCCGTTTCTGAACGGCGTGCAATAGCAAAACAGGCGCGAGTGTGTTACAACTGTTTGGCTCCCGGTCATGGAGTCAAAACGTGCACACGAAGAACGTGCCTAAAGTGTGATAAGAAGCACCACACCTTATTACATAAGGAGGAGTCGGATCCCGAGGAACGCGAGGTAGAATCGGATCCTCCCACCGTGTCATTTCACAGCTCAAGCGCGGCACAACCTAGGACCCAGTACACCGTCCTTTCCACGGCGGTCGTCGTCGTCATAGGGAAAGGAGGGAACAGGTACAAATGTCGCGCTTTGTTAGATTCGGGTTCGCAAGCAAATTTCGTGAGTAGGGAATTTTGCGAGCGGGCCGGCCTGCCGTGTCAGGCATTCGAATATATGGTAGGCGCGTTGGGGCGCGTCAAAGGCACCGTCCGGTCTACTACCCAGGTAAAGATGGAATCCAGTAGTAGAAACTTCAAGGCAAACCTGGAGTGCCTAGTAATAAAATCAATCACGGATAGGCTACCCAACATGCCGTTGGAAAAGGCAAACATTCCCACACCCGACGGAATAAAGCCCGCTGACCCAGAGTTCGGAGTCCCGGGGAACGTAGATCTACTTATAGGCGCCGGCCTATTCTGGGAGCTCCTGTGTGTCGGACAGATAAGGGTGGGAACCAGCCACCTTCTGTGGCAAAAGACACGACTCGGGTGGGTACTAGGTGGGAGCCTACAGTGGCCCGTTTCGAAAGGTAAAGTCAAGCTTGCTTCCGGATTGCACGCAAGCACCACTGCGAAATTAGAGGCAGCGGTTTCGCGTTCCGGGAAGGTAAAGAAGTTCGACAACGGCGGGCGCGTGAGCGACAGTGGTCGCACCGAGAAACGTTTTAAGGGGAACGCGACGCGCAATAGAAACGGCCGGTTCGTGGCCGCGATACCACGCAATAAACGAATCGAGGAACTCGGTGGGTCTCTCGCTCAGGCAGAACGACGATTTGTGAATCTGCAAAGGCGAACCGTTTCCGAGATGAGATACGGGAAATCTCTGCGTTGCGTGTCCTGCGGCGTGTGCCGTCTTCCAGCCTGGGCGCCGAGTTGCGCGGGTCCTCCGACGTTTCGGAACAGGCATACGGAGCGGCCATCTGCCCGCGTTCGGGAACGCAACAAAGACGTGGGCCTCTCGAATGGTATGCGCGAGGTCGCGGATAACTCTTCTAAAAACAATTAGCTTTTTGATTCGACGCGAGCCTGTGCGACTGTTGCCCGGATGGTAACAGACCCTCGCGTCCCCCACAGAAAAACACTGGCTTACATTCGTTAGACGCGCAACTCGAAAGGTGTTGCGCGATTGTGTCACGTGCTTCAAGGGCAAATCCCAGCAGCGAACAGTCTCAAGTGGGGATTCGGCCTGCCGCACAGGTGACTCCGGTTCGTGTTTTCGCTACCTGCGGTGTAGGCGATGCCGGACCCTTTCTGGTCATTGACCGCGGACGTTTCCGCACCTCGAGAAAGGCCTACCTGTGCCTATTTATATGATTTGCTGCCAAGGCGACGCACCTGGGTTTTATTGTTGACGTCTCGCGCGCATAAGGACTGGGCAACCACAGACTGACCGTTGAGGAATTATACACGATTCTCACGCAGGTTGAAGCATGTCTTAACCCCATCCTTTATCACCCGAGCCGTCGGACTTGCATCCTTTTGACTCCCGGGCACTTCTTGAGTGGAGAGGCACTGACGGCGTTGGCCGAGTTTGATATGACGCGTGTTCGGCCTAATCGGTTAAATAGATTTCAGCTGTTGCAGCAAGGCTCCGCCATCTTTGGAAGCGATGGCAGCAGGAATATTTAAATGGACTACAGCAGCGGCAGAAATGGCGGCTTGGAACACGCAGTCACCCGAGGGTCGGGACGAGGGTTCCCGATCAAGGAAGACAACCTGCCTCCAAGGAAGTGTGCTCTGAGGCGCAGCTCGGAGCTGCAACCCGGTCAGGATGGCGTCACGCGAGTGGTCTCTCCTCGGACGGCCAGTGGATCATTGACGAGACCACTCACGAGGATTTGCGTGCTGCCTAGGGCGCGTGAAGAAGAGACTTCTGGCGCAGTCAAGTGAAGAAGAGACTTCTGTCGCAGTCAAGTGAAAAAGAGACTTCTGTCGCAGTCAAGTGAAGAAGAGACTTCTGTCGCAGTCAAGTTAAGAAGAGACTTCTGTCGCAGTCAAGTGAAGAAGAGACTTCAGTCGCAGTCAAGTGAAGAAGAGCATGCGCAGTCAATGGATCGCGATGCGTGTGTTTAAAAACTGTATTTTAGTCGTTTAGCAACAATAACCAATAGGCGATATAGCATAAGTCGCATTAGGTTACTTTGATTTAGTTGAACTCGAGTAGTTCAAGGTGGGCGGTATGTAGAGGCTTGCAGCTGCGGTTTTATGGCGGGACCGTGCTTCGAGTTTGTTAGAGAAATTGTCCACATGGCTACGGCACGGGCCTGTCACCGAAGGTCAGTTTATTTGTTGTTCGACTCGAGGCACGGAGCAAGTGATAGCTATTTCCCGTCATAAACCACTGCAGGCACTTAGACAGGGACCCTCCGCATCGCCTGGCACGCGAGGCCCTAGCGCCGTTTGTTGCATCATTCAAGATGCTGGAAAATTCCAGCCCAGGCCTGCGGGGGTTTGGACACCCTGTCTACGTCGCGACGCCCCCACCTAAGCCCCATAGCGATGGGCATGTCCTAGATTCGGCGGGACTAGGACCCGTCGTAATTGGTCAGGCATTCGTCGCCACCCACCCTTAATTCAAGGGAGTAGGGCGAACCGAGGCGACGTTTGCACTGACCCAAGAAATCTTAGATTAGTTGCACAGAATACCACCAAGACAATAGAACCAAGGGTCGACGACTAGAGTGTACAGAGTATCGCCAAGGGCTTACAACCAAGGCGTACAGAGTACAGCTAAGAGATCACGGTTAGAGTTTTGGCCTGAACGCACGGATTGACGTGTGAAGCTTCCGGCGTTAGTTCCCACAAAGAACTTGCACTCCTCGAGGGAATTACCAGCAATCCCTCGAGCCTCCACGGAATCTTGGACCTTCGAGGAAGTTCGGCAGCCGACTTGTGCATCCAGTGAGGCGCCGTGTGTGAGGACAACGCTCAACACCCCCCTGGACGTGAGAGCAGCAAGCGGCGGAGACCTCGAAGGCGGCATTACAACCTCCATCGGTCCAGCCTAGTGGACAACGATCAACAACAGTTAGTCCTTCCAACGGGAAGGTGGTCCTTCGAGTCATCTATAGTCGGCACCCATTGTGCAAACACATTCAATGCTCGAAAGATCCTCGAGATCTACCACGAGCAACTACAATATCAATTAAAATACTAAATCCATTTGATATCCCATTATTAAATTCTATCATTTTAATTTCCTTCGGATTTACATTAACCTTAAGGCATAATTTTCTTTTGTTAGAAAATAAAATTTATAGAAAAATTTATCTTTTATACACATGATTATTAAGTATAATTTTTACAAGTCTTCAATTTAATGAATATAAACAATCTTCTTTTTCTATAAATGATGGGATTTTTGGATCAATTTTTTACATAGCAACAGGATTCCATGGATTACATGTTTTAATTGGGGGCTTTATATTATCAATTATTATAATTCGAATAAATAATAATCACTTTTCTTCAATTCGTCATTTTAATTTTACAGCTGCTATCTGATTCTGACATTTTGTAGATGTTGTATGATTATTTCTATATATAATAATTTACTGATGAATATATTAATATAAAATAAATATAATAAATAATTATATTTAACTTATAATTAAATTTTTATTGTTTAAATATATTTAAAACGATTCATATTTTCATTAAAATAATAATTATTCTAATTATTCCCATAATTATTTTTATTGCAAATCACTTATTTTCATTAACCAATTTTAAAAATCGCGAAAAAATTTCTCCTTTCGAATGTGGATTTGACCCACTATCAGAAAATCGCCTACCATTTTCCATTAATTTTTATTTAATTGCTTTAATCTTTTTAATTTTCGATATCGAAATTATATTAATTGTTCCTATAATCACTACTCTTAATAAATATTATGAAATAACCACTTTTTATTCTTTTATTTCTATCATCTGAATTCCACTATTGACCCTCTGACTAGAATGATACATAAAATTTCTAAAATGACACTTTAATTGAAACCAAAATAGAGGTAAATTATTGTTAATAATTTCATTGAATTAAATCTCCAATTAATTGCATATTGTACTATATATTGTAGTATAATACAATATAATTAATTTCGAATTAATAGCTTGATTTAATAAATATATATATATATATATATAGTATAATAAAATATAATTAATTTTCAATTAATAGCTTGACTTAATAAATATATATATATATTCTATACACCAATTTGGAGAGATATTTATTAATATATATAGTATAATAGAATCATTGATTTATCTTTATACTGAAAATATAATATTTTTATAAACCATATAAACTTCGGTATTAGTTAAATTATAAAACTTAATTTGCTATTAAAAATCAATAATAAAATTATACCTATATTTTCATAATTTAGAAATAAAATAATTTTAATCATTTTAAAAGAATTAGAAATTCTTTTATTTTATTTCTGTCTAAAAATACAAAATATGCATTATCCTAATATTTTCAATATTATACTGTTTAAGCTATTTAAACAATACAAATTTAATAAAAACATCCCTATCAAAAATAAAATATACCACACTATTATATTAATAATATTAAATTTTACCCCTTCAATTAATTCTCTTAATCTTACTAATCAATAAATATTTAAACCATAAATTAATTCAAATCACCCGTTTTCAACACAAACTTCATATTTATACACTATATTAAATAAATATCCATAAGAATTTAAAAAAAAATAATTTAAACAAAATATTCTTATAATAAATTTTAATAATTTAACTAAATTAATATTTAATTTTAATCCTTTATTAAAAATTCCTCTTAATAAATAACCAACTAGATATAATTTTAACACTATATACATATCAATCCCCCCGCCCCACAGGAGTAACATACATTCACATAAATATATTTATAAATATTCATCCATAAAAAAATATAAATAGTAATATTATAACTATAGACCT
The DNA here is from genome assembly GCF_051014685.1 of Ptiloglossa arizonensis. Classification (NCBI taxonomy): domain Eukaryota; kingdom Metazoa; phylum Arthropoda; class Insecta; order Hymenoptera; family Colletidae; genus Ptiloglossa; species Ptiloglossa arizonensis. The sequence continues at coordinate 894,092 of NW_027478549.1, forward strand.
TACCATATAACTATTTTTCCCCAAATTTACTAAAGGTATACAATTTAATTCTTTATTAAATAAAACCCAACTAATCAAACGAATTGTATAAGAAATAGTCAAAAAGGTAGAGATATATTTAAATTAAATAGAGATTATAATTAAATTATAGTTTTCCATACAAAAATATTCTAAAAATATATTTTTAGAATAAAATCCAGACGAAAAAGGAAACCCTACCAAATTCAATAAACACAAAATCATAATTATCCTCTTTATAGGAAAAATTTTAACTAAACCGCCATATTTCCGCATATCTTGATTTCCCATTATTCAATGGATAAAATCCCCTGCACATATAAATATATTAGATTTAAATAAAGCATGCACAATTAAATGAAAAAAAGCCAAATCTCGGTACCCTAATCTCAAAATTATTAGAATAAACCCTAATTGACTCAAAGTAGAAAAAGCAATAATTTTTTTTAAATCATACTCAGAATTTGCTATTAAACCCGCCATTAATACGGTTAAACTAGAAATTAATGTTAATAAAAAATTTATATTATACATTATAATTATATTTCTATATCGATTTAGTAAATAAACTCCTGCAGTAACTAAAGTTGAAGAATGAACTAAAGAAGAAACAGGGGTAGGAGCAGTTATCGCAGCTGGTAACCAAGAAGAAAACGGTATTTGAGTTCTTTTAGTTATTCCACAAATTAATAATATCAAAATCATACAGCCTCCTATTCTATCAATCAATATATTTCCCCAAGAACCCCTAACTGAAGCCAAAACAATTAAAATTAGTAAACACACATCACCTACTCGATTACATAAAACCAATAAGTTACCAAACAAAATGAAATTAATACTAAACCATCCCATCCAACTAAAATACTTAAAATTCTAGGCCTTATAATTATAATACATATAGATATAATAAATAATAATAACATATATTTATACCGATCAATATATATATATATATATATATATATATATCACCCTCTATATATCCAACCCTATAAATTACAATCATCAATGAAATTAATAAAACTACTCCCAAATATATTAAACTCATAAAATCTAAATAAATTAAAAAATTTAATTTTATCCTATTTAAATTTATTAAAATCACTCCATAATGAAATCAATTTTTGTCACATAAAAATATAAACTTAAAAATATAAAACTCACACTATTAATAAATACTAAAATAAAACTATATAAAAAAAAATTCGTAATTTAAAATAAAATTTATACCTTTGATTCCACAAATCAATAATTTTAATAAACTATTTCAACTTAATTATAAAACAATACTATATCTAAAAATATAAAATTTAAAGGGATTCAATGTATTAAAACTATTATACAATTAAATACTGAATAGTTATTTATATACTTGTAAAAATAATTACCTTTCCCATGAAAAATATAAATAAATATATATATATATTGAATGTAAAAAATTAAAAAAAAACATAAATAAAAATAAAATTACTAACATTATCAACAAAATAATTAAATTAATGAATAAAAATACCTCCCCAATTAAATTTAAAGAAATAGGAACTGATCCGTTTCTCCGTTTCTCCGTTCCTCCTTTTCTCAGTTTTTCCGTTTCTCCGTCTCTCCGTTTCTCCGTTTCTCGGTTTCCCCGTTTCTCCGTTTCTCCGTTTCTCGGTTTCTCCGTTTCTCCGTTTCTCCGATTCTCCGTTTCTCTGTATCTCCGTTTCTCCGTTTCTCCGTTTCTCCGTTTCTCGGTTTCCCCGTTTCTCCGTTTCTCCGTTTCTCCGTTTCTCCGTTTCTCCGTTTCTCCGTTTCTCCGTTTCTCCGTTTCTCCGTTTCTCCGTTTCTCCGTTTCTCCGTTTCTCCGTTTCTCCGTTTCTCCGTTTCTCCGTTTCTCCGTTTCTCCGTTTCTCCGTTTCTCCGTTTCTCCGTTTCTCCGTTTCTCCGTTTCTCCGTTTCTCCGTTTCTCCGTTTCTCCGTTTCTCCGTTTCTCCGTTTCTCCGTTTCTCCGTTTCTCCGTTTCTCCGTTTCTCCGTTTCTCCGTTTCTCCGTTTCTCCGTTTCTCCGTTTCTCCGTTTCTCCGTTTCTCCGTTTCTCCGTTTCTCCGTTTCTCCGTTTCTCCGTTTCTCCGTTTCTCCGTTTCTCCGTTTCTCCGTTTCTCCGTTTCTCCGTTTCTCCGTTTAGATTAAATGATTATAATAATTTTGATCGTACTTCAAAGTAAAGAGATGTTTCTTAAAGTTTTAAAACATGGAAAGTAATAATTGTCTATGAGATATATCAATTTAACATTTGATTAATACTTGAAGAATCGAAATTTGTGGTATTTTCCTGATACCAAAGGTTGAAATTCAGGCACAAATTTTAGAAAATGTTTCATTTTGGGACTCTTTGTGTCAGTGTACGATATGCGAGGAAGTGGCACGATTTCGCGGATTCTTAGAATTGACGTCAAATTCCAAGAATTTCCGCGAATCGAAATTTTGTAGTACTTTCGAACGAATTTCTGAATCACGGATCCCGATTTTCTTTGTATCAGGAGAACGTGATAGTTGAGGACATATAGTTTTACGTAGTTTTAGCAGTTTGATAGGATCGGGTTAAAGAAATGGAAACAAATAATGGACAAAAATAAAGTTTCTGCTGTCAGTGAAATTGATTTTATTTCAATACATCAATTAAACTTGTTGAAAGTACTGTACCGTAAAGTACTCTACTGTACCGTAAAAATTACTATTCTAAACTCGCAGCCGATTAGCTCAGTACTACCCACGACGAATAATTACTGTTCGTCGCGAGTAATATCGATTACCAGGTCTCACCACGTGGAGGTTGCTGCGAGCGGAGACCTGGAGAGAGATAGATGGAATCAAAGTTCCATCGATCTCCCTCGACACCCGATACAAACGAAGATACTAAACCAAAGAGATGGAAGGAATCAATGTTCCTTCGATCTCCTCGTTTAGTTCTGCCAAGCAATTACATTATGGAAAAATTAGGCAAAATTGGAAAAGACGCGACACGAACCGTGCAGTTGGTCCTACTAGGTCGGTCCCGTTTCCCCTCAGTGGGCCCGATTAAAGAGGAAATGCACGACGCCGTCCACTCATATAGAGTGCCCCGTTTCTCCCAACTCCGCGTCAGGAACCACGCAAAGCGTGGACCTGACTCACGGAGGATGACGAAGAGAGGGTCTTATGGCACAGGGCTTCCACAGGGACCGATGCGAACACCTGCCTCTGTGGTCGCAGCATGTTCTCTCTGGAAGCGGACGCACCAGAAGAGACGGCGATCGACCGTTCGGACCACCTACACGGCCGGTCACTTGCTTATGCAACAAGCAGTGATGACCGGGCTGAAGAACGAGGAAGCGAGCAAAAATAAGCTAAAGATTGGATAATTGCTTGACAGATAACAGATATTTGTACACGGTGGCCTTAAAATTAACTTATTCCAAGCTTAACTAAAGATCCCACGGCGGTTGCGACGATAGTGTCCTCTTCGTTCTTCGTTCTTCGTTCTTCGTTCTTCGTTCTTCGTTCTTCGTTCTTCGTTCTTCGTTCTTCGTTCTTCGTTCTTCGTTCTTCGTTCTTCGTTCTTCGTTCTTCGTTCTTCGTTCTTCGTTCTTCGTTCTTCGTTCTTCGTTCTTCGTTCTTCGTTCTTCGTTCTTCGTTCTTCGTTCTTCGTTCTTCGTTCTTCGTTCTTCGTTCTTCGTTCTTCGTTCTTCGTTCTTCGTTCTTCGTTCTTCGTTCTTCGTTCTTCGTTCTTCGTTCTTCGTTCTTCGTTCTTCGTTCTTCGTTCTTCGTTCTTCGTTCTTCGTTCTTCGTTCTTCGTTCTTCGTTCTTCGTTCTTCGTTCTTCGTTCTTCGTTCTTCGTTCTTTGTTCTTTGTTCTTTGTTCTTTGTTCTTTGTTCTTTGTTCTTTGTTCTTTGTTCTTTGTTCTTTGTTCTTTGTTCTTCGTTCTTCGTTCTTCGTTCTTCGTTCTTCGTTCTTCGTTCTTCGTTCTTCGTTCTTCGTTCTTCGTTCTTCGTTCTTCGTTCTTCGTTCTTCGTTCTTCGTTCTCCGGTGTGCCTACCTAAGAGAAACCTAAAGTCAAGGCATGATAAAAAAATGATAGAAAATAGAAATGAAGTTGGTTAGTGATTAAATACAGTCATTCAGTAACAAAGGAAATAAAGGCAAGAATGACAAAAAAATAAACATGGAAAAACAAGTACAAAGTAAAATCAGAGAACAAATAAAATAAATTACAGAAAGAAACAATTAAAAACCAAAGAAAGGATTGAGAGAATGGTCGCCAGTACTGACCACCGCCTACCGGCGGCCAGTACCGGTTACCAAGGTGGGGGACCCTCTTCCATAAACCTAAAACGAAGAGATCCATCCAACTCCGAGGCTCCAGGAAGAATGAAATTTTAAACAACCGGGGGCTCCTTATATACCCTCCGTAAGGTCACTTACCGGTTCTTCCATTGTCTTTGTTCGACCTAATCGAAATTTTCGAAGGCGAACGGTTTCGGTGAATGTTTGTTCATTTCCGCGATTGTTATTAACATTTATGCATGTTCCCAATATTGATCGAACAATATGCATCTTATTTAGGTATCATAAATCATTAGTTAGTTTTCAGAAATTAATTGATTTCGAAAATGAAAGCAAAATATTGATATTCATATATTTCTCGATTTGCAAACTAAATTAATCTTTATAAGCAAATTATTCATTTACAATGCAAAAGAAAATGCATTTTGTAACATTCATATTCCCAACTTTTACAGTGCAAACCATTAATTAGTTTACAAATGTTAATTTTCATAAAAAATGGAGAAATATATGTATACCAAACTCTTCGTTAAATTTTCCGATAAAATTTAATTCACATACTGTAACATAAAAGTTCGGAACGTGGAAAAATGTTTCTAACAATCGCCTAGAGACATAAACATTCGCTAAAGCAATTCGCCTTCCCAGATTTCGCAATATCTTGATGTTTGTTTATCATAATTATTAACAACGGTCGTAGGACCGTAGATTAAACAATTATTAACAATGTCCTAGTATAAATAATGGCTTAAAATATCATTTCGTTGAAATATTCTTTGTTCGCGATGGAATTGTTCTTATTGAGATCAAACCGACATTGTCAAGGCTGGAAATGTTTATCGATTCACAAACGTCTATCACGATGGTTTTTCTATCTAGAAAAGCGATTAATTGAATTTCGACGCTTTTACATCAAGAATACAGCTTCCACGCATAATCCGAAAATTATAAGAACGATACAAATGTTAAATTAATGTATCTAATAAACAATTGTTACTTTCCATGCTTTGAAACATTAAGAAACACGTTTATACCTCGAATCTCGGTCAAAATTAATTGCTGTAGGCGAATCAATCATATTTAATGCATAAATAAGATGCATATTGTAAGATAAATGTTCGGAACATGTATAAATGTTAGTAACAATCGCGGAAATGAACAAACATTCACCGAAACCGTTCGCCTACGCAGATTTCGCAATATCCTGACGTTCATTTATCATATTTATTAACAATCGTCGTAGGATTGTAGATTAAACCATTATTAACAATTTCCTAGTATAAATAATGGTTTAAAATATCATTTCGTTGAAATATTCTTTGTTCAGGAATGAATTTTTCATTGAGGTGCAACCGACATTCTCAAGGCTACACGTGTCGATCATCGCGAAGATTGTTCTATTCAGAAAAGCGATTAATTGAATTTCGCCGCTTTGGAGTAAAAAATGAAACTTCTACGCGTATTGTGTAAATTATAAAAATTAAACAAATGTTAAATTAATGTATCTAATAAACAATTGTTACTTTCCATGCTTTAAAACTTTCCGAAACACGTTTTACTATAAATCTCGATCAAAAACAATTTCTGTAAGTTACTTAATCATTTTTAATGCATAAATAAGATGCACATTGTTCAATTAATATTGAGAACATGCATAAATGTTAGTAACAATCGCGGAAATGAACAAACATTCACCGAAACCGTTCGTCTTCGCAGATTTTGCATTATCTCGATGTTTATTTATCATATTTATTAACAAAGTATTCTAGTATAAATAATGGCTTAAAAGTCATTACTTTCTGGAAATATTTGTTAGATCGAACAAAGACAATCGAAGTAACCGTGCGATAAAATAAATGAATATTTCTCTACATATCGAAAAAATAGTTTGTATTATATATATGCATGTATATTCCGAACGCTCAGTGACACACATATGTCACACGGCAATGAAGTGGGTTGCCATCTACTAGAGAATAGGTAAACTACACTTAAGGTGTGAAAACACCTGGCGGAGAAACGCTCAAGTTTGTTGAGGAATTGTTGTTATTTCCACCAATAGATAGCGCCACATGCATAATTTACCGACATTACTGATAAGTATTTCCATTTGTATGGTATTCCCTACCGTGCAATAAAATAAATAAATATTTTTGTACAAAGTTTCGTATGTATCATCTTTCGAATAAATGTAAAGTTAAACGAAATCAGCGTAATGAAATTTCTCTGCATTCTAGCCTTCCTTTATACATTTAAAAAAATCTTTGATACCTCGAAATCATGGCTACACATATCGATTATCGACTCACAAGTGTTTATCACGATGATTTTTCTACATAGAAAAGCGATTAGTCGAAATTCAGCACGTTTGAGTAAGAAATACAAATTCTACGCGTATTGTGTAAATTATGAGAATTAAATAAATGCTAAACTATTGCAGTAAATAGACAATTATTACTTTCCTTGCTTTCAAACTTTACGAAACAAGTTTTTACTTTGAATCTCGATCAAAATCAATTTCTATAAGTATAATCATTTACCATGCATAAATAAGATACATATTGTTCGATTAATATTGAGAACATGCATAAATGTTAGTAACAATCGCGAAAGTTAACAAATATGTTCTCCAAAAGACGGCAACCCATATAATTACCACGTTGCAAATGTTTGGAATTTCAGACCATATTTGCATGCATCACAAACAATAATTTCGATATGTAGAGAAATATTTATTTATTTTATCGCACGGTAGGGAATATTATACAAATGGGATTACATATCTTTAATGTCGGTAAATTTATGCTCGTGGCGCTATCTATTGGTGGAAATAAGAACAATTCCTCAACAAACTTGAGGGTTTCTCCGCCAGGTGTTTTCACACCTTAAGTGTAGGTTACCTATTCTCTAGTAGATGGCAACCCACTTCATTGCCGTGTGACATATGTGTGTCACTGAGCGTTCAGAATATATATTTGCATATATACAGACTATAATTTCGATATGTAGAGAAATATTCATTTATTTTATCGCACGGTTACTTCGATTGTCTTTGTTCAATCTAACAAATATTTCCAGAAAGTGATGACTTTCAAGCCATTATTTATGCTAAAACAATGTTAATAATTGTTTAATCTACGGTCCCACGACGCTTGTTAATAATTATGATAAATAAACGTCAAGATATTGCTAAATTTGCGAAGGCGAACGGTTTCGGTGAATGTTTGTCCATTTCCGCGATTGTTAGTAACATTTATATGTGCTCTCAATATTAATTGAACAATGTGCATATTATTTATGCATCTCAAATGATTAAGAAACTTATAGAAATTAATTTTGATCGAGCTCCGAAGTAAAGAGGTGTTTCTTAAAGTTTTAAAATATGGAAAGTAATAATTGTCTATTAGATATATCGATGTAACATTTGATTAGTACTTGAGAAATCGAAATGCATACTTCCTTGGCGACAGTGTTCTCCTCATACCAAAGGATGAAATTCAGACATAAATTGTAGAAAATGTTCAATGTTGGGACTCTTGTTGTCAGGAGTATATGATATGCGAGGAAGTGCCACGATTTCGCGAATGAAAAATACTTCTATGAAAAATAATGTTTTAATCCATTATTTATACCAGGACATTGTTAATAATTTTTTATACCATGGTGCTACGACGGTTGTTAATAATTCTGATGAATGAACATCAAGATATTGCGAAATCTGCGAAGGGGAACGGTTTCAGTGAATTGTTGTTCATCCACGCGATTGTTATTAACATTTATGCATGTTTCGAACATTTATGTGAGAGAATGCATCTTAGTTATGCATTGTAAATTATTGATTTGCCTATAGAAATTAAATTTCATCGAGAATTGAAGTAAAACGTGGTATTCATATGTTTCTCGATTTTCGATCGAAATTAATATTTGTAAAGTAATTAATGACTTATAATGCACAAACAAGATGCACATTGTAATGTTAATATTCGGAACGTGCGTAAATGTTAATAACAATCACGGAAATGAAAAAACATTTACCAAAACCGTTCTTCTTCATAGATTTTGCAATATCTTGATGTTTATTTATCATAATCATTAACAACCGACGTTGGACCATAGTTTAAACAATTATTAACAATGTCCTAGTATAAATAATGGCTTAAAATATCATTTCGTTAAAATATTCTTTGTTCACGAAGGAATTTTTCGTTGAGATCCAACTGATATTCTCAATGTTACAGGTATCGATGATCGATTCACAAGTGTTCATCACGATAATTTTTCTATTTAGAAAAGCGATTAATTGAATTGTGACACTTTTAAGTAAAAAATGCAACTTCTGCACGTATTGTGTAAATTATAAGAATTAAATAAATGTTAAATTAATGTACCAAATAGACAATTACTACTTTCTATGCATTAAATCTTTACGAAACACGTTTTCACTTCGAATCTCGATCAAAATCAATTTCCATAAGTTACTTAATCATTTGTAATGCATAGATAAGATGTACATTGTTCGATTAATATTGGGAGCACGCGAAAAAGTTAATAATAATCGCATATAGGAAGAAACATTCACAGAAACCGTTCGCCTTCGCAGATTTTGCAATATCTTGATGTTTATTTATCATAATTATTAATAACCGTCGTAGGACCGTAGTTTGAACAATTATTAACTATTTCCTAGTATAAATAATGGCTCAAAATATCATTTCATTGAAATATTCTTTGTTCGCGAAGGAATTTTTCGCTGAGATCCAACTGACATTTTCAAGGCTACAGGTATCGATTGTCGATTCACAAGTCTTCATCGCGGTGATTTTTCTATCTAAAAAAGCGATTAATTGAATTTCGGCACTTTTATGTAAAAAATACGACTTCTACGCGTATTGTGTAAATTATAAGAATTAAACAAATGTTAAATTAATGTATTTAATGAACAATTGTTACTTTCCATGCTTTAAAACTTTACGAAACACGTTTTAACATCGAGTCTCGATCAAAATCAATTTCTATAAGTTTCTTAATTAATTGCAATACATAAATATGATGCACATTGTTCGATCAATATTGGAAACATGCATAAATGTTAGTAACAATCGCGGAAATGAACAAACATTCACCGAAATCGTTCGCCTTCGAAGATTTCGATTAGATCGAACAAAGACAATGGAAGAAACGGTAAGTCACCTTGGGGAGGGTATATAAGGAGCCCCCGGTTGTTTAAAATTTCATTGTTCCCGAAGCCTCCGAGGTGGACGCATCTCTACGTTTTAGGTTTATGGAAGGGGGACCCCTCACCATGGTAACTGGTACTGGCCGCCGGTAAGCGGTGGTCAGTACTGGCGACCACTCTCTCAATCCTTTCTTTTTTTTTCTAACTGTTTCTTTGTCTAATTCATTTCATTTGTACTCTGATTTTAATTTCTACTTGTTTTGACATGTTTATTTTTTTCCACTAACCAAATTCATTTCTATTTTCTATTATGGCATGACTTTAGGTTTCTCTTAGATACATTCTCTTAGATGTATCGGAAAACGAAGAACGAAGAACGAAGAGGACTGATGTATTGCATCCTCCGCGGGACTGTTAATTCTAAGTATAGACTAAGTTAGTTTTAAGGTTACCATGTACGAGTATCTGTGATATGCCGAGCAATTATCCAATCTTTAACTTCTTTTTGCTCGCTTGCTCGTATCTCAGTCCGGCCACCTCTGCTTGTTGCATAAGCAAGTGACCGGCCGTGGAGGTGGACCGAACGCTCGAACGCTGTCTCTTCTGGTGCGTCCGCTTTGAGAGAGAATATGCTGCGAACACAGGGGCAGGTGTTCGCACCGCCCCGCGGTTGGAGAGGATAGCTGGCGCTTTGGGCCGTGTCCTCCCCAACCTGCGGAGCCCGAGTGACCGGGTTCGCCGCCTCTACGCGGGAATGGTCCACTCGGTGGCCCTATACGGGGCCCCCGTTTGGGCGGGCGACCTGGCCGCCTCCCGGCGCAGCAAGGTATTGCTGCGCCGGGTTCAAAGGCGGCTTGCACTTCGGATCGCCCGGGGGTACCGGACCGTTTCGTATGAGGCGGCGAGCGTCCTCGCGGGGCTACCCCCGGCGGACTTGATCGCGGGCATGCATGCGGCTTTCTACGAGGGCCGCATGCGCGCCCGCGAGGATGGGGTGGTCCTGGCGGGATGCGAGGTGGAGGCCCTCAAGCGCCAGGCCCGGGAGTCTATGCTGCGGCTTTGGCAGCAGTGGCTGGCCGAGCCGTTGTTCGGCCAGAGGACTGTCGGGGCTATCCGGCCGGTCCTGTTTGAGTGGCTGGGTAGGCGCTTCGGCTCACTCACCTACCGGTTGGTGCAGGTGCTGTCCGGGCACGGATGCTTCGGACAGTACCTGTGCCGAATCGGTGTGGAGGGGGCGGCGCGCTGCTGGCACTGTCCAGCGGACGAGGACACGGCGCAACACACCCTCGAGGTGTGTCCAGCCTGGGGGGTGGGGCGCCGTGTCCTCACGGCCGTGATTGGGGCGGATCTCTCGCTGCCGGGCGTGGTACGGGCCATGCTCGGCAGCGAGACGAAGTGGCGGGCCGTGGCCTCCTTCTGCGAGGAGGTAATCTCGCAGAAGGAGGCCGCGAGCCGCATTCGCGAGAGGGGGAGACCGCGAGCGAGGCCTCGTCCGAGGCCGGGGGCGGGTAGGCCTCCGGAAGGGCCGGGGAGGCCACCCTGAGAGCGGCGGGCGGGGGTACGTAGGCCTTGAGTCTCGTGCCACCGCCCGTCGCCTAAGGGGGGAGAAATAAGGGACGGCGACGCTCTCGAGGGCGGAGAGGCCAGAGCCGCCCTCGGGAGCGTACGAACCGGGGTGAAGCCGCGCCGACGGCACGGTCCTAGAACCGTGCCTCCGGCGCGGCTATGGGGGCCGTGGGCGGTCGTGAGTGTGGGACTCACGGCCGCCCTCGGGCGGCCCCCGGGAGTGGGATGACGGAGCAGTGTGGCCCTGCTCCGACGTCGGGCGCCAGAGCGCCGAGGAGAAAACAGGGAAGGGAGGGTGAAGTACCCCCTCCCTTCCCTGGAACGGGAGGACACGGGCGCGAAAGCCCTGCACGGGGGAGCACCTGATGATATGATGTTTTCGGTCCCAGGTGCTCCCCCTGCATAGTGCGAGGATGGCCACCGTGGTGGGTTTTAGTGGGCAGGTCCCGCGCCCGTTGGGTTTCCTTCCGGGCGCGGGGAATCCCACACTCCCACCGCCCCTCCCCAGGCGGCGGGGGGGTCTTTCGAAGATTTCCCCCACGTATAAAAAAAAAAAAAAAAAAAAAGGTGTTCGCACCGGTCCCTGCGGAAGTCCTTGTGCCACAAGACCCTCTCTTTGTCATCCTCCGTGAGTCAGGTCCACGCTTTGCGTGGTTCCTGACGCGGAGTTGGGAGAAACGGGGCACTCTATATGAGTGGACGGCGTCGTGCATTTCCTCTTTAATCGGGCCCACTGAGGGGAAACGGGACCGACCTAGTAGGAGCAACTCCACGGTTCGTGTCGCGTATTTCCCAATTTCGCCTAATTTTTCCAGAATGTAATTGCTCGGCAGAATTAAACGAGGAGATCAAAGGAACATTGATTCCGTCCATCTCTGCAGTTAGAATAAGTTAGTTTTAAGGCTGTGATCTGCCAAGCAATTATCCAATCTTTAGCTTAATTTTGCTCGCTTCCTCGTTCCTCGGTCCGGTCACCACTGCTTCTTGTACAAGCAAGTGGCCGGCCGTGTAAGTAGTCCGAACGGTCTATCGCCGTCTCTTCCGGTGTGTCCGCTTCCAGAGGGGGCATGTTGCGACCACAGGAGCAGTCATTTTTGCCGGTCCCTGCGAAAGTCTCCAAAATAAGACCCTCTCGTCGTAAAGATGGAGAAACGGGGCACTCCTCTAGGGGAGTGGTAGGCGTCGTTCGTTTTCTCTGGAATCGGAGCCACGGAGGGGAAACGGGATATACCTAGTAGGACCAACTGCACGGTTCGTGTCGCGTCTTTCCCAATTTTGCCTAATTTTTCCATAATGTAATTGCTTGGCAGAACTAAACAAGGAGATCGAAGGAAAATTGATTCTTTCCATCTCTTTGGTTTAGTATCGTCGTTTGTATCGCGTGTCGAGGGAGATCGATGGAACTTTGATTCCATCTATCTCTCTCCGGGTCTCCGCTCGCAGCAACCTCCACGTGGTGAGACCTGGTAATCGGTATTACTCGCGACGAAGTATCACTTACCACGAGTAACGCCGAGCTAATTGGCTGCGAACTTAGAATAATTATTTAAGATGTGAGAACAAGTAGAAAACAAGATTTTTGTAAGGCGTGTGAGAGCGTGAAGACGTTAATGAAACCAATAACTGGAATGGCCTAGGGGAAAAGTACACACACCATTGTAATCGGGCGAGTTTCTACTTTCAGATGCAACAGAAATTTCTCGAGTTCGTCAACCCGTTCGCGAGATATGGGAGTTTGAAGTTAAGGAATGGTTGAGAAACCATCAGAATTTTCGCAAGTCTGATACTCGAAACCAATAACTACAATGGCCTAGGGGAAAAATACACATACCGTTGTAACCGGTCGAGTTTCCACTTTCAGATGCAACAGAAATTATTCGGATTCGTCAATCCGTTCGCGAAATGTCGGAGTTGGGAGTTAAGAGATGGTTGAGAAACCATCAAAATTTTCGCAAGTCTGATATTCGATAACAATAACTGGAGTGGCCTAGGGGAAAAGTACACACAGCGGTGTAATCGGGCGAGTTTCTACTTTCAGATACAACAGGAATTTCTCGAGTTCGTCAATCCGTTCGCGAGATATGGGAGTTTGAAGTTAAGGAATGGTTGAGAAACCATCAAAATTTTCGCAATTCTGATGCTAGAAACGAATAACTGGAATGGCCTAGGGGAAAAGTACACACACCATTGTAATCGGACGAGTTTCTGCTTTCAGATGCAACAGGAAATAATCGAGTTCGTCCATCCGTTCGCGATATATGGGAGTTTGAAGTTAAGGAATGCTTGAGGAACCATCAAAATGTTCGCAAATCTGATACTCGAAACCAATAAAAACAATGGCCCAGGGGAAAGCACAGGTACCGCTGTAATCGGGCGAGTTTCTGCTTTCAGATGCAATAGGAAATTCTCGAGTTCGTCAATCCGTTCGCGAGATATGGAAGTGTGAAGTTAAGGAATGGTTGTGAAACCATCAAAATTTTCGCTGGTCTGATACTCGAAACCACTAACTGGAATGGCCTAGGGCAAAAATACACATACCGTTGTAACCGTTCGAGTTTCCACTTTCAGGTGCAACAGGAATTTCTCGTGTTCGTCAATCCGTTCGCGAGATATGGGAGTTTGGTGTTAAGGAATGGTTGAGAAACCATCAACATTTTCGCTGGTCTGATACTCGAAACCAATAACTGGAATGGCCTAGGGGAAAAGTACACACACCATTGTTATCGGGCGAGTTTCTACTTTCAGATGCAACAGGAATTTCTCGAGTTCGTCAATCCGTTCGTGAGATATGGGAGTTTGAAGTTAAGGAATGGTTGAGAAACCATCAAAATTTTCGCTGGTCTGATACTCGAAACCAATAACTGGAATGGCCTAGGTGAAAAACACACATACCTTTGTAATCGGGCGAGTTTCTACTTTCAGATGCAACAGGAATTTCTCGAGTTCGTCAATCCGTTCGCGAGATACGGGAGTTTGATGTTAAGGAATGGTTGAGAAACCATCAAAATTTTCGCTGGTCTGATACTCGAAACCAATAACTGGAATGGCCTAGGGGAAAAGTACACACACCATTGTTATCGGGCGAGTTTCTACTTTCAGATGCAACAGGAATTTCTCGAGTTCGTCAATCCGTTCGTGAGATATGGGAGTTTGAAGTTAAGGAATGGTTGAGAAACCATCAAAATTTTCGCTGGTCTGATACTCGAAACCAATAACTACAAAGGCCTACGGGAAAAATACACATTCCTTTGTAACCGGGCGAGTTTCCACTTTCAGATGCAACTGGAATTTCTCGAGTTCGTCAATCCGTTCGCGAGATATGGGAGTTTGATGTTAAGGAATGGTTGAGAAACCATCAAAATTTTCGCTGGTCTGATACTCGAAACCAATAACTGGAATGGCCTAGGGGAAAAGTACACACACCATTGTAATCGGGCGAGGTCCTACTTTCAGGTGCAACAGGAATTAATGGAGTTCGTCAATCCGTTCGCGAGATATGGGAGTTTCAAGTTAAGGAATGGTTGAAAAACCATCAAAATTTTCGCAAGTCTGATACTCGAAACCAATAACTATAAAGGCCTAGGTGAAAAACACACATATCTTTGTAATCGGGCTAGTTTCAGCTTTCAGATGCAACAGGAATTTCTCGATTTCGTCAATCCGTTCGCGAGATATGGGAGTTTGAATTTAAGGAATGCTTGAGAAACCATCAAAATTTTCGGTGGTCTGATACTCGAAACCAATAACTGGCATGGCCTAGGGGAAAAGTACACACACCATTGTAATCGGGCGAGGTCCTACTTTCAGATGCAACAGGAATTTCTCGAGTTCGTCAATCCGTTCGCGAGATATGGGAGTTTGAAATTAAGGAATTTTTGAGAAACCACCAAAATTTTCGCAAGTCTGATACTCGACACCAATAACTACCAAGGCCTAGGGGAAAAATACACATACCTTTGTAATCGGGCGGGTTTCTACTCTCAGATGCAACAGGAATTTCTCGAGTTCGTCAATCCGTTCGCGAGAAATGGGAGTTTGAATTTAAGGAATGGTTGAGAAACCATCAAAATTTTCGCTAGTCTAATACTCGAAACCAATAACTGGAATGGCCTAGGGGAAAAGTACACACACCATTGTAATCGGGCGAGTTTTTACTTTCAGATGCAACAGGAATTTCTCGAGTTCGTCAAACCGTTCGCGAGATATGGGAGTTTGAAGTTAAGGAATGGTTGAGAAACCATCAAAATTTTCGCTGGTCTGATACTCGAAACCAATAACTGGTATGGCCTAGGGGAAAAGTACACAGACCGTTGTAATCGGGCGAGATTCTACTTTCAGGTGCAACAGGAATTAATGGAGTTCGTCAATCCGTTCGCGAGATATGGGAGTTTCAAGTTAAGGAATGGTTGAGAAACCATCAAAATTTTCGCAAGTCTGATACTCGAAACCAATAACTACAAAGGCCTAGGTGAAAAACACACATATCTTTGTAATCGGGCGAGTTTCTACTTTCAGATGCAACAGGAATTTCTCGAGTTCGTCAATCCGTTAGCGAGAAATGGGAGTTTGAAGTTAAGGAATGGTTGAGAAACTATCAAAATTTTCGCTGGTCTGATACTCGAAACCAATAACTGGAATGGCCTAGGTGAAAAACACACATATCTTTGTAATCGGGCGAGTTTCTACTTTCGGTTGCAACAGGAATTTCTCGAGTGCGTCAATCCGTTCGCGAGATATGGGAGTTTGAATTTAAGGAATGGTTGAGAAACCATCAAAATTTTCGCAATTCTGATACTCGAAACCAATAACAACAATGGCCCAGGGGAAAAACACACATACCGTTGTAATCGGGCGAGTTTCTGCTTTCAGATGCAATAGGAAATTTTCGAGTTCGTCAATCCGTTCGCGAGATATGGAAGTGTGAATTTAAGGAATGGTTGTGAAACCATCAAAATTTTCGCTGGTCTGATACTCAAAACCAATAACTGGAATGGCCTAGGGCAAAAATACACATACCGTTGAAACCGGTCGAGTTTCCACTTTCAGATGCAACAGGAATTTCTCGAGTTCGTCAACCCGTTCGCGAGATATGGAAGTGTGAAGTTAAGGAATGGTTGAGAAACCATCAAAATGTTCGCAAATCTGATATTCGAAACCAATAAAAACAATGGCCCAGGGGAAAGCACAGATACCGCTGTAATCGGGCGAGATTCTGCTTTCAGATGCAATAGGAAATTCTCGAGTTCGTCAATCCGTTCGCGAGATATGGAAGTGTGAAGTTAAGGAATGGTTGTGAAACCATCAATATTTTCGCTGGTCTGATACTCGAAACCACTAACTGGAATGGCCTAGGGCAAAAATACACATACCGTTGTAACCGGTCGAGTTTCCACTTTCAGGTGCAACAGGAATTTCTCGTGTTCGTCAATCCGTTCGCGAGATATGGGAGTTTGGTGTTAAGGAATGGTTGAGAAACCATCAAAATTTTCGCTGGTCTGATAATCGAAACCAATAACTACAAAGGCCTTCGGGAAAAATACACATACCTTTGTTACCGGCGAGTTTCCACTATCAGATGCAACAGGAATTTCTCGAGATCGTCAATCCGTTCGCGAGATATGGGAATTTGATGTTAAGGAATGGTTGAGAAACCATCAAAATTTTCGCTGGTCTGATACTCGAAACCAATTACTGGAATGGCCTAGGGGAAAAGTACACACACCATTGTAATCGGGCGAGATTCTACTTTCAGATGCAACAGGAATTAATGGAGTTCGTCAATCCGTTCGCGAGACATGGGAGTTTGAAGTTAAGGAATGGTTGAGAAACCATCAAAATTTTCGGAAGTCTGATACTCGAAACCAATAACTACAAAGGCCTAGGTGAAAAACACACATATCTTTGTAATCGGGCGAGTTTCTACTTTCAGATGCAACAGGAATTTCTCGAGTTCGTCAATCCGTTCGCGAGAAATGGGAGTTTGCAGTTAAGGAATGGTTGAGGAACTATCAAAATTTTCGCAAGTCTGATACTCGAAACCAATAACTACATAGGCCTAGGTGAAAAACACACATATCTTTGTAATCGGGCGAGTTTCTACTTTCATATGCAACAGGAATTTCTCGAGTTCGTCAACCCGTTCGCGAGATATGGAAGTGTGAAGTTAAGGAATGGTTGTGAAACCATCAAAATTTTCGCTGGTCTGATACTCGAAACCAATAACTGGAATGGCCTAGGGCAAAAATACACATACCGTTGTAACCGGTCGAGTTTCCACTTTCAGATGCAACAGGAATATCTCGAGTTCGTCAATCCGTTCGCGAGATATGGGAGTTTCAAGTTAAGGAATGGTTGAGAAACCATCAAAATTTTCGCAAATCTGATACTCGAAACCAATAACAACAATGGCCCAGGCGAAAAACGCAGATACCGTTGTAATCGGGCGAGTTTCTGCTTTCAGATGCAATAGGAAATTCTCGAGTTCGTCAATCCGTTCGCGAGATATGGGAGTTTGATGCTAAGGAATGGTTGAGACACCATCAAAATTTTCGCTGGTCTGATACTCGAAACCAATAACTACAAAGGCCTACGGGAAAAATACACATACCTTTGTAACCGGGCGAGTTTCCACTTTCAGATGCAACAGGAATTTCTCGAGTTCGTCATTCCGTTCGCGAGATATGGGAGTTTGATGTTAAGGAATGGTTGAGAAACCATCAAAATTTTCGCTGGTCTGATACTCGAAACCAATAACTGGAATGGCCTAGGGGAAAAGTACACACACCAATGTAATCGGGCG
The DNA here is from genome assembly GCF_051014685.1 of Ptiloglossa arizonensis. Taxonomy (NCBI): domain Eukaryota; kingdom Metazoa; phylum Arthropoda; class Insecta; order Hymenoptera; family Colletidae; genus Ptiloglossa; species Ptiloglossa arizonensis. The sequence goes on from NW_027478549.1 coordinate 911,955, forward strand.
AGAGTCTACTTTCAGATGCAACAGGAATTTCTCGAGTTCGTCAATCCGTTCGCGAGATATGGGAGTTAGAAGTTAAGGAATGGTTGAGAAACCATCAAAATTTTCGCTGGTCTGATACTCGAAACCAATAACTGGAATGGCCTAGGGGAAAAGTACACACACCAATGTAATCGGGCGAGTTTCTACTTTCAGATGCAACAGGAATTTCTCGAGTTCGTCAATCCGTTCGCGAGATATGGGAGTTTGAAGTTAAGGAATGGTTGAGAAACCATGAAAATTTTCGCTGGTCTGATACTCGAAACCAATAACTGGAATGGCCTAGGGGAAAAGTAAACACACCGTTGTAATCGGGCGAGATTCTACTTTCAGATGCAACAGGAATTAATGGAGTTCGTCAATCCGTTCGCGACATATGGGAGTTTGATGTTAAGGAATTGTTGAGAAACCATCAAAATTTTCGCTGGTCTGATACTCGAAACCAATAACTACAAAGGCCTACGGGAAAAATACACATACCTTTGTAACCGGGTGAGATTCCACTTTCAGATGCAACAGGAATTTCTCGAGTTCGTCAATCCGTTCGCGAGATATAGGAGTTTGATGTTAAGGAATGGTTGAGAAACCATCAAAATTTTCGCTGGTCTGATACTCGAAACCAATAACTGGAATGGCCTAGGGGAAAAGTACACCCACCATTGTAATCGAGCGAGTTTCTGCTTCCAGGTGCAACAGGAATTTCTCGAGTTCGTCAATCCGTTCGCGAGATATGGGAGTTTGAAGTTAAGGAATGGTTGACAAACTATCAAAATTTTCGCTGGTCTGATACTCGAAACCAATAACTGGAATGGCCTACGGAAAAGGTACACACACCATTGTAATCGGGCGAGTTTCTACTTTCAGATGCAACAGGAATTAATGGTGATCGTCAATCCGTTCGCGAGATATGGGTGTTTGAATTTAAGGAATGGTTGAGCAACCATCAAAATTTTCGCAAGTTTGATACTCGAAACCAATAACTGGAATGACCTAGCGGAAAAGTACACACACCATTGTAATCGGGCGATTTTCTGCTTCCAGGTGCAACAGCAATTAAAGGAGTTCGTCAATCCGTTCGCGAGATATGGGAGTTTGAAGTTAAGGAATGGTTGACAAACTATCAAAATTTTCGCAAGACTGATACTCGAAACCAATAACTACATAGGCCTAGGTGAAAAACTCACATATCTTTGTAATCGGGCGAGTTTCTACTTTCAGATGCAACAGGAATTTCTCGATTTCGTCAATCCGTTCGCGAGATATGGGAGTTTGAAGTTAAAGAATGCTTGAGAAACCATCAAAATTTTCGCAAGTCTGATACTCGACAGCAATAACTACCAAGGCCGAGGGGAAAAATACACATACCTTTGTAATCGGGCGGGTTTCTACTCTCAGATGCAACAGGAATTTCTCGAGATCGTCAATCCGTTCGCGAGAAATGGGAGTTTGAAGTTAAGGAATGGTTGACAAACAATCAAAATTTTCGCAAGTCTGATACTCGAAACCAATAACTACATAGGCCTAGGTGAAAAACTCACATATCTTTGTAAACGGGCGAGTTTCTACTTTCAGATGCAACAGGAATTTCTCGAGTTCGTCAATCCGTTCGCGAGAAATGGGAGTTTGAAGTTATGGAATGGTTGAGAAACTATCAAAATTTTCGCAAGTCTGATACCCGAAACCAATAACTATAAAGGCCTAGGTGAAAAACACACATATCTTTGTAATCGGGCGAGTTTCTGCTTTCAGATGCAACAGGAATTTCTCGATTTCGTCAATCCGTTCGCGAGATATGGGAGTTTGAATTTAAGGAATGCTTGAGAAACCATCAAAATTTTCGGTGGTCTGATACTCGAAACCAATAACTACAAAGGCCTACGGGAAAAATACACACACCATTGTAATCGGGCGAGTTTTTACTTTCAGATGCAACAGGAATTTCTCGAGTTCGTCAAACCGTTCGCGAGATATGGGAGTTTGAAGTTAAGGAATGGTTGAGAAACCATCAAAATTTTCGCTGGTCTGATACTCGAAACCAATAACTGGAATGGCCTAGGGGAAAAGTACACACACCGTTGTAATCGGGCGAGTTCCTACTTTCAGATGCAACAGGAATTTCTCGAGTTCGTCAATCCGTTCGCGAGATATGGGAGTTTGAAATTAAGGAATTTTTGTGAAACCATCAAAATTTTCGCAAGTCTGATACTCGACACCAATAACTACCAAGGCCTAGGGGAAAAATACACATACCTTTGTAATCGGGCGGGTTTCTACTCTCAGATGCAACAGGAATTTCTCGAGTTCGTCTATCCGTTCGCGAGAAATGGGAGTTTGAAGTTAAGGAATGGTTGATAAACTATCAAAATATTCGCAAGTCTGATACTCGAAACCAATAACTACATACGCCTAGGTGAAAAACTCACATATCTTTGTAAACGGGCGAGTTTCTGCTTTCTGATGCAACAGGAATTTCTCGAGTTCGTCAATCCGTTCGCGAGAAATAGGAGTTTGAAGTTATGGAATGGTTGAGAAACTATCAAAATTTTCGCTGGTCTGATACTCGAAACCAATAACTGGAATGGCCTAGGTGAAAAACACACATATCTTTGTAATCGGGCGAGTTTCTACTTTCGGTTGCAACAGGAATTTCTCGAGTGCGTCAATCCGTTCGCGAGATATGGGAGTTTGAATTTAAGGAATGGTTGAGAAACCATCAAAATTTTCGCAATTCTGATACTCGAAACCAATAACAACAATGGCCCAGGGGAAAAACACACATACCGTTGTAATCGGGCGAGTTTCTGCTTTCAGATGCAATAGGAAATTTTCGAGTTCGTCAATCCGTTCGCGAGATATGGAAGTGTGAATTTAAGGAATGGTTGTGAAACCATCAAAATTTTCGCTGGTCTGATACTCAAAACCAATAACTGGAATGGCCTAGGGCAAAAATACACATACCGTTGAAACCGGTCGAGTTTCCACTTTCAGATGCAACAGGAATTTCTCGAGTTCGTCAACCCGTTCGCGAGATATGGAAGTGTGAAGTTAAGGAATGGTTGAGAAACCATCAAAATGTTCGCAAGTCTGATATTCGAAACCAATAAAAACAATGGCCCAGGGGAAAGCACAGATACCGCTGTAATCGGGCGAGATTCTGCTTTCAGATGCAATAGGAAATTCTCGAGTTCGTCAATCCGTTCGCGAGATATGGAAGTGTGAAGTTAAGGAATGGTTGTGAAACCATCAAAATTTTCGCTGGTCTGATACTCGAAACCACTAACTGGAATGGCCTAGGGCAAAAATACACATACCGTTGTAACCGGTCGAGTTTCCACTTTCAGGTGCAACAGGAATTTCTCGTGTTCGTCAATCCGTTCGCGAGATATGGGAGTTTGGTGTTAAGGAATGGTTGAGAAACCATCAAAATTTTCGCTGGTCTGATAATCGAAACCAATAACTACAAAGGCCTTCGGGAAAAATACACATACCTTTGTTACCGGGCGAGTTTCCACTATCAGATGCAACAGGAATTTCTCGAGATCGTCAATCCGTTCGCGAGATATGGGAATTTGATGTTAAGGAATGGTTGAGAAACCATCAAAATTTTCGCTGGTCTGATACTCGAAACCAATTACTGGAATGGCCTAGGGGAAAAGTACACACACCATTGTAATCGGGCGAGATTCTACTTTCAGATGCAACAGGAATTAATGGAGTTCGTCAATCCGTTCGCGAGACATGGGAGTTTGAAGTTAAGGCATGGTTGAGAAACCATCAAAATTTTCGCAAGTCTGATACTCGAAACCAATAACTACAAAGGCCTAGGTGAAAAACACACATATCTTTGTAATCGGGCGAGTTTCTACTTTCAGATGCAACAGGAATTTCTCGAGTTCGTCAATCCGTTCGCGAGAAATGGGAGTTTGCAGTTAAGGAATGGTTGAGGAACTATCAAAATTTTCGCAAGTCTGATACTCGAAACCAATAACTACATAGGCCTAGGTGAAAAACACACATATCTTTGTAATCGGGCGAGTTTCTACTTTCATATGCAACAGGAATTTCTCGAGTTCGTCAACCCGTTCGCGAGATATGGAAGTGTGAAGTTAAGGAATGGTTGAGAAACCATCAAAATTTTCGCAAATCTGATACTCGTAACCAATAACAACAATGGCCCAGGGGAAAAACACAGATACCGTTGTAATCGGGCGAGTTTCTGCTTTCAGATGCAATAGGATATTCTCGAGTTCGTCAATCCGTTCGCGAGATATGGAAGTGTGAAGTTAAGGAATGGTTGTGAAACCATCAAAATTTTCGCTGGTCTGATACTCGAAACCAATAACTGGAATGGCCTAGGGCAAAAATACACATACCGTTGTAACCGGTCGGGTTTCCACTTTCAGATGCAACAGGAATATCTCGAGTTCGTCAATCCGTTCGCGAGATATGGGAGTTTCAAGTTAAGGAATGGTTGAGAAACCATCAAAATTTTCGCAAATCTGATACTCGAAACCAATAACAACAATGGCCCAGGCGAAAAACGCAGATACCGTTGTAATCGGGCGAGTTTCTGCTTTCAGATGCAATAGGAAATTCTCGAGTTCGTCAATCCGTTCGCGAGATATGGGTGTTTGATGTTAAGGAATGGTTGAGACACCATCAAAATTTTCGCTGGTCTGATACTCGAAACCAATAACTACAAAGGCCTACGGGAAAAATACACATACCTTTGTAACCGGGCGAGTTTCCACTTTCAGATGCAACAGGAATTTCTCGAGTTCGTCATTCCGTTCGCGAGATATGGGAGTTTGATGTTAAGGAATGGTTGAGAAACCATCAAAATTTTCGCTGGTCTGATACTCGAAACCAATAACTGGAATGGCCTACGGAAAAGGTACACACACCATTGTAATCGGGCGAGATTCTACTTTCAGATGCAACAGGAATTAATGGAGTTCGTCAATCCGTTCGCGACATATGGGAGTTTGATGTTAAGGAATTGTTGAGAAACCATCAAAATTTTCGCGGGTCTGATACTCGAAACCAATAACTACAAAGGCCTACGGGAAAAATACACATACCTTTGTAACCGGGTGAGATTCCACTTTCAGATGCAACAGGAATTTCTCGAGTTCGTCAATCCGTTCGCGAGATATAGGAGTTTGATGTTAAGGAATGGTTGAGAAACCATCAAAATTTTCGCTGGTCTGATACTCGAAACCAATAACTGGAATGGCCTAGGGGAAAAGTACACCCACCATTGTAATCGAGCGAGTTTCTGCTTCCAGGTGCAACAGGAATTTCTCGAGTTCGTCAATCCGTTCGCGAGATATGGGAGTTTGAAGTTAAGGAATGGTTGACAAACTATCAAAATTTTCGCTGGTCTGATACTCGAAACCAATAACTGGAATGGCCTACGGAAAAGGTACACACACCATTGTAATCGGGCGAGTTTCTACTTTCAGATGCAACAGGAATTAATGGTGATCGTCAATCCGTTCGCGAGATATGGGTGTTTGAATTTAAGGAATGGTTGAGCAACCATCAAAATTTTCGCAAGTTTGATACTCGAAACCAATAACTGGAATGACCTAGCGGAAAAGTACACACACCATTGTAATCGGGCGATTTTCTGCTTCCAGGTGCAACAGCAATTAAAGGAGTTCGTCAATCCGTTCGCGAGATATGGGAGTTTGAAGTTATGGAATGGTTGAGAAACTATCAAAATTTTCGCAAGTCTGATACCCGAAACCAATAACTATAAAGGCCTAGGTGAAAAACACACATATCTTTGTAATCGGGCGAGTTTCTGCTTTCAGATGCAACAGGAATTTCTCGATTTCGTCAATCCGTTCGCGAGATATGGGAGTTTGAAGTTAAGGAATGGTTGAGAAACCATCAAAATTTTCGCTGGTCTGATACTCGAAACCAATAACTGGAATGGCCTAGGGGAAAAGTACACACACCGTTGTAATCGGGCGAGTTCCTACTTTCAGATGCAACAGGAATTTCTCGAGTTCGTCAATCCGTTCGCGAGATATGGGAGTTTGAAATTAAGGAATTTTTGTGAAACCATCAAAATTTTCGCAAGTCTGATACTCGACACCAATAACTACCAAGGCCTAGGGGAAAAATACACATACCTTTGTAATCGGGCGGGTTTCTACTCTCAGATGCAACAGGAATTTCTCGAGTTCGTCTATCCGTTCGCGAGAAATGGGAGTTTGAAGTTAAGGAATGGTTGATAAACTATCAAAATATTCGCAAGTCTGATACTCGAAACCAATAACTACATAGGCCTAGGTGAAAAACTCACATATCTTTGTAAACGGGCGAGTTTCTGCTTTCTGATGCAACAGGAATTTCTCGAGTTCGTCAATCCGTTCGCGAGAAATAGGAGTTTGAAGTTATGGAATGGTTGAGAAACTATCAAAATTTTCGCAAGTCTGATACCCGAAACCAATAACTATAAAGGCCTAGGTGAAAAACACACATATCTTTGCAATCGGGCGAGTTTCTGCTTTCAGATGCAACAGGAATTTCTCGAGTTCGTCAATCCGTTCGCGAGAAATGGGAGTTTGAAGTTATGGAATGGTTGAGAAACTATCAAAATTTTCGCAAGTCTGATACCCGAAACCAATAACTATAAAGGCCTAGGTGAAAAACACACATATCTTTGTAATCGGGCGAGTTTCTGCTTTCAGATGCAACAGGAATTTCTCGATTTCATCAATCCGTTCGCGAGATATGGGAGTTTGAAGTTAAGGAATGGTTGAGAAACCATCAAAATTTTCGGTGGTCTGATACTCGAAACCAATAACTGGCATGGCCTAGGGGAAAAGTACACACACCATTGTAATCGGGCGAGTTTCTACTTTCAGATGCAACAGGAATTAATGGAGTCCGTCAATCCGTTCGCGAGATATGGGTGTTTCAAGTTAAGGAATGGTTGAGAAACCATCAAAATTTTCGCAAGTCTGATACTCGACACCAATAACTACAAAGGCCTAGGTGAAAAACACACATATCTTTGTAATCGGGCGATTTTCTGCTTCCAGGTGCAACAGGAATATCTCGAGTTCGTCAATCCGTTCGCGAGATATAGGAGTTTGAAGTTAAAGAATGGTTGACAAACTATCAAAATTTTCGCAAGTCTGATACTCGAAACCAGTAACTACATAGGGCTAGGTGAAAAACACACATATCTTTGTAATCGGGCGAGTTTCTACTTTCAGATGCAACAGGAATTTCTCGAGTTCGTCAATCCGTTCGCGAGAAATGGGAGTTTGATGTTAAGGAATGGTTGAGAAACCATCAAAATTTTCGCTGGTCTGATACTCGAAACCAATAACTACAAAGGCCTACGGGAAAAATACACATACCTATGTAACCAGGCGAGTTTCTGCTTTCTGATGCAACAGGAATTTCTCGAGTTCGTCAATCCGTTCGCGAGAAATGGGAGTTTGAAGTTATGGAATGGTTGAGAAACTATCAAAATTTTCGCAAGTCTGATACCCGAAACCAATAACTATAAAGGCCTAGGTGAAAAACACACATATCTTTGCAATCGGGCGAGTTTCTGCTTTCAGATGCAACAGGAATTTCTCGAGTTCGTCAATCCGTTCGCGAGAAATGGGAGTTTGAAGTTATGGAATGGTTGAGAAACTATCAAAATTTTCGCAAGTCTGATACTCGAAACCAATAACTACATAGGCCTAGGTGAAAAACTCACATATCTTTGTAAACGGGCGAGTTTCTGCTTTCTGATGCAACAGGAATTTCTCGAGTTCGTCAATCCGTTCGCGAGAAATAGGAGTTTGAAGTTATGGAATGGTTGAGAAACTATCAAAATTTTCGCAAGTCTGATACCCGAAACCAATAACTATAAAGGCCTAGGTGAAAAACACACATATCTTTGCAATCGGGCGAGTTTCTGCTTTCAGATGCAACAGGAATTTCTCGAGTTCGTCAATCCGTTCGCGAGAAATGGGAGTTTGAAGTTATGGAATGGTTGAGAAACTATCAAAATTTTCGCAAGTCTGATACCCGAAACCAATAACTATAAAGGCCTAGGTGAAAAACACACATATCTTTGTAATCGGGCGAGTTTCTGCTTTCAGATGCAACAGGAATTTCTCGATTTCATCAATCCGTTCGCGAGATATGGGAGTTTGAAGTTAAGGAATGGTTGAGAAACCATCAAAATTTTCGGTGGTCTGATACTCGAAACCAATAACTGGCATGGCCTAGAGGAAAAGTACACACACCATTGTAATCGGGCGAGTTTCTACTTTCAGATGCAACAGGAATTAATGGAGTTCGTCAATCCGTTCGCGAGATATGGGTGTTTCAAGTTAAGGAATGGTTGAGAAACCATCAAAATTTTCGCAAGTCTGATACTCGACACCAATAACTACAAAGGCCTAGGTGAAAAACACACATATCTTTGTAATCGGGCGATTTTCTGCTTCCAGGTGCAACAGGAATTTCTCGAGTTCGTCAATCCGTTCGCGAGATATAGGAGTTTGAAGTTAAAGAATGGTTGACAAACTATCAAAATTTTCGCAAGTCTGATACTCGAAACCAGTAACTACATAGGGCTAGGTGAAAAACACACATATCTTTGTAATCGGGCGAGTTTCTACTTTCAGATGCAACAGGAATTTCTCGAGTTCGTCAATCCGTTCGCGAGAAATGGGAGTTTGTAGTTAAGGAATGCTTGAGAAACCATCAAAATTTTCGGTGGTCTGATGCTCGAAACCAATAACTGGCATGGTCTAGCGGAAAAGTACACACACCATTCTAATCGGGCGAGTGTCTACTTTCAGATGCAACAGGAATTTCTGGAGTTCGTCAATCCGTTCGCGAGATATGGGAGTTTGAAGTTAAGGAATTGTTGAGAATCTATCAAATTTTTCGCAAGTCTGATACCCGAAACCAATAACTATAAAGGCCTAGGTGAAAAACACACATATCTTTGTAATCGGGCGAGTTTCTGCTTTCAGATGCAACAGGAATTTCTCGATTTCGTCAATCCGTTCGCGAGATATGGGAGTTTGAAGTTAAGGAATGGTTGAGAAACCATCAAAATTTTCGCTGGTCTGATACTCGAAACCAATAACTGGAATGGCCTAGGGGAAAAGTACACACACCAATGTAATCGGGCGAGTTTCTACTTTCAGATGCAACAGGAATTTCTCGAGTTCGTCAATCCGTTCGCGAGATATGGGAGTTTGAAGTTAAGGAATGGTTGAGAAACCATCAAAATTTTCGCTGGTCTGATACTCGAAACCAATAACTGGAATGGCCTAGGGGAAAAGTAAACACACCGTTGTAATCGGGCGAGATTCTACTTTCAGATGCAACAGGAATTAATGGAGTTCGTCAATCCGTTCGCGACATATGGGAGTTTGATGTTAAGGAATGGTTGAGAAACCATCAAAATTTTCGCTGGTCTGATACTCGAAACCAATAACTACAAAGGCCTACGGGAAAAATACACATACCTTTGTAACCAGGCGAGATTCCACTTTCAGATGCAACAGGAATTTCTCGAGTTCGTCAATCCGTTCGCGAGATATAGGAGTTTGATGTTAAGGAATGGTTGAGAAACCATCAAAATTTTCGCTGGTCTGATACTCGAAACCAATAACTGGAATGGCCTAGGGGAAAAGTACACACACCATTGTAATCGGGCGAGTTTCTACTTCCAGGTGCAACAGGAATTTCTCGAGTTCGTCAATCCGTTCGCGAGATATGGGAGTTTGAAGTTAAGGAATGGTTGACAAACTATCAAAATTTTCGCTGGTCTGATACTCGAAACCAATAACTGGAATGGCCTACGGAAAAAGTACACACACCATTGTAATCGGGCGAGTTTCTACTTTCAGATGCAACAGGAATTAATGGTGATCGTCAATCCGTTCGCGAGATATGGGTGTTTGAATTTAAGGAATGGTTGAGAAACCATCAAAATTTTCGCTGGTCTGATACTCGAAACCAATAACTGGAATGGCCTAGGGGAAAAGTACACACACCATTGTAATCGGGCGAGTTCCTACTTTCAGATGCAACAGGAATTTCTCGAGTTCGTCAATCCGTTCGCGAGATATGGGAGTTTGAAATTAAGGAATTTTTGAGAAACCATCAAAATTTTCGCAAGTCTGATACTCGACACCAATAACTACCAAGGCCTAGGGGAAAAATACACATACCTTTGTAATCGGGCGGGTTTCTACTCTCAGATGCAACAGGAATTTCTCGAGTTCGTCAATCCGTTCGCGAGAAATGGGAGTTTGAAGTTAAGGAATGGTTGACAAACTATCAAAATTTTCGCAAGTCTGATACTCGAAACCAATAACTACATAGGCCTAGGTGAAAAACTCACATATCTTTGTAAACGGGCGAGTTTCTGCTTTCTGATGCAACAGGAATTTCTCGAGTTCGTCAATCCGTTCGCGAGAAATGGGAGTTTGAAGTTATGGAATGGTTGAGAAACTATCAAAATTTTCGCAAGTCTGATACCCGAAACCAATAACTATAAAGGCCTAGGTGAAAAACACACATATCTTTGCAATCGGGCGAGTTTCTGCTTTCAGATGCAACAGGAATTTCTCGAGTTCGTCAATCCGTTCGCGAGAAATGGGAGTTTGAAGTTATGGAATGGTTGAGAAACTATCAAAATTTTCGCAAGTCTGATACCCGAAACCAATAACTATAAAGGCCTAGGTGAAAAACACACATATCTTTGTAATCGGGCGAGTTTCTGCTTTCAGATGCAACAGGAATTTCTCGATTTCATCAATCCGTTCGCGAGATATGGGAGTTTGAAGTTAAGGAATGGTTGAGAAACCATCAAAATTTTCGGTGGTCTGATACTCGAAACCAATAACTGGCATGGCCTAGGGGAAAAGTACACACACCATTGTAATCGGGCGAGTTTCTACTTTCAGATGCAACAGGAATTAATGGAGTTCGTCAATCCGTACGCGAGATATGGGTGTTTCAAGTTAAGGAATGGTTGAGAAACCATCAAAATTTTCGCAAGTCTGATACTCGACACCAATAACTACAAAGGCCTAGGTGAAAAACACACATATCTTTGTAATCGGGCGATTTTCTGCTTCCAGGTGCAACAGGAATTTCTCGAGTTCGTCAATCCGTTCGCGAGATATAGGAGTTTGAAGTTAAAGAATGGTTGACAAACTATCAAAATTTTCGCAAGTCTGATACTCGAAACCAGTAACTACATAGGGCTAGGTGAAAAACACACATATCTTTGTAATCGGGCGAGTTTCTACTTTCAGATGCAACAGGAATTTCTCGAGTTCGTCAATCCGTTCGCGAGAAATGGGAGCTTGAAGTTAAGGAATGCTTGAGAAACCATCAAAATTTTCGGTGGTCTGATGCTCGAAACCAATAACTGGCATGGTCTAGCGGAAAAGTACACACACCATTCTAATCGGGCGAGTGTCTACTTTCAGATGCAACAGGAATTTCTGGAGTTCGTCAATCCGTTCGCGAGATATGGGAGTTTGAAGTTAAGGAATTGTTGAGAATCTATCAAATTTTTCGCAAGTCTGATACCCGAAACCAATAACTATAAAGGCCTAGGTGAAAAACACACATATCTTTGTAATCGGGCGAGTTTCTGCTTTCAGATGCAACAGGAATTTCTCGATTTCGTCAATCCGTTCGCGAGATATGGGAGTTTGAAGTTAAGGAATGGTTGAGAAACCATCAAAATTTTCGCTGGTCTGATACTCGAAACCAATAACTGGAATGGCCTAGGGGAAAAGTACACACACCAATGTAATCGGGCGAGTTTCTACTTTCAGATGCAACAGGAATTTCTCGAGTTCGTCAATCCGTTCGCGAGATATGGGAGTTTGAAGTTAAGGAATGGTTGAGAAACCATCAAAATTTTCGCAAGTCTGATACCCGAAACCAATAACTATAAAGGCCTAGGTGAAAAACACACATATCTTTGTAATCGGGCGAGTTTCTGCTTTCAGATGCAACAGGAATTTCTCGATTTCGTCAATCCGTTCGCGAGATATGGGAGTTTCAAGTTAAGGAATGGTTGAGAAACCATCAAAATTTTCGCAAGTCTGATACTCGAAACCAATAACTACAAAGGCCTAGGTGAAAAACACACATATCTTTGTAATCGGGCGAGTTTCTTCTTTCAGATGCAACAGGAATTTCTCGAGTTCGTCAATCCGTTAGCGAGAAATGGGAGTTTGAAGTTAAGGAATGGTTGAGAAACTATCAAAATTTTCGCTGGTCTGATACTCGAAACCAATAACTGGAATGGCCTAGGTGAAAAACACACATATCTTTGTAATCGGGCGAGTTTCTGCTTTCAGATGCAACAGGAATTTCTCGAGTTCGTCAATCCGTTCGCGAGAAATGGGAGTTTGAAGTTATGGAATGGTTGAGAAACTATCAAAATTTTCGCAAGTCTGATACCCGAAACCAATAACTATAAAGGCCTAGGTGAAAAACACACATATCTTTGTAATCGGGCGAGTTTCTGCTTTCAGATGCAACAGGAATTTCTCGATTTCATCAATCCGTTCGCGAGATATGGGAGTTTGAAGTTAAGGAATGGTTGAGAAACCATCAAAATTTTCGGTGGTCTGATACTCGAAACCAATAACTGGCATGGCCTAGGGGAAAAGTACACACACCATTGTAATCGGGCGAGTTTCTACTTTCAGATGCAACAGGAATTAATGGAGTTCGTCAATCCGTTCGCGAGATATGGGTGTTTCAAGTTAAGGAATGGTTGAGAAACCATCAAAATTTTCGCAAGTCTGATACTCGACACCAATAACTACAAAGGCCTAGGTGAAAAACACACATATCTTTGTAATCGGGCGATTTTCTGCTTCCAGGTGCAACAGGAATTTCTCGAGTTCGTCAATCCGTTCGCGAGATATAGGAGTTTGAAGTTAAAGAATGGTTGACAAACTATCAAAATTTTCGCAAGTCTGATACTCGAAAACAGTAACTACATAGGGCTAGGTGAAAAACACACATATCTTTGTAATCGGGCGAGTTTCTACTTTCAGATGCAACAGGAATTTCTCGAGTTCGTCAATCCGTTCGCGAGATATGGGAGTTTGAAGTTAAGGAATGGTTGAGAAACCATCAAAATTTTCGCTGGTCTGATACTCGAAACCAATAACTGGAATGGCCTAGGGGAAAAGTAAACACACCGTTGTAATCGGGCGAGATTCTACTTTCAGATGCAACAGGAATTAATGGAGTTCGTCAATCCGTTCGCGACATATGGGAGTTTGATGTTAAGGAATGGTTGAGAAACCATCAAAATTTTCGCTGGTCTGATACTCGAAACCAATAACTACAAAGGCCTACGGGAAAAATACACATACCTTTGTAACCAGGCGAGATTCCACTTTCAGATGCAACAGGAATTTCTCGAGTTCGTCAATCCGTTCGCGAGATATAGGAGTTTGATGTTAAGGAATGGTTGAGAAACCATCAAAATTTTCGCTGGTCTGATACTCGAAACCAATAACTGGAATGGCCTAGGGGAAAAGTACACACACCATTGTAATCGGGCGAGTTTCTACTTCCAGGTGCAACAGGAATTTCTCGAGTTCGTCAATCCGTTCGCGAGATATGGGAGTTTGAAGTTAAGGAATGGTTGACAAACTATCAAAATTTTCGCTGGTCTGATACTCGAAACCAATAACTGGAATGGCCTACGGAAAAAGTACACACACCATTGTAATCGGGCGAGTTTCTACTTTCAGATGCAACAGGTATTAATGGTGATCGTCAATCCGTTCGCGAGATATGGGTGTTTGAATTTAAGGAATGGTTGAGAAACCATCAAAATTTTCGCTGGTCTGATACTCGAAACCAATAACTGGAATGGCCTAGGGGAAAAGTACACACACCATTGTAATCGGGCGAGTTCCTACTTTCAGATGCAACAGGAATTTCTCGAGTTCGTCAATCCGTTCGCGAGATATGGGAGTTTGAAATTAAGGAATTTTTGAGAAACCATCAAAATTTTCGCAAGTCTGATACTCGACACCAATAACTACCAAGGCCTAGGGGAAAAATACACATACCTTTGTAATCGGGCGGGTTTCTACTCTCAGATGCAACAGGAATTTCTCGAGTTCGTCAATCCGTTCGCGAGAAATGGGAGTTTGAAGTTAAGGAATGGTTGAGCAACCATCAAAATTTTCGCAAGTCTGATACTCGAAACCAATAACTGGAATGACCTAGGGGAAAAGTACACACACCATTGTAATTGAGCGATTTTCTGCTTCCAGGTGCAACATGAATTTCTCGAGTTCGTCAATCCGTTCGCGAGATATGGGAGTTTGAAGTTAAGGAATGGCTGACAAACTATTAAAATTTTCGCAAGTCTGATACTCGAAACCAACAACTACATAGGGCTAGGTGAAAAACACACATATCTTTGTAATCGGGCGTGTTTCTACTTTCAGATGCAACAGGAATTTCTCGAGTTCGTCAATCCGTTCGCGAGAAATGGGAGTTTGAAGTTATGGAATGGTTGAGAAACTATCAAAATTTTCGCAAGTCTGATACCCGAAACCAATAACTATAAAGGCCTAGGTGAAAAACACACATATCTTTGTAATCGGGCGAGTTTCTGCTTTCAGATGCAACAGGAATTTCTCGATTTCATCAATCCGTTCCCGAGATATGGGAGTTTGAAGTTAAGGAATGGTTGAGAAACCATCAAAATTTTCGGTGGTCTGATACTCGAAACCAATAACTGGCATGGCCTAGGGGAAAAGTACACACACCATTGTAATCGGGCGAGTTTCTACTTTCAGATGCAACAGGAATTAATGGAGTTCGTCAATCCGTACGCGAGATATGGGTGTTTCAAGTTAAGGAATGGTTGAGAAACCATCAAAATTTTCGCAAGTCTGATACTCGACACCAATAACTACAAAGGCCTAGGTGAAAAACACACATATCTTTGTAATCGGGCGATTTTCTGCTTCCAGGTGCAACAGGAATTTCTCGAGTTCGTCAATCCGTTCGCGAGATATAGGAGTTTGAAGTTAAAGAATGGTTGACAAACTATCAAAATTTTCGCAAGTCTGATACTCGAAACCAGTAACTACATAGGGCTAGGTGAAAAACACACATATCTTTGTAATCGGGCGAGTTTCTACTTTCAGATGCAACAGGAATTTCTCGAGTTCGTCAATCCGTTCGCGAGAAATGGGAGTTTGAAGTTAAGGAATGCTTGAGGAACCATCAAAATTTTCGGTGGTCTGATGCTCGAAACCAATAACTGGCATGGTCTAGCGGAAAAGTACACACACCATTCTAATCGGGCGAGTGCCTACTTTCAGATGCAACAGGAATTTCTGGAGTTCGTCAATCCGTTCGCGAGATATGGGAGTTTGAAGTTAAGGAATTGTTGAGAATCTATCAAATTTTTCGCAAGTCTGATACCCGAAACCAATAACTATAAAGGCCTAGGTGAAAAACACACATATCTTTGTAATCGGGCGAGTTTCTGCTTTCAGATGCAACAGGAATTTCTCGATTTCGTCAATCCGTTCGCGAGATATGGGAGTTTGAAGTTAAGGAATGGTTGAGAAACCATCAAAATTTTCGCTGGTCTGATACTCGAAACCAATAACTGGAATGGCCTAGGGGAAAAGTACACACACCAATGTAATCGGGCGAGTTTCTACTTTCAGATGCAACAGGAATTTCTCGAGTTCGTCAATCCGTTCGCGAGATATGGGAGTTTGAAGTTAAGGAATGGTTGAGAAACCATCAAAATTTTCGCAAGTCTGATACCCGAAACCAATAACTATAAAGGCCTAGGTGAAAAACACACATATCTTTGTAATCGGGCGAGTTTCTGCTTTCAGATGCAACAGGAATTTCTCGATTTCGTCAATCCGTTCGCGAGATATGGGAGTTTGAAGTTAAGGAATGGTTGAGAAACCATCAAAATTTTCGCAAGTCTGATACCCGAAACCAATAACTATAAAGGCCTAGGTGAAAAACACACATATCTTTGTAATCGGGCGAGATTCTACTTTCAGATGCAACAGGAATTAATGGAGTTCGTCAATCCGTTCGCGACATATGGGAGTTTGATGTTAAGGAATGGTTGAGAAACCATCAAAATTTTCGCTGGTCTGATACTCGAAACCAATAACTACAAAGGCCTACGGGAAAAATACACATACCTTTGTAACCAGGCGAGATTCCACTTTCAGATGCAACAGGAATTTCTCGAGTTCGTCAATCCGTTCGCGAGATATAGGAGTTTGATGTTAAGGAATGGTTGAGAAACCATCAAAATTTTCGCTGGTCTGATACTCGAAACCAATAACTGGAATGGCCTAGGGGAAAAGTACACACACCATTGTAATCGGGCGAGTTTCTACTTCCAGGTGCAACAGGAATTTCTCGAGTTCGTCAATCCGTTCGCGAGATATGGGAGTTTGAAGTTAAGGAATGGTTGACAAACTATCAAAATTTTCGCTGGTCTGATACTCGAAACCAATAACTGGAATGGCCTACGGAAAAAGTACACACACCATTGTAATCGGGCGAGTTTCTACTTTCAGATGCAACAGGTATTAATGGTGATCGTCAATCCGTTCGCGAGATATGGGTGTTTGAATTTAAGGAATGGTTGAGAAACCATCAAAATTTTCGCTGGTCTGATACTCGAAACCAATAACTGGAATGGCCTAGGGGAAAAGTACACACACCATTGTAATCGGGCGAGTTCCTACTTTCAGATGCAACAGGAATTTCTCGAGTTCGTCAATCCGTTCGCGAGATATGGGAGTTTGAAATTAAGGAATTTTTGAGAAACCATCAAAATTTTCGCAAGTCTGATACTCGACACCAATAACTACCAAGGCCTAGGGGAAAAATACACATACCTTTGTAATCGGGCGGGTTTCTACTCTCAGATGCAACAGGAATTTCTCGAGTTCGTCAATCCGTTCGCGAGAAATGGGAGTTTGAAGTTAAGGAATGGTTGACAAACTATCAAAATTTTCGCAAGTCTGATACTCGAAACCAATAACTACATAGGCCTAGGTGAAAAACTCACATATCTTTGTAAACGGGCGAGTTTCTGCTTTCTGATGCAACAGGAATTTCTCGAGTTCGTCAATCCGTTCGCGAGAAATGGGAGTTTGAAGTTATGGAATGGTTGAGAAACTATCAAAATTTTCGCAAGTCTGATACCCGAAACCAATAACTATAAAGGCCTAGGTGAAAAACACACATATCTTTGCAATCGGGCGAGTTTCTGCTTTCAGATGCAACAGGAATTTCTCGAGTTCGTCAATCCGTTCGCGAGAAATGGGAGTTTGAAGTTATGGAATGGTTGAGAAACTATCAAAATTTTCGCAAGTCTGATACCCGAAACCAATAACTATAAAGGCCTAGGTGAAAAACACACATATCTTTGTAATCGGGCGAGTTTCTGCTTTCAGATGCAACAGGAATTTCTCGATTTCATCAATCCGTTCCCGAGATATGGGAGTTTGAAGTTAAGGAATGGTTGAGAAACCATCAAAATTTTCGGTGGTCTGATACTCGAAACCAATAACTGGCATGGCCTAGGGGAAAAGTACACACACCATTGTAATCGGGCGAGTTTCTACTTTCAGATGCAACAGGAATTAATGGAGTTCGTCAATCCGTACGCGAGATATGGGTGTTTCAAGTTAAGGAATGGTTGAGAAACCATCAAAATTTTCGCAAGTCTGATACTCGACACCAATAACTACAAAGGCCTAGGTGAAAAACACACATATCTTTGTAATCGGGCGATTTTCTGCTTCCAGGTGCAACAGGAATTTCTCGAGTTCGTCAATCCGTTCGCGAGATATAGGAGTTTGAAGTTAAAGAATGGTTGACAAACTATCAAAATTTTCGCAAGTCTGATACTCGAAACCAGTAACTACATAGGGCTAGGTGAAAAACACACATATCTTTGTAATCGGGCGAGTTTCTACTTTCAGATGCAACAGGAATTTCTCGAGTTCGTCAATCCGTTCGCGAGAAATGGGAGTTTGAAGTTAAGGAATGCTTGAGGAACCATCAAAATTTTCGGTGGTCTGATGCTCGAAACCAATAACTGGCATGGTCTAGCGGAAAAGTACACACACCATTCTAATCGGGCGAGTGTCTACTTTCAGATGCAACAGGAATTTCTGGAGTTCGTCAATCCGTTCGCGAGATATGGGAGTTTGAAGTTAAGGAATTGTTGAGAATCTATCAAATTTTTCGCAAGTCTGATACCCGAAACCAATAACTATAAAGGCCTAGGTGAAAAACACACATATCTTTGTAATCGGGCGAGTTTCTGCTTTCAGATGCAACAGGAATTTCTCGATTTCGTCAATCCGTTCGCGAGATATGGGAGTTTGAAGTTAAGGAATGGTTGAGAAACCATCAAAATTTTCGCTGGTCTGATACTCGAAACCAATAACTGGAATGGCCTAGGGGAAAAGTACACACACCAATGTAATCGGGCGAGTTTCTACTTTCAGATGCAACAGGAATTTCTCGAGTTCGTCAATCCGTTCGCGAGATATGGGAGTTTGAAGTTAAGGAATGGTTGAGAAACCATCAAAATTTTCGCAAGTCTGATACCCGAAACCAATAACTATAAAGGCCTAGGTGAAAAACACACATATCTTTGTAATCGGGCGAGTTTCTGCTTTCAGATGCAACAGGAATTTCTCGATTTCGTCAATCCGTTCGCGAGATATGGGAGTTTCAAGTTAAGGAATGGTTGAGAAACCATCAAAATTTTCGCAAGTCTGATACTCGAAACCAATAACTACAAAGGCCTAGGTGAAAAACACACATATCTTTGTAATCGGGCGAGTTTCTTCTTTCAGATGCAACAGGAATTTCTCGAGTTCGTCAATCCGTTAGCGAGAAATGGGAGTTTGAAGTTAAGGAATGGTTGAGAAACTATCAAAATTTTCGCTGGTCTGATACTCGAAACCAATAACTGGAATGGCCTAGGTGAAAAACACACATATCTTTGTAATCGGGCGAGTTTCTGCTTTCAGATGCAACAGGAATTTCTCGATTTCGTCATTCCGTTCGCGAGATATGGGAGTTTGAAGTTAAGGAATGCTTGAT
The DNA here is from genome assembly GCF_051014685.1 of Ptiloglossa arizonensis. Taxonomy (NCBI): domain Eukaryota; kingdom Metazoa; phylum Arthropoda; class Insecta; order Hymenoptera; family Colletidae; genus Ptiloglossa; species Ptiloglossa arizonensis. Next base: position 931,158 of record NW_027478549.1, read on the forward strand.
AAACCATCAAAATTTTCGGTGGTCTGATACTCGAAACCAATAACTGGCATGGCCTAGGGGAAAAGTACACACACCATTGTAATCGGGCGAGTTTCTACTTTCAGGAGCAACAAGAATTTCCCGAGTTCGTCAATCCGTTCGCGAGATATGGGAGTTTGAAGTTAAGGAATGGTTGAGAAACCATCAAAATTTTCGCTGGTCTGATACTCGAAACCAATAACTGGAATGGCCTAGGGGAAAAGTACACACACCATTGTAAGAGAGCGAGTTTCTACTTTCAGATGCAACAGGAATTTCTCGAGTTCGTCAATCCGTTCGCGAGATATGGGAGTTTGAAATTAAGGAATTTTTGAGAAACCATCAAAATTTTCGCAAGTCTGATACTCGACACCAATAACTACCAAGGCCTAGGGGAAAAATACACATACCTTTGTAATCGGGCGGGTTTCTACTCTCAGATGCAACAGGAATTTCTCGAGTTCGTCAATCCGTTCGCGAGAAATGGGAGTTTGAAGTTAAGGAATGGTTGACTAACTATCAAAATTTTCGCAAGTCTGATACTCGAAACCAATAACTACATAGGCCTAGGTGAAAAACTCACATATCTTTGTAAACGGGCGAGTTTCTACTTTCAGATGCAACAGGAATTTCTCGAGTTCGTCAATCCGTTCGCGAGAAATGGGAGTTTGAAGTTATGGAATGGTTGAGAAACTATCAAAATTTTCGCAAGTCTGATACCCGAAACAAATAACTATAAAGGCCTAGGTGAAAAACACACATATCTTTGTAATCGGGCGAGTTTCTGCTTTCAGATGCAACAGGAATTTCTCGATTTCGTCAATCCGTTCGCGAGATATGGGAGTTTGAAGTTAAGGAATGCTTGAGAAACCATCAAAATTTTCGGTGGTCTGATACTCGAAACCAATAACTGGCATGGCCTAGGGGAAAAGTACACACACCATTGTAATCGGGCGAGTTCCTACTTTCAGATGCAACAGGAATTTCTCGAGCTCGTCAATTCGTTCGCGAGATATGGGAGTTTGAAATTAAGGAATTTTTGAGAAACCACCAAAATTTTCGCAAGTCTGATACTCGACACCAATAACTACCAAGCCCTAGGGGAAAAGTACACACACCATTGTAATCGGGCGGGTTTCTACTCTCAGATGCAACAGGAATTTCTCGAGTTCGTCAATCCGTTCGCGAGAAATGGGAGTTTGAAGTTAAGGAATGGTTGAGAAACTATCAAAATTTTCGCAAGTCTGATACTCGAAAAGAATAGCTACAAAGGCCTAGGTGAAAAACACACATATCTTTGTAATCGGGCGAGCTTCTACTTTCAGATGTGACAGGAATTTCTCGAGTTCGTCAATCCGTTCGCGAGATATGTGAGTTTGAATTTAAGGAATGGTTGAGAAACCATCAAAATTTTCGCTTGTCTAATACTCGAAATCATTAACTGGAATGGCCTAGGGGAAAAGTACACACACCATTGTAATCGGGCGAGTTTTTACTTTCAGATGCAACAGGAATTTCTCAAGTTCGTCAAACCGTTCGCGAGATATGGGAGTTTGAAGTTAAGGAATGGTTGAGAAACCATCAAAATTTTCGCTGGTCTGATACTCGAAACCAATAACTGGAATGGCCTAGGGGAAGAGTACACACACCGTTGTAATCGGGCGAGATTCTACTTTCAGGTGCAACAGGAATTAATGGAGTTCGTCAATCCGTTCGCGAGATATGGGAGTTTCAAGTTAAGGAATGGTTGGGAAACCATCAAAATTTTCGCAAGTCTGATACTCGAAACCAATAACTACAAAGGCCTAGGTGAAAAACACACATATCTTTGTAATCGGGCGAGTTTCTACTTTCAGATGCTACAGGAATTTCTCGAGTTCGTCAATCCGTTAGCGAGAAATGGGAGTTTGAAGTTAAGGAATGGTTGAGAAACTATCAAAATTTTCGCTGGTCTGATAATCGAAACCAATAACTGGAATGGCCTAGGTGAAAAACACACATATCTTTGTAATCGGGCGAGTTTCTACTTTCAGATGCAACAGGAATTTCTCGAGTTCGTCAATCCGTTCGAGAGAAACGGGAGTTTGAAGTTAAGGAATGGTTGAGAAACTATCAAAATTTCCGCAAGTCTGATACTCGAAAACAATAACTACAAAGGCCTAGGTGAAAAACACACATATCTTTGTAATCGGGCGAGTTTCTACTTTCGGATGCAACAGGAATTTCTCGAGTTCGTCAATCCGTTCGCGAGATATGGGTGTTTGAATTTAAGGAATGGTTGAGAAAGCATCAAAATTTTCGCAATTCTGGTACTCGAAACAAATAACAACAATGGCCCAGGGGAAAAACACACATACCGTTGTAATCGGGAGAGTTTCTGCTTTCAGATGCAATAGGAAATTCTCGAGTTCGTCAATCCGTTCGCGAGATATGGACGTGTGAAGTTAAGGAATGGTTGTGAAACCATCAAAATTTTCGCTGGTCTGATACTCAAAACCAATAACTGGAATGGCCTAGGGCAAAAATACACATACCGTTGTAACCGGTCGAGTTTCCACTTTCAGATGCAACAGGAATTTCTCGAGTTCGTCAACCCGTTCGCGAGATATGGAAGTGTGAAGTTAAGGAATGGTTAAGAAACCATCAAAATGTTCGCAAATCTGATACTCGAAACCAATAAAAACAATGGCCCAGGGGAAAGACAAGATACCGCTGTAATCGGGCGAGTTTCTGCTTTCAGATGCAATAGGAAATTCTCGAGTTCGTCATTCCGTTCGCGAGATATGGAAGTGTGAAGTTAAGGAATGGTTGTGAAACCATCAAAATTTTCGCTGGTCTGATACTCGAAACCACTAACTGGAATGGCCTAGGGCAAAAATACACATACCGTTGTAACCGGTCGAGTTTCCACTTTCAGGTGCAACAGGAATTACTCGTGTTCGTCAATCCGTTCGCGAGATATGGGAGTTTGGTGTTAAGGAATGGTTGAGAAACCATAAAAATTTTCGCTGGTCTCATACTCGAAACCAATAACTACAAAGGCCTACGGGAAAAATACATATACCTTTGTAACCGGGCGAGTTTCCACTTTCAGATGCAACAGGAATTTCTCGAGTTCGTCAATCCGTTCGCGAGATATGGGAGTTTGATGTTAAGGAATGGTTGAGAAACCATCAAAATTTTCGCTGGTCTGATACTCGAAACCAATAACTAGAAAGGCCTAGGTGAAAAACACACATATAGTATCTTTGTAATCGGGCGAGTTTCTACTTTCAGATGCAACAGGAATTTCTCGATTTCGTCAATCCGTTCGCGAGATATGGGAGTTTGAATTTAAGGAATGGTTGAGCAACCATCAAAATTTTCGCAAGTCTGATACTCGAAACCAATAACTGGAATGACCTAGGGCAAAAATACGCATTACGTTGTAATCGGGCGATCTTCTACCTTCAGATGCAACAGGAATTTCTCGAGTTCGTCAATCCGTTCGCGAGATATGGGAGTTTGAAGTTAAGGAATGGTTGAGAAACCATCAAAATTTTCGCAAGTCTGATACTCGAAACCAATAACTGCTATGGCCTAGGGCAAAAATACACATACCATTGTAATCGGGCGAGATTATGCTTTTAGATGCAACTGGAATTTCTCGAGTTCGTCAATCCGTTCGCGAGATATGGGAGTTTGAAGTTAAGGAATGGTTGTGAAACCATCAAAATTTTCGCTGGTCTGATACTCGAAACCACTAACTGGAATGGCCTAGGGCAAAAATACACATACCGTTGTAACCGGTCGGGTTTCCACTTTCAGGTGCAACAGGAATTACTCGTGTTCGTCAATCCGTTCGCGAGATATGGGAGTTTGGTGTTAAGGAATGGTTGAGAAACCATAAAAATTTTCGCTGGTCTCATACTCGAAACCAATAACTACAAAGGCCTAGGTGAAAAACACACATATCTCTGTAATCGGGCGAGTTTCTGCTTTCAGATGCAACAGGAATTTCTCGATTTCGTCAATCCGTTCGCGAGATATGGGAGTTTGAAGTTAAGGAATGGTTGAGAAACCATCAAAATTTTCGGTGGTCTGATACTCGAAACCAATAACTGGCATGGCCTAGGGGAAAAGTACACACACCATTGTAATCGGGCGAGTTTCTACTTTCAGATGCAACAGCAATTTCTCGAGTTCGTCAATCCGTTCGCGAGATATGGGAGTTTGAAGTTAAGGAATGGATGAGAAACCATCAAAATTTTCGCTGGTCTGATACTCGAAACCAATAACTGGAATGGCCTAGGGGAAAAGTACACACACCATTGTAATCGGGCGAGAATCTACTTTCAGATGCAACAGGAATTAATGGAGTTCGTCAATCCGTTCGCGAGATATGGGTGTTTCAAGTTAAGGAATGGTTGAGAAACCATCAAAATTTTCGCAAGTCTGATACTCGACACCAATAACTACAAAGGCCTAGGTGAAAAACACACATATCTTTGTAATCGGGCGAGCTTCTACTTTCAGATGCAACAGGAATTTCTCGATTTCGTCAATCCGTTCGCGAGATATGGGAGTTTGAATTTAAGGAATGGTTGAGCAACCATCAAAATTTTCGCAAGTCTGATACTCGAAACCAATAACTGGAATGATCTAGGGGAAAAGTACACACACCATTGTAATCGGGCGATTTTCTGCTTCCAGGTGCAACAGGAATTTCTCGAGTTCGTCAATCCGTTCGCGAGGTATAGGAGTTTGAAGTTAAAGAATGTTTGACAAACTATCAAAATTTTCGCAAGTCTGATACTCGAAACCAATAACTACATAGGGCTAGGTGAAAAACACACATATCTTTGTAATCGGGCGAGTCTCTACTTTCAGATGCAACAGGAATTTCTCGAGTTCGTCAATCCGTTCGCGAGAAATGGGAGTTTGAAGTTAAGGAATGCTTGAGAAACCATCAAAATTTTCGGTGGTCTGATGCTCGAAACCAATAACTGGCATGGTCTAGCGGAAAAGTACACACACCGTTCTAATCGGGCGTGTGTCTACTTTCAGATGCAACAGGAATTTCTGGAGTTCGTCAATCCGTTCGCGAGATATGGGAGTTTGAAGTTAAGGAATTGTTGAGAATCTATCAAATTTTTCGCAAGTCTGATACCCGAAACCAATAACTATAAAGGCCTAGGTGAAAAACACACATATCTTTGTAATCGGGCGAGTTTCTGCTTTCAGATGCAACAGGAATTTCTCGAGTTCGTCAATCCGTTCGCGAGATATGGGAGTTTGAAGCTAAGGAATGGTTAAGAAACCATCAAAATTTTCGCTGGTCTGATACTCGAAACCAATAACTGGAATGGCCTAGGGGAAAAGTACACTCACCAATGTAATCGGGCGATTTTCTACTTTCAGATGCAACAGGAATTTCTCGATTTCGTCAATCCGTTCGCGAGATATGGGAGTTTGAAGTTAAGGAATGGTTGAGAAACCATCAAAATTTTCGCTGGTCTGATACTCGAAACCAATAACTGGAATGGCCTAGGCGAAAAGTACACACACCAATGTAATCGGGCGAGTTTCTACTTTCAGATGCAACAGGAATTTCTCGAGTTCGTCAATCCGTTCCCGATATATGGGAGTTTGAAGTTAAGGAATGGTTGAGAAACCATCAAAATTTTCGCTGGTCTGATACTCGAAACCAATAACTGGAATGGCCTAGGGGAAAAGTAAGCACACCGTTGTAATCGGGCGAGATTCTACTTTCAGATGCAACAGGAGTTAATGGAGTTCGTCAATCCGTTCGCGACATATGGGAGTTTGATGTTAAGGAATGGTTGAGAAACCATCAAAATTTTCGCTGGTCTGACACTCGAAACCAATAACTACAAAGGCCTAGGTGAAAAACACACATATCTTTGTAATCGGGCGAGTTTCTACTTTCAGATGCAACAGGAATTTCTCGAGTTCGTCAATCCGTTCGAGAGAAACGGGAGTTTGAAGTTAAGGAATGGTTGAGAAACTATCAAAATTTCCGCAAGTCTGATACTCGAAAACAATAACTACAAAGGCCTAGGTGAAAAACACACATATCTTTGTAATCGGGCGAGTTTCTACTTTCGGATGCAACAGGAATTTCTCGAGTTCGTCAATCCGTTCGCGAGATATGGGTGTTTGAATTTAAGGAATGGTTGAGAAAGCATCAAAATTTTCGCAATTCTGGTACTCGAAACAAATAACAACAATGGCCCAGGGGAAAAACACACATACCGTTGTAATCGGGAGAGTTTCTGCTTTCAGATGCAATAGGAAATTCTCGAGTTCGTCAATCCGTTCGCGAGATATGGACGTGTGAAGTTAAGGAATGGTTGTGAAACCATCAAAATTTTCGCTGGTCTGATACTCAAAACCAATAACTGGAATGGCCTAGGGCAAAAATACACATACCGTTGTAACCGGTCGAGTTTCCACTTTCAGATGCAACAGGAATTTCTCGAGTTCGTCAACCCGTTCGCGAGATATGGAAGTGTGAAGTTAAGGAATGGTTAAGAAACCATCAAAATGTTCGCAAATCTGATACTCGAAACCAATAAAAACAATGGCCCAGGGGAAAGACAAGATACCGCTGTAATCGGGCGAGTTTCTGCTTTCAGATGCAATAGGAAATTCTCGAGTTCGTCAATCCGTTCGCGAGATATGGAAGTGTGAAGTTAAGGAATGGTTGTGAAACCATCAAAATTTTCGCTGGTCTGATACTCGAAACCACTAACTGGAATGGCCTAGGGCAAAAATACACATACCGTTGTAACCGGTCGAGTTTCCACTTTCAGGTGCAACAGGAATTACTCGTGTTCGTCAATCCGTTCGCGAGATGTGGGAGTTTGGTGTTAAGGAATGGTTGAGAAACCATAATAATTTTCGCTGGTCTCATACTCGAAACCAATAACTACAAAGGCCTACGGGAAAAATACACATACCTTTGTAACCGGGCGAGTTTCCACTTTCAGATGCAACAGGAATTTCTCGAGTTCGTCAATCCGTTTGCGAGATATGGGAGTTTGATGTTAAGGAATGGTTGAGAAACCATCAAAATTTTCGCTGGTCTGATACTCGAAACCAATAACTAGAAAGGCCTAGGTGAAAAATACACATATAGTATCTTTGTAATCGGGCGAGTTTCTACTTTCAGATGCAACAGGAATTTCTCGATTTCGTCAATCCGTTCGCGAGATATGGGAGTTTGAATTTAAGGAATGGTTGAGCAACCATCAAAATTTTCGCAAGTCTGATACTCGAAACCAATAACTGGAATGACCTAGGGCAAAAATACGCATTACGTTGTAATCGGGCGATCTTCTACCTTCAGATGCAACAGGAATTTCTCGAGTTCGTCAATCCGTTCGCGAGATATGGGAGTTTGAAGTTAAGGAATGGTTGAGAAACCATCAAAATTTTCGCAAGTCTGATACTCGAAACCAATAACTGCTATGGCCTAGGGCAAAAATACACATACCATTGTAATCGGGCGAGATTATGCTTTTAGATGCAACCGGAATTTCTCGAGTTCGTCAATCCGTTCGCGAGATATGGGAGTTTGAAGTTAAGGAATGGTTGTGAAACCATCAAAATTTTCGCTGGTCTGATACTCGAAACCACTAACTGGAATGGCCTAGGGCAAAAATACACATACCGTTGTAACCGGTCGGGTTTCCACTTTCAGGTGCAACAGGAATTACTCGTGTTCGTCAATCCGTTCGCGAGATATGGGAGTTTGGTGTTAAGGAATGGTTGAGAAACCATAAAAATTTTCGCTGGTCTCATACTCGAAACCAATAACTACAAAGGCCTAGGTGAAAAACACACATATCTCTGTAATCGGGCGAGTTTCTGCTTTCAGATGCAACAGGAATTTCTCGATTTCGTCAATCCGTTCGCGAGATATGGGAGTTTGAAGTTAAGGAATGGTTGAGAAACCATCAAAATTTTCGGTGGTCTGATACTCGAAACCAATAACTGGCATGGCCTAGGGGAAAAGTACACACACCATTGTAATCGGGCGAGTTTCTACTTTCAGATGCAACAGGAATTTCTCGAGTTCGTCAATCCGTTCGCGAGATATGGGAGTTTGAAGTTAAGGAATGGATGAGAAACCATCAAAATTTTCGCTGGTCTGATACTCGAAACCAATAACTGGAATGGCCTAGGGGAAAAGTACACACACCATTGTAATCGGGCGAGAATCTACTTTCAGATGCAACAGGAATTAATGGAGTTCGTCAATCCGTTCGCGAGATATGGGTGTTTCAAGTTAAGGAATGGTTGAGAAACCATCAAAATTTTCGCAAGTCTGATACTCGACACCAATAACTACAAAGGCCTAGGTGAAAAACACACATATCTTTGTAATCGGGCGAGCTTCTACTTTCAGATGCAACAGGAATTTCTCGATTTCGTCAATCCGTTCGCGAGATATGGGAGTTTGAATTTAAGGAATGGTTGAGCAACCATCAAAATTTTCGCAAGTCTGATACTCGAAACCAATAACTGGAATGACCTAGGGGAAAAGTACACACACCATTGTAATCGGGCGATTTTCTGCTTCCAGGTGCAACAGGAATTTCTCGAGTTCGTCAATCCGTTCGCGAGGTATAGGAGTTTGAAGTTAAAGAATGGTTGACAAACTATCAAAATTTTCGCAAGTCTGATACTCGAAACCAATAACTACATAGGGCTAGGTGAAAAACACACGTATCTTTGTAATCGGGCGAGTTTCTACTTTCAGATGCAACAGGAATTTCTCGAGTTCGTCAATCCGTTCGCGAGAAATGGGAGTTTGAAGTTAAGGAATGCTTGAGAAACCATCAAAATTTTCGGTGGTCTGATGCTCGAAACCAATAACTGGCAAGGTCTAGCGGAAAAGTACACACACCATTCTAATCGGGCGTGTGTCTACTTTCAGATGCAACAGGAATTTCTGGAGTTCGTCAATCCGTTCGCGAGATATGGGAGTTTGAAGTTAAGGAATTGTTGAGAATCTATCAAATTTTTCGCAAGTCTGATACCCGAAACCAATAACTATAAAGGCCTAGGTGAAAAACACACATATCTTTGTAATCGGGCGAGTTTCTGCTTTCAGATGCAACAGGAATTTCTCGATTTCGTCAATCCGTTCGCGAGATATGGGAGTTTGAAGTTAAGGAATGGTTGAGAAACCATCAAAATTTTCGCTGGTCTGATACTCGAAACCAATAACTGGAATGGCCTAGGGGAAAAGTACACACACCAATGTAATCGGGCGAGTTTCTACTTTCAGATGCAACAGGAATTTCTCGAGTTCGTCAATCCGTTCGCGAGATATGGGAGTTTGAAGTTAAGGAATGGTTGAGAAACCATCAAAATTTTCGCAAGTCTGATACCCGAAACCAATAACTATAAAGGCCTAGGTGAAAAACACACATATCTTTGTAATCGGGCGAGTTTCTGCTTTCAGATGCAACAGGAATTTCTCGATTTCGTCAATCCGTTCGCGAGATATGGGAGTTTGAAGTTAAGGAATGGTTGAGAAACCATCAAAATTTTCGCTGGTCTGATACTCGAAACCAATTACTGGAATGGCCTAGGGGAAAAGTACACACACCAATGTAATCGGGCGAGTTTCTACTTTCAGATGCAACAGGAATTTCTCGAGTTCGTCAATCCGTTCGCGAGATATGGGAGTTTGATGTTAAGGAATGGTTAAGAAACCATCAAAATTTTCGCTGGTCTGACACTCGAAACCAATAACTGGAATGGCCTAGGGGGAAAGTACACACACCAATGTAATCGGGCGATTTTCTACTTTCAGATGCAACAGGAATTTCTCGATTTCGTCAATCCGTTCGCGAGATATGGGAGTTTGAAGTTAAGGAATGGTTGAGAAACCATCAAAATTTTCGCTGGTCTGATACTCGAAACCAATAACTGGAATGGCCTAGGGGAAAAGTACACACACCAATGTAATCGGGCGAGTTTCTACTTTCAGGTGCAACAGGAATTTCTCGAGTTCGTCAATCCGTTCGCGATATATGGGAGTTTGAAGTTAAGGAATGGTTGAGAAACCATCAAAATTTTCGCTGGTCTGATACTCGAAACCAATAACTGGAATGGCCTAGGGGAAAAGTAAGCACACCATTGTAATCGGGCGAGATTCTACTTTCAGATGCAACAGGAATTAATGGAGTTCGTCAATCCGTTCGCGACATATGGGAGTTTGATGTTAAGGAATGGTTGAGAAACCATCAAAATTTTCGCTGGTCTGATACTCGAAACCAATAACTACAAAGGCCTAGGTGAAAAACACACATATCATTGTAATCGGGCGAGTTTCTACTTTCAGATGCAACAGGAATTTCTCGAGTTCGTCAATCCGTTCGAGAGAAACGGGAGTTTGAAGTTAAGGAATGGTTGAGAAACTATCAAAATTTCCGCAAGTCTGATACTCGAAAACAATAACTACAAAGGCCTAGGTGAAAAACACACATATCTTTGTAATCGGGCGAGTTTCTACTTTCGGATGCAACAGGAATTTCTCGAGTTCGTCAATCCGTTCGCGAGATATGGGTGTTTGAATTTAAGGAATGGTTGAGAAAGCATCAAAATTTTCGCAATTCTGGTACTCGAAACAAATAACATCAATGGCCCAGGGGAAAAACACACATACCGTTGTAATCGGGAGAGTTTCTGCTATCAGATGCAATAGGAAATTCTCGAGTTCGTCAATCCGTTCGCGAGATATGGACGTGTGAAGTTAAGGAATGGTTGTGAAACCATCAAAATTTTCGCTGGTCTGATACTCAAAACCAATAACTGGAATGGCCTAGGGCAAAAATACACATACCGTTGTAACCGGTCGAGTTTCCACTTTCAGATGCAACAGGAATTTCTCGAGTTCGTCAACCCGTTCGCGAGATATGGAAGTGTGAAGTTAAGGAATGGTTAAGAAACCATCAAAATGTTCGCAAATCTGATACTCGAAACCAATAAAAACAATGGCCCAGGGGAAAGACAAGATACCGCTGTAATCGGGCGAGTTTCTGCTTTCAGATGCAATAGGAAATTCTCGAGTTCGTCAATCCGTTCGCGAGATATGGAAGTGTGAAGTTAAGGAATGGTTGTGAAACCATCAAAATTTTCGCTGGTCTGATACTCGAAACCACTAACTGGAATGGCCTAGGGCAAAAATACACATACCGTTGTAACCGGTCGAGTTTCCACTTTCAGGTGCAACAGGAATTACTCGTGTTCGTCAATCCGTTCGCGAGATATGGGAGTTTGGTGTTAAGGAATGGTTGAGAAACCATAAAAATTTTCGCTGGTCTCATACTCGAAACCAATAACTACAAAGGCCTACGGGAAAAATACACATACCTTTGTAACCGGGCGAGTTTCCACTTTCAGATGCAACAGGAATTTCTCGAGTTCGTCAATCCGTTCGCGAGATATGGGAGTTTGATGTTAAGGAATGGTTGAGAAACCATCAAAATTTTCGCTGGTCTGATACTCGAAACCAATAACTAGAAAGGCCTAGGTGAAAAACACACATATAGTATCTTTGTAATCGGGCGAGTTTCTACTTTCAGATGCAACAGGAATTTCTCGATTTCGTCAATCCGTTCGCGAGATATGGGAGTTTGAATTTAAGGAATGGTTGAGCAACCATCAAAATTTTCGCAAGTCTGATACTCGAAACCAATAACTGGAATGACCTAGGGGAAAAGTACACACACCATTGTAATTGAGCGATTTTCTGCTTCCAGGTGCAACATGAATTTCTCGAGTTCGTCAATCCGTTCGCGAGATATGGGAGTTTGAAGTTAAGGAATGGCTGACAAACTATTAAAATTTTCGCAAGTCTGATACTCGAAACCAACAACTACATAGGGCTAGGTGAAAAACACACATATCTTTGTAATCGGGCGTGTTTCTACTTTCAGATGCAACAGGAATTTCTCGAGTTCGTCAATCCGTTCGCGAGAAATGGGAGTTTGAAGTTATGGAATGGTTGAGAATCTATCAAAATTTTCGCAAGTCTGATACCCGAAACCAATAACTATAAAGGCCTAGGTGAAAAACACACATATCTTTGTAATCGGGCGAGTTTCTGTTTTCAGATGCAACAGGAATTTCTCGATTTCGTCAATCCGTTCGCGAGATATGGGAGTTTGAAGTTAAGGAATGCTTGAGAAACCATCAAAATTTTCGGTGGTCTGATACTCGAAACCAATAACTGGAATGGCCTAGGGGAAAAGTACACACACCATTGTAATCGAGCGAGTTTCTACTTTCAGATGCAACAGGAATTTCTCGAGTTCGTCAATCCGTTCGCGAGATATTGGAGTTTGAAGTTAAGGAATGGATGAGAAACCATCAAAATTTTCGCTGGTCTGACACTCGAAACCAATAACTGGAATGGCCTAGGGGAAAAGTACACACACCATTGTAATCGGGCGATTTTCTGCTTCCAGGTGCAACAGGAATTTCTCGAGTTCGTCAATCCGTTCGCGAGAAATGGGAATTTGAAGTTCAGGAATGGTTGAGAAACTATCAAAATTTTCGCAAGTGTGATACCCGAAATCAATAACTGGCATGGCCTAGGGCAAAAATACACATACCGTTGTAACCGGTCGAGTTTCCACTTTCAGATGCAACAGGAATTTCTCGATTTCGTCAATCCGTTCGCAAGTAATGGGAGTTTGAAGTTAAGGAATGGTTGAGAAACCATCAAAATTTTCGCAAGTCTGAAACTCGACACCAATAACTACCAAGGCCTAGGGGAAAAATACACATACCTTTGTAATCGGCGGGTTTCCACTCTCAGATGCAACAGGAACATCTCGAGTTCGTCAATCCGTTCGCGAGAAATGGGAGTTTGAAGTTAAGGAATGGTTGAGAAACTATCAAAATTTTCGCAAGTCTGATTCTCGAAAACAATAACTACAAAGGCCTCGGTGAAAAACACACATATCTTTGTAATCGGGCGAGTTTCTGCTTTCAGATGCAACAGGAATTTCTCGATTTCGTCAATCCGTTCGCGAGATATGGGAGTTTGAATTTAAGGAATGCTTGAGAAACCATCAAAATTTTCGGTGGTCTGATACTCGAAACCAATAACTGGAATGCCCTAGGGGAAAAGTACACACACCATTGTAACCGAGCGAGTTTCTACTTTCAGATGCAACAGGAATTTCTCGAGTTCGTCAATCCGTTCGCGTGATATGGGAGTTTGAAGTTAAGGAATGGATGAGAAACCATCAAAATTTTCGCTGGTCTGATACTCGAAACCAATAACTGAAATGGCCTAGGGGAAAAGTACACACACCATTGTAATCGGGCGATTTTCTGCTTCCAGGTGCAACAGGAATTTCTCGAGTTCGTCAATCTGTTCGCGAGATATGGGAGTTTGAAGTTAAGGAATGGTTGACAAACTATCAAAATTTTCGCTGGTCTGATACCCGAAACCAATAACTGGCATGGCCTAGGGCAAAAATACACATACCGTTGTAACCGGTCGAGTTTCCACTTTCAGATGCAACAGGAATTTCTCGATTTCGTCAATCCGTTCGCGAGAAATGGGAGTTTGAAGTTAAGGAATGCTTGAGAAACCATCAAAATTTTCGGTGGTCTGATACTCGAAACCAATAACTGGCATGGTCTAGCGGAAAAGTACACACACCATTCTAATCGGGCGAGTGTCTACTTTCAGATGCAACAGGAATTTCTGGAGTTCGTCAATCCGTTCGCGAGATATGGGAGTTTGAATTTAAGGAATGGTTGAGAAACCATCAAAATTTTCGCTTGTCTAATACTCGAAACCAATAACTGGAATGGCCTAGGGGATAAGTACACACACCATTGCAATCGGGCGAGATTCTACTTTCAGATGCAACAGGAATTAATGGAGTTCGTCAATCCGTTCGCGAGATATGGGTGTTTTAAGTTAAGGAATGGTTGAGGAACTATCAAAATTTTCGCAAGTCTGATACTCGAAAACAATAACTACAACGGCCTAGGTGAAAAACACACATATCTATGTAATCGGCCGAGTTTCTACTTTCAGATGCAACAGGAATTTCTCGAGTTCGTCAATCCGTTCGCGAGATGTGGGAGTTTGAAGTTATGGAATGGTTGAGAATCTATCAAAATTTTCGCAAGTCTGATACCCGAAACCAATAACTATAAAGGCCTAGGTGAAAAACACACATATCTTTGTAATCGGGCGAGTTTCTGCTTTCAGATGCAACAGGAATTTCTCGATTTCGTCAATCCGTTCGCGAGATATGGGAGTTTGAAGTTAAGGAATGCTTGAGAAACCATCAAAATTTTCGGTGGTCTGATACTCGAAACCAATAACTGGAATGGCCTAGGGGAAAAGTACACACACCATTGTAATCGAGCGTGTTTCTACTTTCAGATGCAACAGGAATTTCTCGAGTTCGTCCATCCGTTCGCGAGATATGGGAGTTTGAAGTTAAGGAATGGATGAGAAACCATCAAAATTTTCGCTGGTCTGATACTCGAAACCAATAACTGGAATGGCCTAGGGGAAAAGTACACACACCATTGTAATCGGGCGAGATTCTACTTTCAGATGCAACAGGAATTAATGGAGTTCGTCAATCCGTTCGCGAGATATGGGTGTTTCATGTTAAGGAATGGTTGAGAAACCATCAAAATTTTCGCAAGTCTGATACTCGACACCAATAACTACAAAGGCCTAGGTGAAAAACACACATATCTTTGTAATCAGGCGAGTTTCTACTTTCAGATGCAACAGGAATTTCTCGATTTCGTCAATCCGTTCGCGAGATATGGGAGTTTGAATTTAAGGAATGGTTGAGCAACCATCAAAATTTTCGCAAGTCTGATACTCGAAACCAATAACTGGAATGACCTTGGGGAAAAGTACACACACCATTGTAATCGGGCGATTTTCTGCTTCCAGGTGCAGCAGGAATTTCTCGAGTTCGTCAATCCGTTCGCGAGATATAGGAGTTTGAAGTTAAGGAATGGTTGACAAACTATCAAAATTTTCGCAAGTCTGATACTCGAAAACAATAACTACAAAGGCCTCGGTGAAAAACACACATATCCTTGTAATCGGGCGAGTTTCTACTTTCAGATGCAACAGGAATTTCTCGATTTCGTCAATCCGTTCGCGAGAAATGGGAGTTTGAAGTTAAGGAATGCTTGAGAAACCATCAAAATTTTCGGTGGCCTGATACTCGAAACCTATAACTGGCATGGTCTAGCGGAAAAGTACACACACCATTCTAATCGGGCGAGTGTCTACTTTCAGATGCAACAGGAATTTCTGGAGTTCGTCAATCCGTTCGCGAGATATGGGAGTTTGAAGTTAAGGAATTGTTGAGAAACCATCAAAATTTTCGCAAGTCTGATACACGAAACCAATAACTACAAAGGCCTAGGTGAAAAACACACATATCTTTGTAATCGGTCGAGTTTCTACTTTCAGATGCAACAGGAATTTCTCGAGTTCGTCAATCCGTTCGGGAGATATGGGAGTTTGAAGTTAAGGAATGGTTGACAAACTATCAAAATTTTCGGTGGTCTGATACTCGAAACCAATAACTGGAATGGCCTAGGGGAAAAGTACACACACCACTCTAATCGGGCGAGTGTCTACTTTCAGATGCAACAGGAATTTCTGGAGTTCGTCAATCCGTTCGCGAGATATGGGAGTTTGAAGTTAAGGAATTGTTGAGAAACCATCAAAATTTTCCGCAAGTCTGATACACGAAACCAATAACTACAAAGGCCTAGGTGAAAAACACACATATCTTTGTAATCGGGCGAGTTTCTACTTTCAGATGCAACAGGAATTTCTCGATTTCGTCAATCCGTTCGCGAGATATGGGAGTTTGAAGTTAAGGAATGCTTGAGAAACCATCAAAATTTTCGGTGGTCTGATACTCGAAACCAATAACTGGCATGGCCTAGGGGAAAAGTACACACACCAATGTAATCGGGCGAGTTTCTACTTTCAGATGCAACAGGAATTTCCCGAGTTCGTCAATCCGTTCGCGAGATATGGGTGTTTGAAGTTAAGGAATGGTTGAGAAACCATCAAAATTTTCGCTGGTCTGATACTCGAAACCAATAACTGGAATGGCCTAGGGGAAAAGTACACACACCAGTGTAATCGGGCGAGTTTCTACTTTCAGATGCAACAGGAATTTCTCGAGTTCTTCAATCCGTTCGCGAGATATGGGAGTTTGATGTTAAGGAATGGTTGAGAAACCATCAAAATTTTCGCTGGTCTGATACTCGAAACCAGTAACTACAAAGGCCTAGGTGAAAAACACACATATCTTTGTAATCGGGCGAGTTTCTACTTTCAGATGCAACAGGAATTTCTCGAGTTCGTCAATCCGTTCGAGAGAAACGGGAGTTTGAAGTTAAGGAATGGTTGAGAAACTATCAAAATTTCCGCAAGTCTGATACTCGAAAACAATAACTACAAAGGCCTTGGTGAAAAACACACATATCTTTGTAATCGGGCGAGTTTCTACTTTCGGATGCAACAGGAATTTCTCGAGTTCTTCAATCCGTTCGCGAGATATGGGTGTTTGAATTTAAGGAATGGTTGTGAAACCATCAAAATTTTCGCTGGTCTGATACTCAAAACCAATAACTGGAATGGCCTAGGGCAAAAATACACACACCGTTGTAACCGGTCGAGTTTCCACTTTCAGATGCAACAGGAATTTCTCGAGTTCGTCAACCCGTTCGCGAGATATGGAAGTGTGAAGTTAAGGAATGGTTAAGAAACCATCAAAATTTTCGCTGGTCTGATACTCGAAACCACTAACTGGAATGGCCTAGGGCAAAAATACACATACCGTTGTAACCGGTCGGGTTTCCACTTTCAGGTGCAACAGGAATTACTCGTGTTCGTCAATCCGTTCGCGAGATATGGGAGTTTGGTGTTAAGGAATGGTTGAGAAACCATAAAAATTTTCGCTGGTCTCATACTCGAAACCAATAACTACAAAGGCCTACGGGAAAAATACACATACCTCTGTAACCGGGCGAGTTTCCACTTTCAGATGCAACAGGAATTTCTCGAGTTCGTCAATCCGTTCGCGAGATATGGGAGTTTGATGTTAAGGAATGGTTGAGAAACCATCAAAATTTTCGCTGGTCTGATACTCGAAACCAATAACTAGAAAGGCCTAGGTGAAAAACACACATATAGTATCTTTGTAATCGGGCGAGTTTCTACTTTCAGATGCAACAGGAATTTCTCGATTTCGTCAATCCGTTCGCGAGATATGGGAGTTTGAATTTAAGGAATGGTTGAGCAACCATCAAAATTTTCGCAAGTCTGATACTCGAAACCAATAACTGGAATGACCTAGGGGAAAAGTACACACACCATTGTAATCGGGCGATTTTCTGCTTCCAGGTGCAACATGAATTTCTCGATTTCGTCAATCCGTTCGCGAGATATGGGAGTTTGAAGTTAAGGAATGGCTGACAAACTATTAAAATTTTCGCAAGTCTGATACTCGAAACAAACAACTACATACGGCTAGGTGAAAAACACACATATCTTTGTAATCGGGCGTGTTTCTGCTTTCAGATGCAACAGGAATTTCTCGAGTTCGTCAATCCGTTCGCGAGATATGGGAGTTTGAATTTAAGGAATGGTTGAGCAACCATCAAAATTTTCGCAAGTCTGATACTCGAAACCAATAACTGGAATGACCTAGGGGAAAAGTACACACACCATTGTAATCGGGCGATTTTCTGCTTCCAGGTGCAACATGAATTTCTCGAGTTCGTCAATCCGTTCGCGAGATATGGGAGTTTGAAGTTAAGGAATGGCTGACAAACTATTAAAATTTTCGCAAGTCTGATACTCGAAACAAACAACTACATACGGCTAGGTGAAAAACACACATATCTTTGTAATCGGGCGTGTTTCTGCTTTCAGATGCAACAGGAATTTCTCGAGTTCGTCAATCCATTCGCGAGAAATGGGAGTTTGAAGTTATGGAATGGTTGAGAATCTATCAAAATTTTCGCAAGTCTGATACCCGAAACCAATAACTATAAAGGCCTAGGTGAAAAACACACATATCTTTGTAATCGGGCGAGTTTCTACTTTCAGATGCAACAGGAATTTCTCGATTTCGTCAATCCGTTCGCGAGATATGGGAGTTTGAATTTAAGGAATGGTTGAGCAACCATCAAAATTTTCGCAAGTCTGATACTCGAAACCAATAACTGGAATGACCTTGGGGAAAAGTACACACACCATTGTAATCGGGCGATTTTCTGCTTCCAGGTGCAACAGGAATTTCACGAGTTCGTCAATCCGTTCGCGAGATATAGGAGTTTGAAGTTAAGGAATGGTTGACAAACTATCAAAATTTTCGCTGGTCTGATATTCGAAACCAATAATTGGAATGGCCTAGGGGAAAAGTACACACACCATTGTAACCGAGCGAGTTTCTACTTTCAGATGCAACAGGAATTTCTCGAGTTCGTCAATCCGTTCGCGTGATATGGGAGTTTGAAGTTAAGGAATGGTTGACAAACTATCAAAATTTTCGCTGGTCTGATACTCGAAAACAATAACTGGAATGGCCTAGGGGAAAAGTACACACACCATTGAAATCGGGCGAGTTTCTACTTTCAGATGCAACAGGAATTAATGGAGTTCGTCAATCCGTTGGCGAGAAATCGGAGTTTGAAGTTAAGGAATGGTTGAGAGACTATCAAAATTTTCGCAAGTCTGATACTCGAAATCAATAACTACAATGCCCTAGGGGAAAAATACACATACCGTTGTAATCGGGCGAGTATCTGCTATCAGATGCAACAGGAATTTCTCGAGTTCGTCAATCTGTTCGCGAGATATGGGAGTTTGAAGTTAAGGAACGGTTGAGAAACCATCACAATTTTCGCAAGTCTGATACTCGAAACCAGTAACTACAAGGGCCTAGGGGAAAAATACACATACCCTTGTAATCGGGCGTGTTTCTACTTTCAGATGCAATAGGAATTTCTTGAGGCCGTCAATCCGTTCGCGTGAAATGGGAGTGTGAAGTTTAGGAACGATTGAGAAACCATCAAAATTTTCGCAAGTCTGATACTCGAAACCAATAACTACAAAGGCCTAGGGGAAAAATACACATACCGTTGTAATCGGGCGTGTTTCTACTTTCAGATGCAACAGGAATTTCTCGAGTTCGTCAATCCGTTCGCGAGATATGGGAGTTTGAAGTTATGGAATGGTTGAGAAACCATCAAAATTTTCGCAATTCTGATGCTAGAAACGAATAACTCGAATGACCTAAGAGAAAAGTACACACACCATTGTAATCTGGCAAGTTTCTACTTTCAGATTCGACAGGAACTTCTCGAGCTCGCCTATCCGTTCGCGAGGTATCGGAGTTTGAAGTTAAGGAATGGTTGAGAAACCATCAAAATTTTCGCAAGTCTGATACTCGAAACCAATACCTACAATGGCCTAGGGGAAAAATACACATAGCGTTGTAATCGGGAGAGTTTCTATTTTCAGATGCAACAGAAATTTTTCGGATTCGTCAATCTGTTCGCGAGATATGGGAGTTTGAAGTTAAGGAATGGTTGAGAAACCATCAAAATTTTCGCAAGTCTGATACTCGAAACCAATAACTGGAATGGCCCAGGGGAAAAGTACACATACCGTTGTAATCGGACGAGTTTCTGGTTTCAGATGCAACAGGAATTTCTCGAGTTCGTCAGCCGTTCGCGAGATATGGGAGTTTGAATTTAAGGAATGGTTGAGAAACCGTCAATGTTTTCGCAAGTCTGATACTCGAAACCAATAACTACAATGGCCTAGGAGAAAAATACACATACCGTTGTAATCGGGCGAGTTTCTGCTTTCAGATGCAACAGGAATTTCTCGAGTTCGTCAATCTGTTCGCGAGATATGGGAGTTTGAAGTTAAGGAACGGTTGAGAAACCATCACAATTTTCGCAAATCTGATACTCGAAACCAATAACTACTACGGTCTAGGGCAAAAATACACATACCATTGTAATCGGACGAGTTTCTGTTTCAGATGCAACAGGAATTTCTCGAGTTCGTCAATCCGTTCGCGAGATATGGGAGTTTAAAGTTAAGGAATGGTTGACACACCATCAAAATTTTCGCTGTTCTGATACTCGAAACCGATAACTGGAATGGCCTAGGGGAAAAGTACACACACCATTGTAATCGGGCGAGTTTCTACATTCGGATGCAACAGGAATTTCTCGAGTTCGTCAATCGGTTCGCGAGATATGGGAGTTTGAAGTTAAGGAATGGTTGAAAAACCATCAAAATTTTCGCAATTCTGATACTCGAAACCAATAACTACTACGGCCTAGGGCAAGAATTAACATACCATTGTAATTGGACGAGTTTCTGTTTCAGATGCAACAGGAATTTCTCGAGTTCGTCAATCCGTTCGCGAGATATGGAAGTTTGAAGTTAAGGAATGGTTGAGAAACCATCAAAATTTTCGCAAGCCTGATACTCGAAACCAATAAATACTACGGCCTAGGGCAAAAATTCACATACCATTGTAATTGGACGAGTTTCTGTTTCAGATGCAACAGGAGTTTCTCGAGTTCGCCAATCCGTTCGCGAGATATGGGAGTTTGAAGTTAAGGAATGGTTGAGAAACCAACAAAATTTTCGCTAGTCTGATACTCGAATCCGATAACCGGAATGGCCTAGGGGGAAAGTACACACACCATTGTAATCGGCCGAGTATCTACTTTCAGATACAACAGGAATTTCTCGAATTCGTTAACCGTTCGCGAGATATGGGAGTTTGAAGTTAAGGAATGTTTGAGAAACCAACAAAATTTTCGCAAGTCTGATACACGAAACCAATAACTACTACGGCCTATGGCAAAAATACACATACCATTGTAATCGGACGAGTTTCTGTTTCAGATGCAACAGGAATTTCTCGAGTTCGTCAATCCGTTCGCGAGATATGGAAGTTTGAAGTTAAGGAATGTTTGAGAAACCATCAAAATTTTCGCAAGTCTGATACTCGAAACCAATAACTACAAAGGCCTAGGGGAAAAATAGACATACCTTTGTAATCGGGCGAGTTTCTGCTTTCAGAAGCAACAGGAATTTCTCGAGTTCGTCAATCCGTTCGCGAGATATGGGAGTTTGAATTTAAGGAATGGTTGAGAAACCGTCAATGTTTTCGCAAGTCTGATACTCGAAACCAATAACTACAATGGCCTAGGAGAAAAATACACATACCGTTGTAATCGGGCGAGTTTCTGCTTTCAGATGCAACAGGAATTTCTCGAGTTCGTCAATCTGTTCGCGAGATATGGGAGTTTGAAGTTAAGGAACGGTTGAGAAACCATCACAATTTTCGCAAATCTGATACTCGAAACCAATAACTACTATGGCCTAGGGCAAAAATACACATACCGTTGTAATCGGGCGAGCTACTGCTTTCAGGTGCAATAGGAATTTCTCGAGTTCGTCAATCCTTTCGCGAGATATGGGAGTTTGAAGTTAAGGAATGGTTGAGAAACCATAAAAATTTTCGCAAGTCTGATACTCGAAACCAATAACTACAAAGGCATAGGTGAAAAACACACATATGTTTGAAATCGGGCGAGTTTCTACTTTCAGATGCAACAGGATTTTCTCGAGTTCGTCAATCCGTTAGCGAGATATGGGAGTTTCAATTTAAGGAATGGTTGAGCAACCATCAAAATTTTCGCAAGTCTGATACTCGAAACCAATAACTGGAATGACCTTGGGGAAAAGTACACACACCATTGTAATCGGGCGATTTTCTGCTTCCAGGTGCAACAGGAATTTCTCGAGTTCGTCAATCCGTTCGCGAGATATGGGAGTTTGAAGTTAAGGAATGGTTGTGAATCCATCAAAATTTTCGCAAGTCTGATACTCGAAATCAATAACTACAATGCCCTAGGGGAAAAATACACATACCGTTGTAATCGGGCGAGTTTCTGCTATCAGATGCAACAGGAATTTCTCGAGTTCGTCAATCTGTTCGCGAGATATGGGAGTTTGAAGTTAAGGAACGGTTGAGAAACCATCACAATTTTCGCAAGTCTGATACTCGAAACCAATAACTACAAAGGCCTAGGGGAAAAATACACATACCGTTGTAATCGGGCGTGTTTCTACTTTCGGATGCAACAGGAATTTCTCGAGTTCGTCAATCCGTTCGCGAGATATGGGAGTTTGAAGTTAAGGAATGGTTGAGAATCCATCAAAATTTTCGCAAGTCTGATACTCGAAATCAATAACTACAATGCCCTAGGGGAAAAATACACATACCGTTGTAATCGGGCGAGTTTCTGCTATCAGATGCAACAGGAATTTCTCGAGTTCGTCAATCTGTTCGCGAGATATGGGAGTTTGAAGTTAAGGAACGGTTGAGAAACCATCACAATTTTCGCAAGTCTGATACTCGAAACCAATAACTACAAAGGCCTAGGGGAAAAATACACATACCGTTGTAATCGGGCGTGTTTCTACTTTCGGATGCAACAGGAACTTCTCGAGTTCGTCAATCCGTTCGCGAGATATGGGAGTTTGAAGTTAAGGAATGGTTGAGAAACCATCAAAATTTTCGCAATTCTGATGCTAGAAACGAATAACTCGAATGACCTAAGAGAAAAGTACACACACCATTGTAATCGGGCAAGTTTCTACTTTCAGAGGCGACAGGAACTTCTCGAGCTCGCCTATCCGTTCGCGAGGTATCGGAGTTTGAAGTTAAGGAATGGTTGAGAAACCATCAAAATTTTCGCAAGTCTGATACTCGAAACCAATACCTACAATGGCCTAGGAGAAAAATACACATAGCGTTGTAATCGGGAGAGTTTCTATTTTCAGATGCAACAGAAATTTTTCGGATTCGTCAATCTGTTCGCGAGATATGGGAGTTTGAAGTTAAGGAATGGTTGAGAAACCATAAAAATTTTCGCAAGTCTGATACTCGAAACCAATAACTGGAATGGCCCAGGAGAAAAGTACACATACCGTTGTAATCGGACGAGTTTCTGGTTTCAGATGCAACAGGAATTAATGGAGTTCGTCAATCCGTTCGCGAGATATGGGTGTTTCATGTTAAGGAATGGTTGAGAAACCATCAAAATTTTCGCAAGTCTGATACTCGACACCAATAACTACGAAGGCCTAGGTGAAAAACACACATATCTTTGTAATCAGGCGAGTTTCTACTTTCAGATGCAACAGGAATTTCTCGATTTCGTCAATCCGTTCGCGAGATATGGGAGTTTGAATTTAAGGAATGGTTGAGCAACCATCAAAATTTTCGCAAGTCTGATACTCGAAACCAATAACTGGAATGACCTTGGGGAAAAGTACACACACCATTGTAATCGGGCGATTTTCTGCTTCCAGGTGCAGCAGGAATTTCTCGAGTTCGTCAATCCGTTCGCGAGATATAGGAGTTTGAAGTTAAGGAATGGTTGACAAACTATCAAAATTTTCGCAAGTCTGATACTCGAAAACAATAACTACAAAGGCCTCGGTGAAAAACACACATATCCTTGTAATCGGGCGAGTTTCTACTTTCAGATGCAACAGGAATTTCTCGATTTCGTCAATCCGTTCGCGAGAAATGGGAGTTTGAAGTTAAGGAATGCTTGAGAAACCATCAAAATTTTCGGTGGCCTGATACTCGAAACCTATAACTGGCATGGTCTAGCGGAAAAGTACACACACCATTCTAATCGGGCGAGTGTCTACTTTCAGATGCAACAGGAATTTCTGGAGTTCGTCAATCCGTTCGCGAGATATGGGAGTTTGAAGTTAAGGAATTGTTGAGAAACCATCAAAATTTTCGCAAGTCTGATACACGAAACCAATAACTACAAAGGCCTAGGTGAAAAACACACATATCTTTGTAATCGGTCGAGTTTCTACTTTCAGATGCAACAGGAATTTCTCGAGTTCGTCAATCCGTTCGGGAGATATGGGAGTTTGAAGTTAAGGAATGGTTGACAAACTATCAAAATTTTCGGTGGTCTGATACTCGAAACCAATAACTGGAATGGCCTAGGGGAAAAGTACACACACCACTCTAATCGGGCGAGTGTCTACTTTCAGATGCAACAGGAATTTCTGGAGTTCGTCAATCCGTTCGCGAGATATGGGAGTTTGAAGTTAAGGAATTGTTGAGAAACCATCAAAATTTTCGCAAGTCTGATACACGAAACCAATAACTACAAAGGCCTAGGTGAAAAACACACATATCTTTGTAATCGGGCGAGTTTCTACTTTCAGATGCAACAGGAATTTCTCGATTTCGTCAATCCGTTCGCGAGATATGGGAGTTTGAAGTTAAGGAATGCTTGAGAAACCATCAAAATTTTCGGTGGTCTGATACTCGAAACCAATAACTGGCATGGCCTAGGGGAAAAGTACACACACCAATGTAATCGGGCGAGTTTCTACTTTCAGATGCAACAGGAATTTCCCGAGTTCGTCAATCCGTTCGCGAGATATGGGTGTTTGAAGTTAAGGAATGGTTGAGAAACCATCAAAATTTTCGCTGGTCTGATACTCGAAACCAATAACTGGAATGGCCTAGGGGAAAAGTACACACACCAGTGTAATCGGGCGAGTTTCTACTTTCAGATGCAACAGGAATTTCTCGAGTTCTTCAATCCGTTCGCGAGATATGGGAGTTTGATGTTAAGGAATGGTTGAGAAACCATCAAAATTTTCGCTGGTCTGATACTCGAAACCAGTAACTACAAAGGCCTAGGTGAAAAACACACATATCTTTGTAATCGGGCGAGTTTCTACTTTCAGATGCAACAGGAATTTCTCGAGTTCGTCAATCCGTTCGAGAGAAACGGGAGTTTGAAGTTAAGGAATGGTTGAGAAACTATCAAAATTTCCGCAAGTCTGATACTCGAAAACAATAACTACAAAGGCCTTGGTGAAAAACACACATATCTTTGTAATCGGGCGAGTTTCTACTTTCGGATGCAACAGGAATTTCTCGAGTTCTTCAATCCGTTCGCGAGATATGGGTGTTTGAATTTAAGGAATGGTTGTGAAACCATCAAAATTTTCGCTGGTCTGATACTCAAAACCAATAACTGGAATGGCCTAGGGCAAAAATACACACACCGTTGTAACCGGTCGAGTTTCCACTTTCAGATGCAACAGGAATTTCTCGAGTTCGTCAACCCGTTCGCGAGATATGGAAGTGTGAAGTTAAGGAATGGTTAAGAAACCATCAAAATTTTCGCTGGTCTGATACTCGAAACCACTAACTGGAATGGCCTAGGGCAAAAATACACATACCGTTGTAACCGGTCGGGTTTCCACTTTCAGGTGCAACAGGAATTACTCGTGTTCGTCAATCCGTTCGCGAGATATGGGAGTTTGGTGTTAAGGAATGGTTGAGAAACCATAAAAATTTTCGCTGGTCTCATACTCGAAACCAATAACTACAAAGGCCTACGGGAAAAATACACATACCTCTGTAACCGGGCGAGTTTCCGCTTTCAGATGCAACAGGAATTTCTCGAGTTCGTCAATCCGTTCGCGAGATATGGGAGTTTGATGTTAAGGAATGGTTGAGAAACCATCAAAATTTTCGCTGGTCTGATACTCGAAACCAATAACTAGAAAGGCCTAGGTGAAAAACACACATATAGTATCTTTGTAATCGGGCGAGTTTCTACTTTCAGATGCAACAGGAATTTCTCGATTTCGTCAATCCGTTCGCGAGATATGGGAGTTTGAATTTAAGGAATGGTTGAGCAACCATCAAAATTTTCGCAAGTCTGATACTCGAAACCAATAACTGGAATGACCTAGGGGAAAAGTACACACACCATTGTAATCGGGCGATTTTCTGCTTCCAGGTGCAACATGAATTTCTCGATTTCGTCAATCCGTTCGCGAGATATGGGAGTTTGAAGTTAAGGAATGGCTGACAAACTATTAAAATTTTCGCAAGTCTGATACTCGAAACAAACAACTACATACGGCTAGGTGAAAAACACACATATCTTTGTAATCGGGCGTGTTTCTGCTTTCAGATGCAACAGGAATTTCTCGAGTTCGTCAATCCGTTCGCGAGATATGGGAGTTTGAATTTAAGGAATGGTTGAGCAACCATCAAAATTTTCGCAAGTCTGATACTCGAAACCAATAACTGGAATGACCTAGGGGAAAAGTACACACACCATTGTAATCGGGCGATTTTCTGCTTCCAGGTGCAACATGAATTTCTCGAGTTCGTCAATCCGTTCGCGAGATATGGGAGTTTGAAGTTAAGGAATGGCTGACAAACTATTAAAATTTTCGCAAGTCTGATACTCGAAACAAACAACTACATACGGCTAGGTGAAAAACACACATATCTTTGTAATCGGGCGTGTTTCTGCTTTCAGATGCAACAGGAATTTCTCGAGTTCGTCAATCCATTCGCGAGAAATGGGAGTTTGAAGTTATGGAATGGTTGAGAATCTATCAAAATTTTCGCAAGTCTGATACCCGAAACCAATAACTATAAAGGCCTAGGTGAAAAACACACATATCTTTGTAATCGGGCGAGTTTCTACTTTCAGATGCAACAGGAATTTCTCGATTTCGTCAATCCGTTCGCGAGATATGGGAGTTTGAATTTAAGGAATGGTTGAGCAACCATCAAAATTTTCGCAAGTCTGATACTCGAAACCAATAACTGGAATGACCTTGGGGAAAAGTACACACACCATTGTAATCGGGCGATTTTCTGCTTCCAGGTGCAACAGGAATTTCACGAGTTCGTCAATCCGTTCGCGAGATATAGGAGTTTGAAGTTAAGGAATGGTTGACAAACTATCAAAATTTTCGCTGGTCTGATATTCGAAACCAATAATTGGAATGGCCTAGGGGAAAAGTACACACACCATTGTAACCGAGCGAGTTTCTACTTTCAGATGCAACAGGAATTTCTCGAGTTCGTCAATCCGTTCGCGTGATATGGGAGTTTGAAGTTAAGGAATGGTTGACAAACTATCAAAATTTTCGCTGGTCTGATACTCGAAACCAATAACTGGAATGGCCTAGGGGAAAAGTACACACACCATTGAAATCGGGCGAGTTTCTACTTTCAGATGCAACAGGAATTAATGGAGTTCGTCAATCCGTTGGCGAGAAATCGGAGTTTGAAGTTAAGGAATGGTTGAGAGACTATCAAAATTTTCGCAAGTCTGATACTCGAAATCAATAACTACAATGCCCTAGGGGAAAAATACACATACCGTTGTAATCGGGCGAGTATCTGCTATCAGATGCAACAGGAATTTCTCGAGTTCGTCAATCTGTTCGCGAGATATGGGAGTTTGAAGTTAAGGAACGGTTGAGAAACCATCACAATTTTCGCAAGTCTGATACTCGAAACCAGTAACTACAAGGGCCTAGGG
This sequence comes from Ptiloglossa arizonensis, assembly GCF_051014685.1. Taxonomy (NCBI): domain Eukaryota; kingdom Metazoa; phylum Arthropoda; class Insecta; order Hymenoptera; family Colletidae; genus Ptiloglossa; species Ptiloglossa arizonensis. Next base: position 958,668 of record NW_027478549.1, read on the forward strand.
GAAAAATACACATACCCTTGTAATCGGGCGTGTTTCTACTTTCAGATGCAATAGGAATTTCTTGAGGCCGTCAATCCGTTCGCGTGAAATGGGAGTGTGAAGTTTAGGAACGATTGAGAAACCATCAAAATTTTCGCAAGTCTGATACTCGAAACCAATAACTACAAAGGCCTAGGGGAAAAATACACATACCGTTGTAATCGGGCGTGTTTCTACTTTCAGATGCAACAGGAATTTCTCGAGTTCGTCAATCCGTTCGCGAGATATGGGAGTTTGAAGTTATGGAATGGTTGAGAAACCATCAAAATTTTCGCAATTCTGATGCTAGAAACGAATAACTCGAATGACCTAAGAGAAAAGTACACACACCATTGTAATCTGGCAAGTTTCTACTTTCAGATTCGACAGGAACTTCTCGAGCTCGCCTATCCGTTCGCGAGGTATCGGAGTTTGAAGTTAAGGAATAGTTGAGAAACCATCAAAATTTTCGCAAGTCTGATACTCGAAACCAATACCTACAATGGCCTAGGGGAAAAATACACATAGCGTTGTAATCGGGAGAGTTTCTATTTTCAGATGCAACAGAAATTTTTCGGATTCGTCAATCTGTTCGCGAGATATGGGAGTTTGAAGTTAAGGAATGGTTGAGAAACCATCAAAATTTTCGCAAGTCTGATACTCGAAACCAATAACTGGAATGGCCCAGGGGAAAAGTACACATACCGTTGTAATCGGACGAGTTTCTGGTTTCAGATGCAACAGGAATTTCTCGAGTTCGTCAGCCGTTCGCGAGATATGGGAGTTTGAATTTAAGGAATGGTTGAGAAACCGTCAATGTTTTCGCAAGTCTGATACTCGAAACCAATAACTACAATGGCCTAGGAGAAAAATACACATACCGTTGTAATCGGGCGAGTTTCTGCTTTCAGATGCAACAGGAATTTCTCGAGTTCGTCAATCTGTTCGCGAGATATGGGAGTTTGAAGTTAAGGAACGGTTGAGAAACCATCACAATTTTCGCAAATCTGATACTCGAAACCAATAACTACTACGGTCTAGGGCAAAAATACACATACCATTGTAATCGGACGAGTTTCTGTTTCAGATGCAACAGGAATTTCTCGAGTTCGTCAATCCGTTCGCGAGATATGGGAGTTTAAAGTTAAGGAATGGTTGACACACCATCAAAATTTTCGCTGGTCTGATACTCGAAACCGATAACTGGAATGGCCTAGGGGAAAAGTACACACACCATTGTAATCGGGCGAGTTTCTACATTCGGATGCAACAGGAATTTCTCGAGTTCGTCAATCGGTTCGCGAGATATGGGAGTTTGAAGTTAAGGAATGGTTGAAAAACCATCAAAATTTTCGCAATTCTGATACTCGAAACCAATAACTACTACGGCCTAGGGCAAGAATTAACATACCATTGTAATTGGACGAGTTTCTGTTTCAGATGCAACAGGAATTTCTCGAGTTCGTCAATCCGTTCGCGAGATATGGAAGTTTGAAGTTAAGGAATGGTTGAGAAACCATCAAAATTTTCGCAAGCCTGATACTCGAAACCAATAAATACTACGGCCTAGGGCAAAAATTCACATACCATTGTAATTGGACGAGTTTCTGTTTCAGATGCAACAGGAGTTTCTCGAGTTCGCCAATCCGTTCGCGAGATATGGGAGTTTGAAGTTAAGGAATGGTTGAGAAACCAACAAAATTTTCGCTAGTCTGATACTCGAATCCGATAACCGGAATGGCCTAGGGGGAAAGTACACACACCATTGTAATCGGCCGAGTATCTACTTTCAGATACAACAGGAATTTCTCGAATTCGTTAACCGTTCGCGAGATATGGGAGTTTGAAGTTAAGGAATGTTTGAGAAACCAACAAAATTTTCGCAAGTCTGATACACGAAACCAATAACTACTACGGCCTATGGCAAAAATACACATACCATTGTAATCGGACGAGTTTCTGTTTCAGATGCAACAGGAATTTCTCGAGTTCGTCAATCCGTTCGCGAGATATGGAAGTTTGAAGTTAAGGAATGTTTGAGAAACCATCAAAATTTTCGCAAGTCTGATACTCGAAACCAATAACTACAAAGGCCTAGGGGAAAAATAGACATACCTTTGTAATCGGGCGAGTTTCTGCTTTCAGAAGCAACAGGAATTTCTCGAGTTCGTCAATCCGTTCGCGAGATATGGGAGTTTGAATTTAAGGAATGGTTGAGAAACCGTCAATGTTTTCGCAAGTCTGATACTCGAAACCAATAACTACAATGGCCTAGGAGAAAAATACACATACCGTTGTAATCGGGCGAGTTTCTGCTTTCAGATGCAACAGGAATTTCTCGAGTTCGTCAATCTGTTCGCGAGATATGGGAGTTTGAAGTTAAGGAACGGTTGAGAAACCATCACAATTTTCGCAAATCTGATACTCGAAACCAATAACTACTATGGCCTAGGGCAAAAATACACATACCGTTGTAATCGGGCGAGCTACTGCTTTCAGGTGCAATAGGAATTTCTCGAGTTCGTCAATCCTTTCGCGAGATATGGGAGTTTGAAGTTAAGGAATGGTTGAGAAACCATAAAAATTTTCGCAAGTCTGATACTCGAAACCAATAACTACAAAGGCATAGGTGAAAAACACACATATGTTTGAAATCGGGCGAGTTTCTACTTTCAGATGCAACAGGATTTTCTCGAGTTCGTCAATCCGTTAGCGAGATATGGGAGTTTCAATTTAAGGAATGGTTGAGCAACCATCAAAATTTTCGCAAGTCTGATACTCGAAACCAATAACTGGAATGACCTTGGGGAAAAGTACACACACCATTGTAATCGGGCGATTTTCTGCTTCCAGGTGCAACAGGAATTTCTCGAGTTCGTCAATCCGTTCGCGAGATATGGGAGTTTGAAGTTAAGGAATGGTTGTGAATCCATCAAAATTTTCGCAAGTCTGATACTCGAAATCAATAACTACAATGCCCTAGGGGAAAAATACACATACCGTTGTAATCGGGCGAGTTTCTGCTATCAGATGCAACAGGAATTTCTCGAGTTCGTCAATCTGTTCGCGAGATATGGGAGTTTGAAGTTAAGGAACGGTTGAGAAACCATCACAATTTTCGCAAGTCTGATACTCGAAACCAATAACTACAAAGCCCTAGGGGAAAAATACACATACCGTTGTAATCGGGCGTGTTTCTACTTTCGGATGCAACAGGAATTTCTCGAGTTCGTCAATCCGTTCGCGAGATATGGGAGTTTGAAGTTAAGGAATGGTTGAGAATCCATCAAAATTTTCGCAAGTCTGATACTCGAAATCAATAACTACAATGCCCTAGGGGAAAAATACACATACCGTTGTAATCGGGCGAGTTTCTGCTATCAGATGCAACAGGAATTTCTCGAGTTCGTCAATCTGTTCGCGAGATATGGGAGTTTGAAGTTAAGGAACGGTTGAGAAACCATCACAATTTTCGCAAGTCTGATACTCGAAACCAATAACTACAAAGGCCTAGGGGAAAAATACACATACCGTTGTAATCGGGCGTGTTTCTACTTTCGGATGCAACAGGAACTTCTCGAGTTCGTCAATCCGTTCGCGAGATATGGGAGTTTGAAGTTAAGGAATGGTTGAGAAACCATCAAAATTTTCGCAATTCTGATGCTAGAAACGAATAACTCGAATGACCTAAGAGAAAAGTACACACACCATTGTAATCGGGCAAGTTTCTACTTTCAGAGGCGACAGGAACTTCTCGAGCTCGCCTATCCGTTCGCGAGGTATCGGAGTTTGAAGTTAAGGAATGGTTGAGAAACCATCAAAATTTTCGCAAGTCTGATACTCGAAACCAATACCTACAATGGCCTAGGAGAAAAATACACATAGCGTTGTAATCGGGAGAGTTTCTATTTTCAGATGCAACAGAAATTTTTCGGATTCGTCAATCTGTTCGCGAGATATGGGAGTTTGAAGTTAAGGAATGGTTGAGAAACCATAAAAATTTTCGCAAGTCTGATACTCGAAACCAATAACTGGAATGGCCCAGGAGAAAAGTACACATACCGTTGTAATCGGACGAGTTTCTGGTTTCAGATGCAACAGGAATTTCTCGAGTTCGTCAGCCGTTCGCGACATATGGGAGTTTGAAGTTAAGGAATGCTTGAGAAACCATCAAAATTTTCGGTGGTCTGATACTCGAAACCAATAACTAGCATGGCCTAGGGGAAAAGTACACACACCATTGTAATCGAGCGAGTTTCTACTTTCAGATGCAACAGGAATTTCTCGAGCTCGTCAATCCGTTAGCGAGATATGGGAGTTTGAAGTTAAGGAATGGATGAGAAACCATCAAAATTTTCGCTGGTCTGATACTCGAAACCAATAACTGGAATGGCGTAGGGGAAAAGTACACACACCATTGTAATCGAGCGAGTTTCTACTTTCAGATGCAACAGGAATTTCTCGAGCTCGTCAATCCGTTCGCGAGATATGGGAGTTTGAAGTTAAGGAATGGATGAGAAACCATCAAAATTTTCGCTGGTCTGATACTCGAAACCAATAACTGGAATGGCCTGTGGGAAAAATACACACACCTTTGTAATCGGGCGAGTTTCTGCTTTCAGGTGCAACAGGAATTTCTCGAGTTCGTCAATCCGTTCGTGAGATATGGGAGTTTGAAGTTAAGGAATGGTTGAGAAACCAACAAAATTTTCGCAAGTCTGATACTCGAAATCAATAACTACCAAGGCCTAGGGGAAAAATACACATACCTTTGTAATCGGGCGGGTTTCCACTCTCAGATGCAACAGGAATATCTCGAGTTCGTCAATCCGTTCGCGAGAAATGGGAGTTTGAAGTTAAGGAATGGTTGAGAGACTATCAAAATTTTCGCAAGTCTGATACTCGAAAACAATAACTACAAAGGCCTCGGTGAAAAACACACATATCTTTGTAATCGGGCGAGTTTCTACTTTCAGATGCAACAGGAATTCCTCGAGTTCGTCAATCCGTTGGCGAGATATGGGAGTTTGAATTTAAGGAATGGATGAGCAACCATCAAAATTTTCGCAAGTCTGATACTCGAAACCAATAACTGGAATGACCTAGGGGAAAAGTACACAAACCATTGTAATCGGGCGATTTTCTGCTTCCAGGTACAACAGGAATTTCTCGAGTTCGTCAATCCGTTCGCGAGATATGGGAGTTTGAAGTTAAGGAATGGTTGACAAACTATCAAAATTTTCGCTGGTCTGATACTCGAAACCAATAACTGGAATGGCCTAGGGGAAAAGTACACACACCATTGTAATCGGGCGAGTTTCTACTTTCAGATGCAACAGGAATTAATGGAGTTCGTCAATCCGTTCGCGAGAAACGGGAGTCTGAAGTTAAGGAATGGTTGAGAAACTATCAAAATTTTCGCAAGTGTGATACCCGAAACCAATAACTGGCATGGCCTAGGGCAGAAATACACATACCGTTGTAACCGGTCGAGTTTCCACTTTCAGATGCAACAGGAATTTCTCGATTTCGTCAATCCGTTCGCGAGAAATGGGAGTTTGAAATTAAGGAATGGTTGACAAACTATCAAAATTTTCGCTGGTCTGATACTCGAAACCAATAACTGGAATGGCCTAGGGGAAAAGTACACACACCATTGTAATCGGGCGAGTTTCTACTTTCAGATGCAACAGGAATTAATGGAGTTCGTCAATCCGTTCGCGAGAAACGGGAGTCTGAAGTTAAGGAATGGTTGAGAAACTATCAAAATTTTCGCAAGTGTGATACTCGAAACCAATAACTACTACGGTCTAGGGCAAAAATACACATACCATTGTAATCGGACGAGTTTCTGTTTCAGATGCAACAGGAATTTCTCGAGTTCGTCAATCCGTTCGCGAGATATGGGAGTTTGAAGTTAAGGAATGGTTGAGAAACCAACAAAATTTTCGCTAGTCTGATACTCGAAACCGATAACCGGAATGGCCTAGGGGGAAAGTACACACACCATTGTAATCGGCCGAGTATCTACTTTCAGATACAACAGGAATTTCTCGAATTCGTCAACGGTTCGCGAGATATGGGAGTTTGAAGTTAAGGAACGGTTGAGAAACCATCACAATTTTCGCAAATCTGATACTCGAAACCAATAACTACTATGGCCTAGGGCAAAAATACACATACCGTTGTAATCGGGCGAGCTACTGCTTTCAGGTGCAATAGGAATTTCTCGAGTTCGTCAATCCTTTCGCGAGATATGGGAGTTTGAAGTTAAGGAATGGTTGAGAAACCATAAAAATTTTCGCAAGTCTGATACTCGAAACCAATAACTGGAGTGGCCCAGGGGAAAAGTACACATACCGTTGTAATCGGACGAGTTTCTGGTTTCAGATGCAACAGGAAGTTCTCGAGTTCGTCAGCCGTTTGCGACATATGGGAGTTTGATGTTAAGGAATGGTTGAGAAACCAACAAAATTTTCGCAAGTCTGATACTCGAAACCAATAATTACTACGGCGTAGGGCAAAAATTCACATACCATTGTAATCGGACGAGTTTCTGTTTCAGATGCAACAGGAATTTCTCGAGTTCGTCATTCCGTTCGCGAGATATGGGAGTTTGAAGTTAAGGAATGGTTGAGCAACCAACAAAATTTGCGCTAGTCTGATACTCGAAACCGATAACCGGAATGGCCTAGGGGAAAAGTACACACACCATTGTAATCGGCCGAGTTTCTACTTTCAGATGCAACAGGAATTTCTCGTGTTCGTCAACCGTTCGCGAGATATGGGAGTTTGAAGTTAAGGAATGGTTGAGAAACCAACAAAATTTTCGCAAGTCTGGTACTGGAAACCAATAACTACTACGGCCTAGGGCAAAAATACACATACCATTGTAATCGGACGAGTTTCTGTTTCAGATGCAACACTAACTTCTCCAGTTCGTCAATCCGTTCGCGAGATATGGGAGTTTGTAGTTAAGGAATGGTTGAGAAACCATCAAAATTTTCGCAAGTCTGATACTCGAAACCAATAACTTCAAAGGCCTAGGGGAAAAATACACATACCTTTGTAATCGGGCGAGTTTCTACTTTCAGATGCAACAGGAATTTCTCGAGTTCGTCAATCCGTTAGCGAGATATGGGAGCTTCAATTTAAGGAATGGTTGACAAACTCAAAATTTTCGCTGGTCTGATACTCGAAACCAATGACTGGAATGGCCTAGGGGAAAAGTACACACACCATTGTAATCGGGCGAGTTTCTACTTTCAGATGCAGCAGGAATTTCTCGATTTCGTCAATCCGTTCGCGAGATATGGGAGTTTGAAGTTAAGGAATGCTTGAGAAACCATCAAAATTTTCGGTGGTCTGATACTCGAAACCAATAACTAGCATGGCCTAGGGGAAAAGTACACACACCATTGTAATCGAGCGAGTTTCTACTTTCAGATGCAACAGGAATTTCTCGAGCTCGTCAATCCGTTAGCGAGATATGGGAGTTTGAAGTTAAGGAATGGATGAGAAACCATCAAAATTTTCGCTGGTCTGATACTCGAAACCAATAACTGGAATGGCGTAGGGGAAAAGTACACACACCATTGTAATCGAGCGAGTTTCTACTTTCAGATGCAACAGGAATTTCTCGAGCTCGTCAATCCGTTCGCGAGATATGGGAGTTTGAAGTTAAGGAATGGATGAGAAACCATCAAAATTTTCGCTGGTCTGATACTCGAAACCAATAACTGGAATGGCCTGTGGGAAAAATACACACACCTTTGTAATCGGGCGAGTTTCTGCTTTCAGGTGCAACAGGAATTTCTCGAGTTCGTCAATCCGTTCGTGAGATATGGGAGTTTGAAGTTAAGGAATGGTTGAGAAACCAACAAAATTTTCGCAAGTCTGATACTCGAAATCAATAACTACCAAGGCCTAGGGGAAAAATACACATACCTTTGTAATCGGGCGGGTTTCCACTCTCAGATGCAACAGGAATATCTCGAGTTCGTCAATCCGTTCGCGAGAAATGGGAGTTTGAAGTTAAGGAATGGTTGAGAGACTATCAAAATTTTCGCAAGTCTGATACTCGAAAACAATAACTACAAAGGCCTCGGTGAAAAACACACATATCTTTGTAATCGGGCGAGTTTCTACTTTCAGATGCAACAGGAATTCCTCGAGTTCGTCAATCCGTTGGCGAGATATGGGAGTTTGAATTTAAGGAATGGATGAGCAACCATCAAAATTTTCGCAAGTCTGATACTCGAAACCAATAACTGGAATGACCTAGGGGAAAAGTACACAAACCATTGTAATCGGGCGATTTTCTGCTTCCAGGTACAACAGGAATTTCTCGAGTTCGTCAATCCGTTCGCGAGATATGGGAGTTTGAAGTTAAGGAATGGTTGACAAACTATCAAAATTTTCGCTGGTCTGATACTCGAAACCAATAACTGGAATGGCCTAGGGGAAAAGTACACACACCATTGTAATCGGGCGAGTTTCTACTTTCAGATGCAACAGGAATTAATGGAGTTCGTCAATCCGTTCGCGAGAAACGGGAGTCTGAAGTTAAGGAATGGTTGAGAAACTATCAAAATTTTCGCAAGTGTGATACCCGAAACCAATAACTGGCATGGCCTAGGGCAAAAATACACATACCGTTGTAACCGGTCGAGTTTCCACTTTCAGATGCAACAGGAATTTCTCGATTTCGTCAATCCGTTCGCGAGAAATGGGAGTTTGAAATTAAGGAATGCTTGAGAAACCATCAAAATTTTCGGTGGTCTGATGCTCGAAACCAATAACTGGCATGGTCTAGCGGAAAAGTACACACACCATTCTAATCGGGCGAGTGTCTACTTTCAGATGCAACAGGAATTTCTGGAGTTCGTCAATCCGTTCGCGAGATATGGGAGTTTGAAGTTAAGGAATTGTTGAGAAACCATCAAAATTTTCGCAAGTCTGATACACGAAACCAATAACTACAAAGGCCTAGGTGAAAAACACACATATGTTTGTAATCGGGCGAGTTTCTACTTTCAGATGCAACAGGAATTTCTCGAGTTCGTCAATCCGTTCGCGAGAAATGGGAGTTTGAAGTTAAGGAATGGTTGAGGAACTATCAAAATTTTCGCAAGTCAGATACTCGAGAACAATAACTACAAAGGCGTAGGTGAAAAAAACACATATCTTTGTAATCGGCCGAGTTTCTACTTTCAGATGCAACAGGAATTTCTCGAGTTCGTCAATCCGTTCGCGAGATATGGGAGTTTGAATTTAAGAAATGGTTGAGAAACCATCAAAATTTTCGCAACTCTGATACTCGAAACCAATAACTACAAAGGCATAGGTGAAAAACACACATATCTTTGAAATCGGGCGAGTTTCTACTTTCAGATGCAACAGGATTTTCTCGAGTTCGTCTATCCGTTAGCGAGATATGGGAGTTTCAATTTAAGGAATGGTTGAGCAACCATCAAAATTTTCGCAAGTCTGATACTCGAAACCAATAACTGGAATGACCTTGGGGAAAAGTACACACACCATTGTAATCGAGCGATTTTCTGCTTCCAGGTGCAACAGGAATTTCTCGAGTTCGTCAATCCGTTCGCGAGATATGGGTGTTTGAAGTTAAGGAATGGTTGACAAACTCAAAATTTTCGCTGGTCTGATACTCGAAACCAATGACTGGAATGGCCTAGGGGAAAAATACACATACCGTTGTAATCGGGCGTGTTTCTACTTTCAGATGCAACAGGAATTTCTCGAGTTCGTCAATCCGTTCGCGAGATATGGGAGTTTGAAGTTAAGGAATGGTTGAGAAACCATCAAAATTTTCGCAATTCTGATGCTAGAAACGAATAACTCGAATGACCTAAGAGAAAAGTACACACACCATTGTAATCGGGCAAGTTTCTACTTTCAGATTCGACAGGAACTTCTCGAGCTCGCCTATCCGTTCGCGAGGTATCGGAGTTTGAAGTTAAGGAATGGTTGAGAAACCATCAAAATTTTCGCAAGTCTGATACTCGAAACCAATACCTACAATGGCCTAGGGGAAAAATACACATAGCGTTGTAATCGGGAGAGTTTCTATTTTCAGATGCAACAGAAATTTTTCGGATTCGTCAATCTGTTCGCGAGATATGGGAGTTTGAAGTTAAGGAATGGTTGAGAAACCATAAAAATTTTCGCAAGTCTGATACTCGAAACCAATAACTGGAATGGCCCAGGGGAAAAGTACACATACCGTTGTAATCGGACGAGTTTCTGGTTTCAGATGCAACAGGAATTTCTCGAGTTCGTCAGCCGTTCGCGAGATATGGGAGTTTGAATTTAAGGAATGGTTGAAAAACCGTCAATGTTTTCGCAAGTCTGATACTCGAAACCAATAACTACAATGGCCTAGGAGAAAAATACACATACCGTTGTAATCGGGCGAGTTTCAGCTTTCAGATGCAACAGGAATTTCTCGAGTTCGTCAATCTGTTCGCGAGATATGGGAGTTTGAAGTTAAGGAACGGTTGAGAAACCATCACAATTTTCGCAAATCTGATACTCGAAACCAATAACTACTACGGTCTAGGGCAAAAATACACATACCATTGTAATCGGACGAGTTTCTGTTTCAGATGCAACAGGAATTTCTCGAGTTCGTCAATCCGTTCGCGAGATATGGGAGTTTAAAGTTATGGAATGGTTGACACACCATCAAAATTTTCGCTGGTCTGATACTCGAAACCGATAACTGGAATGGCCTAGGGGAAAAGTACACACACCATTGTAATCGGGCGAGTTTCTACATTCAGATGCAACAGGAATTTCTCGAGTTCGTCAATCCGTTCGCGAGATATGGGAGTTTGAAGTTAAGGAATGGTTGAAAAACCATCAAAATTTTCGCAATTCTGATACTCGAAACCAATAACTACTACGGCCTATGGCAAAAATACACATACCATTGTAATCGGACGAGTTTCTGTTTCAGATGCAACAGGAATTTCTCGAGTTCGTCAATCCGTTCGCGAGATATGGAAGTTTGAAGTTAAGGAATGGTTGAGAAACCATCAAAATTTTCGTAAGTCTGATACTCGAAACCAATAACTACAAAGGCCTAGGGGAAAAATAGACATACCTTTGTAATCGGGCGAGTTTCTGCTTTCAGAAGCAACAGGAATTTCTCGAGTTCGTCAATCCGTTCGCGAGATATGGGAGTTTGAATTTAAGGAATGGTTGAGAAACCGTCAATGTTTTCGCAAGTCTGATGCTCGAAACCAATAACTGGCATGGTCTAGCGGAAAAGTACACACACCATTCTAATCGGGCGAGTGTCTACTTTCAGATGCAACAGGAATTTCTGGAGTTCGTCAATCCGTTCGCGAGATATGGGAGTTTGAAGTTAAGGAATTGTTGAGAAACCATCAAAATTTTCGCAAGTCTGATACACGAAACCAATAACTACAAAGGCCTAGGTGAAAAACACACATATCTTTGTAATCGGGCGAGTTTCTACTTTCAGATGCAACAGGAATTTCTCGAGTTCGTCAATCCGTTCGCGAGAAATGGGAGTTTGAAGTTAAGGAATGGTTGAGGAACTATCAAAATTTTCGCAAGTCAGATACTCGAGAACAATAACTACAAAGGCCTAGGTGAAAAAAACACATATCTTTGTAACCGGGCGAGTTTCTACTTTCAGATGCAACAGGATTTTCTCGAGTTCGTCTATCCGTTAGCGAGATATGGGAGTTTCAATTTAAGGAATGGTTGAGCAACCATCAAAATTTTCGCAAGTCTGATACTCGAAACCAATAACTGGAATGACCTAGGGGGAAAGTACACACACCATTGTAATCGGCCGAGTATCTACTTTCAGATACAACAGGAATTTCTCGAATTCGTCAACCGTTCGCGAGATATGGGAGTTTGAAGTTAAGGAATGGTTGAGAAACCAACAAAATTTTCGCAAGTCTGATACACGAAACCAATAACTACTACGGCCTAGGGCAAAAATTCACATACCATTGTAATTGGACGAGTTTCTGTTTCAGATGCAACAGGAGTTTCTCGAGTTCGCCAATCCGTTCGCGAGATATGGGAGTTTGAAGTTAAGGAATGGTTGAGAAACCAACAAAATTTTCGCTAGTCTGATACTCGAAACCGATAACCGGAATGGCCTAGGGGGAAAGTACACACACCATTGTAATCGGCCGAGTATCTACTTTCAGATACAACAGGAATTTCTCGAATTCGTCAACCGTTCGCGAGATATGGGAGTTTGAAGTTAAGGAATGGTTGAGAAACCAACAAAATTTTCGCAAGTCTGATACACGAAACCAATAACTACTACGGCCTATGGCAAAAATACACATACCATTGTAATCGGACGAGTTTCTGTTTCAGATGCAACAGGAATTTCTCGAGTTCGTCAATCCGTTCGCGAGATATGGAAGTTTGAAGTTAAGGAATGGTTGAGAAACCATCAAAATTTTCGCAAGTCTGATACTCGAAACCAATAACTACAAAGGCCTAGGGGAAAAATAGACATACCTTTGTAATCGGGCGAGTTTCTGCTTTCAGAAGCAACAGGAATTTCTCGAGTTCGTCAATCCGTTCGCGAGATATGGGAGTTTGAATTTGAGGAATGGTTGAGAAACCGTCAATGTTTTCGCAAGTCTGATACTCGAAACCAATAACTACAATGGCCTAGGAGAAAAATACACATACCGTTGTAATCGGGCGAGTTTCTGCTTTCAGATGCAACAGGAATTTCTCGAGTTCGTCAATCTGTTCGCGAGATATGGGAGTTTGAAGTTAAGGAACGGTTGAGAAACCATCACAATTTTCGCAAATCTGATACTCGAAACCAATAACTACTATGGCCTAGGGCAAAAATACACATACCGTTGTAATCGGGCGAGTTTCTGCTTTCAGGTGCAACAGGAATTTCTCGAGTTCGTCAATCCGTTCGTGAGATATGGGAGTTTGAAGTTAAGGAATGGTTGAGAAACCAACAAAATTTTCGCAAGTCTGATACTCGAAACCAATAACTGGAATGACCTAGGGGAAAAGTACACACACTATTGTAATCGGGCGATTTTCTGCTTCCAGGTGCAACAGGAATTTCTCGAGTTCGTCAATCCGTTCGCGAGATATGGGAGTTTGAAGTTAAGGAATGGTTGACAAACTATCAAAATTTTCGCTGGTCTGATACTCGAAACCAATAACTGGAATGGCCTAGGGAAAAGTACACACACCATTGTAATCGGGCGAGTTTCTACTTTCAGATGCAACAGGAATTAATGGAGTTCGTCAATCCGTTCGCGAGAAACGGGAGTCTGAAGTTAAGGAATGGTTGAGAAACTATCAAAATTTTCGCAAGTGTGATACCCGAAACCAATAACTGGCATGGCCTAGGGCAAAAATACACATACCGTTGTAACCGGTCGAGTTTCCACTTTCAGATGCAACAGGAATTTCTCGATTTCGTCAATCCGTTCGCGAGAAATGGGAGTTTGAAATTAAGGAATGCTTGAGAAACCATCAAAATTTTCGGTGGTCTGATGCTCGAAACCAATAACTGGCATGGTCTAGCGGAAAAGTACAAACACCATTCTAATCGGGCGAGTGTCTACTTTCAGATGCAACAGGAATTTCTGGAGTTCGTCAATCCGTTCGCGAGATATGGGAGTTTGAAGTTAAGGAATTGTTGAGAAACCATCAAAATTTTCGCAAGTCTGATACACGAAACCAATAACTACAAAGGCCTAGGTGAAAAACACACATATCTTTGTAATCGGGCGAGTTTCTACTTTCAGATGCAACAGGAATTTCTCGAGTTCGTCAATCCGTTCGCGAGAAATGGGAGTTTGAAGTTAAGGAATGGTTGAGGAACTATCAAAATTTTCGCAAGTCAGATACTCGAGAACAATAACTACAAAGGCCTAGGTGAAAAAAACACATATCTTTGAAATCGGCCGTGTTTCTACTTTCAGATGCAACAGGAATTTCTCGAGTTCGTCAATCCGTTCGCGAGATATGGGAGTTTGTATTTAAGAAATGGTTGAGAAACCATCAAAATTTTCGCAACTCTGATACTCGAAACCAATAACTACAAAGGCATAGGTGAAAAACACACATATCTTTGAAATCGGGCGAGTTTCTACTTTCAGATGCAACAGGATTTTCTCGAGTTCGTCATTCCGTTCGCGAGATATGGAAGTTTGAAGTTAAGGAATGGTTGAGAAACCATCAAAATTTTCGCAAGTCTGATACTCGAAACCAATAACTACTACGGCCTAGGGCAAAAATTCACATACCATTGTAATTGGACGAGTTTCTGTTTCAGATGCAACAGGAGTTTCTCGAGTTCGCCAATCCGTTCGCGAGATATGGGAGTTTGAAGTTAAGGAATGGTTGAGAAACCAACAAAATTTTCGCTAGTCTGATACTCGAAACCGATAACCGGAATGGCCTAGGGGGAAAGTACACACACCATTGTAATCGGCCGAGTATCTACTTTCAGATACAACAGGAATTTCTCGAATTCGTCAACCGTTCGCGAGATATGGGAGTTTGAAGTTAAGGAATGGTTGAGAAACCAACAAAGTTTTCGCAAGTCTGATACACGAAACCAATAACTACTACGGCCTATGGCAAAAATACACATACCATTGTAATCGGACGAGTTTCTGTTTCAGATGCAACAGGAATTTCTCGAGTTCGTCAATCCGTTCGCGAGATATGGAAGTTTGAAGTTAAGGAATGGTTGAGAAACCATCAAAATTTTCGCAAGTCTGATACTCGAAACCAATAACTACAAAGGCCTAGGGGAAAAATAGACATACCTTTGTAATCGGGCGAGTTTCTGCTTTCAGAAGCAACAGGAATTTCTCGAGTTCGTCAATCCGTTCGCGAGATATGGGAGTTTGAATTTGAGGAATGGTTGAGAAACCGTCAATGTTTTCGCAAGTCTGATACTCGAAACCAATAACTACAATGGCCTAGGAGAAAAATACACATACCGTTGTAATCGGGCGAGTTTCTGCTTTCAGATGCAACAGGAATTTCTCGAGTTCGTCAATCTGTTCGCGAGATATGGGAGTTTGAAGTTAAGGAACGGTTGAGAAACCATCACAATTTTCGCAAATCTGATACTCGAAACCAATAACTACTATGGCCTAGGGCAAAAATACACATACCGTTGTAATCGGGCGAGTTTCTGCTTTCAGGTGCAACAGGAATTTCTCGAGTTCGTCAATCCGTTCGTGAGATATGGGAGTTTGAAGTTAAGGAATGGTTGAGAAACCAACAAAATTTTCGCAAGTCTGATACTCGAAACCAATAACTGGAATGACCTAGGGGAAAAGTACACACACCATTGTAATCGGGCGATTTTCTGCTTCCAGGTGCAACAGGAATTTCTCGAGTTCGTCAATCCGTTCGCGAGATATGGGAGTTTGAAGTTAAGGAATGGTTGACATACTATCAAAATTTTCGCTGGTCTGATACTCGAAACCAATAACTGGAATGGCCTAGGGGAAAAGTACACACACCATTGTAATCGGGCGAGTTTCTACTTTCAGATGCAACAGGTATTAATGGAGTTCGTCAATCCGTTCGCGAGAAACGGGAGTCTGAAGTTAAGGAATGGTTGAGAAACTATCAAAATTTTCGCAAGTCAGATACTCGAGAACAATAACTACAAAGGCCTAGGTGAAAAAAACACATATCTTTGAAATCGGCCGTGTTTCTACTTTCAGATGCAACAGGAATTTCTCGAGTTCGTCAATCCGTTCGCGAGATATGGGAGTTTGAATTTAAGAAATGGTTGAGAAACCATCAAAATTTTCGCAACTCTGATACTCGAAACCAATAACTACAAAGGCATAGGTGAAAAACACACATATCTTTGAAATCGGGCGAGTTTCTACTTTCAGATGCAACAGGATTTTCTCGAGTTCGTAATTCCGTTCGCGAGATATGGAAGTTTGAAGTTAAGGAATGGTTGAGAAACCATCAAAATTTTCGCAAGTCTGATACTCGAAACCAATAACTACTACGGCCTAGGGCAAAAATTCACATACCATTGTAATTGGACGAGTTTCTGTTTCAGATGCAACAGGAGTTTCTCGAGTTCGCCAATCCGTTCGCGAGATATGAGAGTTTGAAGTTAAGGAATGGTTGAGAAACCAACAAAATTTTCGCTAGTCTGATACTCGAAACCGATAACCGGAATGGCCTAGGGGGAAAGTACACACACCATTGTAATCGGCCGAGTATCTACTTTCAGATACAACAGGAATTTCTCGAATTCGTCAACCGTTCGCGAGATATGGGAGTTTGAAGTTAAGGAATGGTTGAGAAACCAACAAAATTTTCGCAAGTCTGATACACGAAACCAATAACTACTACGGCCTATGGCAAAAATACACATACCATTGTAATCGGACGAGTTTCTGTTTCAGATGCAACAGGAATTTCTCGAGTTCGTCAATCCGTTCGCGAGATATGGAAGTTTGAAGTTAAGGAATGGTTGAGAAACCATCAAAATTTTCGCAAGTCTGATACTCGAAACCAATAACTACAAAGGCCTAGGGGAAAAATAGACATACCTTTGTAATCGGGCGAGTTTCTGCTTTCAGATGCAACAGGAATTTCTCGAGTTCGTCAATCTGTTCGCGAGATATGGGAGTTTGAAGTCAAGGAACGGTTGAGAAACCATCACAATTTTCGCAAATCTGATACTCGAAACCAATAACTACTATGGCCTAGGGCAAAAATACACATACCGTTGTAATCGGGCGAGTTTCTGCTTTCAGGTGCAACAGGAATTTCTCGAGTTCGTCAATCCGTTCGTGAGATATGGGAGTTTGAAGTTAAGGAATGGTTGAGAAACCAACAAAATTTTCGCAAGTCTGATACTCGAAACCAATAACTGGAATGACCTAGGGGAAAAGTACACACACCATTGTAATCGGGCGAGTTTCTACTTTCAGATGCAACAGGAATTAATGGAGTTCGTCAATCCGTTCGCGAGAAACGGGAGTCTGAAGTTAAGGAACGGTTGAGAAACTATCAAAATTTTCGCAAGTGTGATACCCGAAACCAATAACTGGCATGGCCTAGGGCAAAAATACACATACCGTTGTAACCGGTCGAGTTTCCACTTTCAGATGCAACAGGAATTTCTCGATTTCGTCAATCCGTTCGCGAGAAATGGGAGTTTGAAATTAAGGAATGCTTGAGAAACCATCAAAATTTGCGGTGGTCTGATGCTCGAAACCAATAACTGGCATGGTCTAGCGGAAAAGTACACACACCATTCTAATCGGGCGAGTGTCTACTTTCAGATGCAACAGGAATTTCTGGAGTTCGTCAATCCGTTCGCGAGATATGGGAGTTTGAAGTTAAGGAATTGTTGAGAAACCATCAAAATTTTCGCAAGTCTGATACACGAAACCAATAACTACAAAGGCCTAGGTGAAAAACACACATATCTTTGTAATCGGGCGAGTTTCTACTTTCAGATGCAACAGGAATTTCTCGAGTTCGTCAATCCGTTCGCGAGAAATGGGAGTTTGAAGTTAAGGAATGGTTGAGAAACCATCAAAATTTTCGCAACTCTGATACTCGAAACCAATAACTACAAAGGCATAGGTGAAAAACACACATATCTTTGAAATCGGGCGAGTTTCTACTTTCAGATGCAACAGGAATTTCTCGAGTTCGTCAATCCGTTCGCGAGATATGGGTGTTTGAAGTTAAGGAATGGTTGACAAACTCAAAATTTTCGCTGGTCTGATACTCGAAAACAATGACTGGAATGGCCTAGGGGAAAAGTACACACACCATTGTAATCGGGCGAGTTTCTACTTTCAGATGCAACAGGAATTTCTCGATTTCGTCAATCCGTTCGCGAGATATGGGAGTTTGAAGTTAAGGAATGCTTGAGAAACCATCAAAATTTTCGGTGGTCTGATACTCGAAACCAATAACTGGCATGGCCTAGGGGAAAAGTACACACACCATTGTAATCGGGCGAGTATCTACTTTCAGATGCAACAGGAATTTCCCGAGTTCGTCAATCCGTTCGCGCGATATGGGTGTTTGAAGTTAAGGAATGGTTGAGAAACCATCAAAATTTTCGTTGGTCTGATACTCGAAACCAATAACTGGAATGGCGTAGGGGAAAAGTACACACACCTTTGTAATCGGGCGAGTTTCTGCTTTCAGGTGCAACAGGAATTTCTCGAGTTCGTCAATCCGTTCGTGAGATATGGGAGTTTGAAGTTAAGGAATGGTTGAGAAACCATCAAAATTTTCGCAAGTCTGATACTCGAAATCAATAACTACAATGCCCTAGGGGAAAAATACACATACCGTTGTAATCGGGCGAGTATCTGCTATCAGATGTAACAGGAATTTCTCGAGTTCGTCAATCTGTTCGCGAGATATGGGAGTTTGAAGTTAAGGAACGGTTGAGAAACCATCACAATTTTCGCAAGTCTGATACTCGAAACCAGTAACTACAATGCCCTAGGGGAAAAATACACATACCGTTGTAATCGGGCGAGTATCTGCTATCAGATGCAACAGGAATTTCTCGAGTTCGTCAATCTGTTCGCGAGATATGGGAGTTTGAAGTTAAGGAACGGTTGAGAAACCATCACAATTTTCGCAAGTCTGATACTCGAAACCAGTAACTACAAGGGCCTAGGGGAAAAATACACATACCCTTGTAATCGGGCGTGTTTCTACTTTCAGATGCAATAGGAATTTCTTGAGGCCGTCAATCCGTTCGCGTGAAATGGGAGTGTGAAGTTTAGGAACGATTGAGAAACCATCAAAATTTTCGCAAGTCTGATACTCGAAACCAATAACAACAAAGGCCTAGGGGAAAAATACACATACCGTTGTAATCGGGCGTGTTTCTACTTTCAGATGCAACAGGAATTTCTCGAGTTCGTCAATCCGTTCGCGAGATATGGGAGTTTGAAGTTAAGGAATGGTTGAGAAACCATCAAAATTTTCGCAATTCTGATGCTAGAAACGAATAACTCGAATGACCTAAGAGAAAAGTACACACACCATTGTAATCGGGCAAGTTTCTACTTTCAGATTCGACAGGAACTTCTCGAGCTCGCCTATCCGTTCGCGAGGTATCGGAGTTTGAAGTTAAGGAATGGTTGAGAAACCATCAAAATTTTCGCAAGTCTGATACTCGAAACCAATACCTACAATGGCCTAGGGGAAAAATACACATAGCGTTGTAATCGGGAGAGTTTCTATTTTCAGATGCAACAGAAATTTTTCGGATTCGTCAATCTGTTCGCGAGATATAGAAGTTTGAAGTTAAGGAATGGTTGAGAAACCATAAAAATTTTCGCAAGTCTGATACTCGAAACCAATAACTGGAATGGCCCAGGGGAAAAGTACACATACCGTTGTAATCGGACGAGTTTCTGGTTTCAGATGCAACAGGAATTTCTCGAGTTCGTCAGCCGTTCGCGAGATATGGGAGTTTGAATTTAAGGAATGGTTGAAAAACCGTCAATGTTTTCGCAAGTCTGATACTCGAAACCAATAACTACAATGGCCTAGGAGAAAAATACACATACCGTTGTAATCGGGCGAGTTTCAGCTTTCAGATGCAACAGGAATTTCTCGAATTCGTCAACGGTTCGCGAGATATGGGAGTTTGAAGTTAAGGAACGGTTGAGAAACCATCACAATTTTCGCAAATCTGATACTCGAAACCAATAACTACTATGGCCTAGGGCAAAAATACACATACCGTTGTAATCGGGCGAGCTACTGCTTTCAGGTGCAATAGGAATTTCTCGAGTTCGTCAATCCTTTCGCGAGATATGGGAGTTTGAAGTTAAGGAATGGTTGAGAAACCATAAAAATTTTCGCAAGTCTGATACTCGAAACCAATAACTGGAGTGGCCCAGGGGAAAAGTACGCATACCGTTGTAATCGGACGAGTTTCTGGTTTCAGATGCAACAGGAAGTTCTCGAGTTCGTCATCCGTTCGCGACATATGGGAGTTTGATGTTAAGGAATGGTTGAGAAACCAACAAAATTTTCGCAAGTCTGATACTCGAAACCAATAATTACTACGGCGTAGGGCAAAAATTCACATACCATTGTAATCGGACGAGTTTCTGTTTCAGATGCAACAGGAATTTCTCGAGTTCGTCATTCCGTTCGCGAGATATGGGAGTTTGAAGTTAAGGAATGGTTGAGCAACCAACAAAATTTGCGCTAGTCTGATACTCGAAACCGATAACCGGAATGGCCTAGGGGAAAAGTACACACACCATTGTAATCGGCCGAGTTTCTACTTTCAGATGCAACAGGAATTTCTCGTGTTCGTCAACCGTTCGCGAGATGTGGGAGTTTGAAGTTAAGGAATGGTTGAGAAACCAACAAAATTTTCGCAAGTCTGGTACTCGAAACCAATAACTACTACGGCCTAGGGCAAAAATACACATACCCTTGTAATCGGACGAGTTTCTGTTTCAGATGCAACACTAATTTCTCCAGTTCGTCAATCTGTTCGCGAGATATGGGAGTTTGTAGTTAAGGAATGGTTGAGAAACCATCAAAATTTTCGCAAGTCTGATACTCGAAACCAATAACTTCAAAGGCCTAGGGGAAAAATACACATACCTTTGTAATCGGGCGAGTTTCTACTTTCAGATGCAACAGGAATTTCTCGAGTTCGTCAATCCGTTAGCGAGATATGGGATCTTCAATTTAAGGAATGGTTGACAAACTCAAAATTTTCGCTGGTCTGATACTCGAAACCAATGACTGGAATGGCCTAGGGGAAAAGTACACACACCATTGTAATCGGGCGAGTTTCTACTTTCAGATGCAACAGGAATTTCTGGAGTTCGTCAATCCGTTAGCGAGATATGGGAGCTTCAATTTAAGGAATGGTTGACAAACTCAAAATTTTCGCTGGTCTGATACTCGAAACCAATGACTGGAATGGCCTAGGGGAAAAGTACACACACCATTGTAATCGGGCGAGTTTCTACTTTCAGATGCAACAGGAATTTCTCGATTTCGTCAATCCGTTCGCGAGATATGGGAGTTTGAAGTTAAGGAATGCTTGAGAAACCATCAAAATTTTCGGTGGTCTGATACTCGAAACCAATAACTGGAATGGCGTAGGGGAAAAGTACACACACCATTGTAATCGAGCGAGTTTCTACTTACAGATGCAACAGGAATTTCTCGAGCTCGTCAATCCGTTCGCGAGATATGGGAGTTTGAAGTTAAGGAATGGATGAGAAACCATCAAAATTTTCGCTGGTCTGATACTCGAAACCAATAACTGGAATGGCCTGTGGGAAAAATACACACACCATTGTAATCGGGCGAGTTTCTACTTTCAGATGCAATAGGAATTTCTCGAGTTCGTCAATTCGTTGGCGAGATATGGGAGTTTGAAGTTAAGGAATGGTTGAGAGACTATCAAAATTTTCGCAAGACTGATACGCGAAAACAATAACTACAAAGTCCTCGGTGAAAAACACACATATCTTTGTAATCGGGCGAGTTTCTACTTTCAGATGCAACAGGAATTTCTCGAGCTCGTCAATCCGTTCGCGAGATATGGGAGTTTGAAGTTAAGGAATGCTTGAGAAACCATCAAAATTTTCGGCGGTCTGATACTCGAAACCAATAACTGGAATGGCCTAGGGGAAAAGTACACACACCATTGTAATCGGGCGAGTTTCTACTTTCAGATGCAATAGGAATTAATGGAGTTCGTCAACCCGTTCGCGAGAAATGAGAGTTTGAAGTTAAGGAATGGTTGAGAAACTATCAAAATATTCGCAAGTGTGATACCCGAAACCAATAACTGGCATGGCCTAGGGCAAAAATACACATACCGTTGTAACCGGTCGAGTTTCCACTTTCAGATGAAACAGGAATTTCTCGATTTCGTCAATCCGTTCGCGAGAAATGAGAGTTTGAAGTTAAGGAATGGTTGAGGAACTATCAAAACTTTCGCAAGTCTGATACTCGAAAACAATAACTACATAGGCCTAGGTGAAAAACACATATATCTTTGTAATCGGGCGAGTTTCTACTTTCAGATGCAACAGGAATTTCTCGAGTTCGTCAATCCGTTCGCGAGAAATGGGAGTTTGATGTTATGGAATGGTTGAGAAACTATCAAAATTTTCGCAAGTCTGATAACCGAAACCAATAACTATAAAGGCCTAGGTGAAAAACACACATATCTTTGTAATCGAGCGAGTTTCTACTTTCAGATGCAACAGGAATTTCTCGAGTTCGCCAATCCGTTCGCGAGGTATCGGAGTATGAAGTTAAAGAATGGTTGAGAAACCATCAAAATTTTCGCAAGTCTGATAATGGAAACCAATAACTACTATGGCCTAGGTGAAAAACACACATATCTTTGTAATCGGCCGAGTTTCTACTTTCAGATGCAACAGGAATTTCTCGAGTTCGTCAATCCGTTCGCGAGAAATGGGAGTTTGATGTTATGGAATGGTTGAGAAACTATCAAAATTTTCGCAAGTCTGATAACCGAAACCAATAACTATAAAGGCCTAGGTGAAAAACACATATATCTTTGTAATCGGGCGAGTTTCTACTTTCAGATGCAACAGGAATTTCCCGAGTTCGTCAATCCGTTCGCGAGATATGGGTGTTTGAAGTTAAGGAATGGTTGAGAAACCATCAAAATTTTCGTTGGTCTGATACTCGAAACCAATAACTGGAATGGCGTAGGGGAAAAGTACACACACCACTGTAATAGAGCGAGTTTCTACTTTCAGATGCAACAGGAATTTCTCGAGCTCGTCAATCCGTTCGCGAGATATGGGAGTTTGAAGTTAAGGAATGGATGAGAAACCATCAAAATTTTCGCTGGTCTGATACTCGAAACCAATAACTGGAATGGCCTAGGGGAAAAATACACACACCTTTGTAATCGGGCGAGTTTCTACTTTCAGATGCAACAGGAATTTCTCGAGTTCGTCAATCCGTTGGCGAGATATGGGAGTTTGAATTTAAGGAATGGTTGAGCAACCATCAAAATTTTCGCAAGTCTGATACTCGACACCAATAACTACCAAGGCCTAGGGGAAAAATACACATACCTTTGTAATCGGGCGGGTTTCCACTCTCAGATGCAACAGGAATATCTCGAGTTCGTCAATCCGTTCGCGAGAAATGGGAGTTTGAAGTTAAGGAATGGTTGAGAGACTATCAAAATTTTCGCAAGTCTGATACTCGAAAACAATAACTACAAAGGCCTCGGTGAAAAACACACATATCTTTGTAATCGGGCGAGTTTCTACTTTCAGATGCAACAGGAATTTCTGGAGTTCGTCAATCCGTTGGCGAGATATGGGAGTTTGAATTTAAGGAATGGTTGAGCAACCATCAAAATTTTCGCAAGTCTGATACTCGAAACCAATAACTGGAATGGCCTAGGGGAAAAGTACACACATCATTGTAATCGGGCGAGTTTCTACTTTCAGATGCAATAGGAATTAATGGAGTTCGTCAATCCGTTCGCGAGAAATGGGAGTTTGAAGTTAAGGAATGGTTGAGAAACTATCAAAATTTTCGCAAGTGTGATACCCGTAACCAATAACTGGCATGGCCTAGGGCAAAAATACATATACCGTTGTAACCGGTCGAGTTTCCACTTTCAGATGCAACAGGAATTTCTCGATTTCGTCAATCCGTTCGCGAGAAATGGGAGTTTGAAGTTAAGGAATGCTTGAGAAACCATCAAAATTTTCGGTGGTCTGATACTCGAAACCAATAACTGGCATGGTCTAGCGGAAAAGTACACACACCACTCTAATCGGGCGCGTTTCTACTTTCAGATGCAACAGGAATTTCCCGAGTTCGTCAATCCGTTCGCGAGATATGGGTGTTTGAAGTTAAGGAATGGTTGAGAAACCATCACAATTTTCGTTGGTCTGATACTCGAAACCAATAACTGGAATGGCGTAGGGGAAAAGTACACACACCATTGTAATCGGGCGAGTTTCTACTTTCAGATGCAATAGGAATTAATGGAGTTCGTCAATCCGTTCGCGAGAAATGGGTGTTTGAAGTTAAGGAATGGTTGAGAAACTATCAAAATTTTCGCAAGTGTGATACCCGTAACCAATAACTGGCATGGCCTAGGGCAAAAATACACATACCGTTGTAACCGGTAGAGTTTCCACTTTCAGATGCAACAGGAATTTCTCGATTTCGTCAATCCGTTCGCGAGAAATGGGAGTTTGAAGTTAAGGAATGGTTGAGAAACCATCACAATTTTCGTTGGTCTGATACTCGAAACCAATAACTACAAAGCCCTAGGGGAAAATTTCACATACCTTTGTAATCGGGCGAGTTTATACTTTCAGATGCAACAGGAATTTCTCGAGTTCGCCAATCCGTTCGCGAGATATGGGAGTTTGAAGTTAAGGAATGGTTGAGAAACCATCGTAATTTTCGCAATTCTGATGCTAGAAACGAATAACTGGAATGACCTAGGGGAAAAGTACACATACCATTGTAATCGGTAGACTTTCTACTTTCAGATGCAACAGGAAATAATCGAGTTCGCCAATCCGTTCGCGAGGTATGGGAGTATGAAGTTAAGGAATGCTTGAGAAACCATCAAAATTTTTGCAAGTCTGATACTCGAAACCAGTAACTACAAAGCCCTAGGGGAAAAATGCACATACCTTTGTAATCGGGCGAGTTTCTACTTTCAGATGCAACAGGAATTTCTCGAGGTCGTCAATCCGTTCGCGAGATATGGGAGTTTGAAGTTAAGGAATGGTTGAGAAACCATCAAAATTTTCGCAATTCTGATGCTAGAAACGAAGAACTGGAATGACCTAGGGAAAAAGTACACACACCATTGTAATCGGTCGACTTTCTACTTTCAGATGCAACAGGAATTTCTCGAGTTCGCCAATCCGTTCGCGAGGTATCGGAGTTTGAAGTTAAAGAATGGTTGAGAAACCATCAAAATTTTCGCAAGTGTGATACTCGAAACCAATAACTGGAATGGCCTAGGCGAAAAGTACACACACCATTGTAATGGGGCGAGTTTCTACTTTCAGATGCAACAGGAATTCCTCGAGTTCGTCAATCGGTTCGCGAGATATGGGAGTTTGATGTTAAGGAATGCTTGAGAAACCATCAAAATTGTCGCAAGTCTGATACTCGAAACCAGTAACTACAATGCCCTAGGGGAAAAATACACATACCGTTGTAATCGGGCGAGTATCTGCTATCAGATGCAACAGGAATTTCTCGAGTTCGTCAATCCGTTCGCGAGATATGGGTGTTTGAAGTTAAGGAATGGTTGAGAAACCATCAAAATTTTCTCAATTCTGATGCTAGAAACGATTAACTGGAATGACCTAGGGAAAAAGTAACACACCATTGTAATCGGTCGACTTTCTAATTTCAGATGCAACCGGAAATAATAGAGTTCGTCAATCCGTTCGCGAGATATGGGAGTTTGAAGTTGAGGAATGCTTGAGAAACCATCAAAATTTTCGTAAGTCTGATACTTGAAACCAATAACTGCCAAGCCCTAGGGGAAAAATACACATACCTTCGTAATCGGGCGAGTTTATACTTTCAGATGCAACAGGAATTTCTAGAGCTCGTCAATCCGTTCGCGAGATATGGGAGTTTGAAGTTAAGGATTGGTTGAGAAACCATCAAAATATTCGCAAGTCTGATACTCGAAACCAATAACTGGAACGGTCTAGGGGAAAAGTTCACACACCATTGTAATCAGGCAAGTTTCTACTTTCAAATGCAACAGGAATTTCTCGAGTTCATCAATCCGTTCGCGAGACATGGGAGTTTGAAATTAAGGAACGGTTGAGAAACCATCAAAATTTTCGCATCTCTGATACTCGAAACCAATAACTACTATGGCCTAGGAGAAAAATACACATACCTTTGTAATCGGGCGAGTTTCTACTTTCAGATGCAACAGGAATTTCTCGAGTTCGTCAATCCGTTCGCGAGATATGGGTGTTTGAAGTTAAGGAATGGTTGAGAAATCATCAAAATTTTCGCAATTCTGATGCTAGAAACGAATAACTGGAATGACCTAGGGAAAAAGTACACACACCATTGTAATCGGTCGACTTTCTAATTTCAGATGCAACAGGAAATAATCGAGTTCGTCAATCCGTTCGCGAGATATGGGAGTTTGAAGTTAAAGAATGGTTGAGAAACCATCACAATTTTCGGAAGTCTGATACCCGAAACCAATAACTACTATGGCCTAGGGGAAAAATACACATACCTTTGTAATCGGGCGAGTTTCTACTTTCAGATGCAACAGGAATTTCTCGAGTTCGTCAATCCGTACGCGAGATATGGGAGTTTGATATTAAGGAATGGTTGAGAAACCATCATAATTTTCGCAATTCTGATGCTAGAAACGAATAACTGGAATGACCTAGGGGAAAAGTACACACACCATTGTAATCGGTAGACTTTCTACTTTCAGATGCAACCGGAAATAATAGAGTTCGTCAATCCGTTCGCGAGATATGGGAGCTTGAAGTTGAGGAATGCTTGAGAAACCATCAAAATTTTCGTAAGTCTGATACTTGAAACCAATAACTGCCAAGCCCTAGGGGAAAAATACACATACCTTCGTAATCGGGCGAGTTTATACTTTCAGATGCAACAGGAATTTCTAGAGCTCGTCAATCCGTTCGCGAGATATGGGAGTTTGAAGTTAAGGATTGGTTGAGAAACCATCAAAATATTCGCAAGTCTGATACTCGAAACCAATAACTGGAACGGTCTAGGGGAAAAGTTCACACACCATTGTAATCAGGCAAGTTTCTACTTTCAAATGCAACAGGAATTTCTCGAGTTCATCAATCCGTTCGCGAGACATGGGAGTTTGAAATTAAGGAACGGTTGAGAAACCATCAAAATTTTCGCACCTCTGATACTCGAAACCAATAACTACTATGGCCTAGGAGAAAAATACACATACCTTTGTAATCGGGCGAGTTTCTACTTTCAGATGCAACAGGAATTTCTCGAGTTCGTCAATCCGTTCGCGAGATATGGGTGTTTGAAGTTAAGGAATGGTTGAGAAATCATCAAAATTTTCGCAATTCTGATGCTAGAAATGAATAACTGGAATGACCTAGGGAAAAAGTACACACACCATTGTAATCGGTCGACTTTCTAATTTCAGATGCAACAGGAAATAATCGAGTTCGTCAATCCGTTCGCGAGATATGGGAGTTTGAAGTTAAAGAATGGTTGAGAAACCATCACAATTTTCGGAAGTCTGATACCCGAAACCAATAACTACTATGGCCTAGGGGAAAAACACACATACCTTTGTAATCGGGCGAGTTTCTACTTTCAGATGCAACAGGAATTTCTCGTGTTCGTCAATCCGTTCGCGAGATATGGGTGTTTGAAGTTAAGGAATGGTTGAGAAACCATCAAAATTTTCTCAATTCTGATGCTAGAAACGATTAACTGGAATGACCTAGGGAAAAAGTAACACACCATTGTAATCGGTCGACTTTCTAATTTCAGATGCAACCGGAAATAATAGAGTTCGTCAATCCGTTCGCGAGATATGGGAGTTTGAAGTTGAGGAATGCTTGAGAAACCATCAAAATTTTCGTAAGTCTGATACTTGAAACCAATAACTGCCAAGCCCTAGGGGAAAAATACACATACCTTCGTAATCGGGCGAGTTTATACTTTCAGATGCAACAGGAATTTCTAGAGCTCGTCAATCCGTTCGCGAGATATGGGAGTTTGAAGTTAAGGATTGGTTGAGAAACCATCAAAATATTCGCAAGTCTGATACTCGAAACCAATAACTGGAACGGTCTAGGGGAAAAGTTCACACACCATTGTAATCAGGCAAGTTTCTACTTTCAAATGCAACAGGAATTTCTCGAGTTCATCAATCCGTTCGCGAGACATGGGAGTTTGAAATTAAGGAACGGTTGAGAAACCATCAAAATTTTCGCATCTCTGATACTCGAAACCAATAACTACTATGGCCTAGGAGAAAAATACACATACCTTTGTAATCGGGCGAGTTTCTACTTTCAGATGCAACAGGAATTTCTCGAGTTCGTCAATCCGTTCGCGAGATATGGGTGTTTGAAGTTAAGGAATGGTTGAGAAATCATCAAAATTTTCGCAATTCTGATGCTAGAAACGAATAACTGGAATGACCTAGGGAAAAAGTACACACACCATTGTAATCGGTAGACTTTCTACTTTCAGATGCAACAGGAAATAATCGAGTTCGCCAATCCGTTCGCGAGGTATGGGAGTATGAAGTTAAGGAATGCTTGAGAAACTATCAAAATTTTTGCAAGTCTGATACTCGAAACCAGTAACTACAAAGCCCTAGGGGAAAAATGCACATACCTTTGTAATCGGGCGAGTTTCTACTTTCAGATGCAACAGGCATTTCTCGAGTTCGTCAATCCGTTCGCGAGATATGGGAGTTTGAAGTTAAGGAATGGTTGAGAAACCATCAAAATTTTCGCAATTCTGATGCTAGAAACGAAGAACTGGAATGACCTAGGGAAAAAGTACACACACCGTTGTAATCGGTCGACTTTCTACTTTCAGATGCAACAGGAAATAGTCGAGTTCGTCAATCCGTTCGCGAGATATGGGAGTTTGAAGTTAAGGAATGGTTGAGAAACCATCAAAATTTTCGCAAGTCTGATACTCGAAACCAATAACTACAAAGCCCTAGGAGAAAATTTCACATACCTTTGTAATCGGGCGAGTTTATACTTTCAGATGCAACAGGAATTTCTCGAGTTCGCCAATCCGTTCGCGAGGTATCGGAGTTTGAAGTTAAAGAATGGTTGAGAAACCATCAAAATTTTCGCAAGTGTGATACTCGAAACCAATAACTGGAATGGCCTAGGGGAAAAGTACACACACCATTGTAATGGGGCGAGTTTCTACTTTCAGATGCAACAGGAATTCCTCGAGTTCGTCAATCGGTTCGCGAGATATGGGAGCTTGAAGCTAAGGAATGGTTGTGAGACCATCACAATTTTCGCAAGTCTGATACTCGAAACCAATAACTACAAAGCCCTAGGGGAAAAATACACATACCTTTGTAATCGGGCGAGTTTATACTTTCAGATGCGACAGGAATTTCTCGAGCTCGTCAATCCGTTCGCGAGATATGGGAGTTTGAAATTAAGGAACGGTTGAGAAACCATCAAAATTTTCGAAAAAATGATACTCGAAACCAATAACTGGAATGGCCTAGTGGAAAAGTACACACACCATTGTAATGGGGCGAGTTTCTACTTTCAGATGCAACAGGAATTCCTCGAGTTCGTCAATCCGTTCGCGAGATATGGGAGTTTGAAGTTAAGGAATGGTTGAGAGACCATCACAATTTTCGCAAGTCTGATACTCGAAACCAATAACTACTATGGCCTAGGGCAAAAATACACATGCTGTTGTAATCGGACGAGTTTCTGCTTTCAGGTGCAACAGGAATTTCTCGAGATCGTCAATTCGTTCGCGAGATATGGGAGTTTGAAATTAAGGAACGGTTGAGAAAACATCAAAATTTTCGCAAGTCTGATACTCGAAACCAATAACTGGAATGGCCTAGGGGAAAAGTACACACACCACTGTAATGGGGAGAGATTCTACTTTCAGATGCAACAGGAATTTTTCGAGTTCGTCAATCTGTTCGCGAGATATGGGATTTTGAAGTTAAGGAATGGTTGTGAGACCATCACAATTTTCGGAAGTCTGATACTCGAAACCAATAACTACTATGGCCTTGGGGAAAAATACACATACCTTTGTAATCGGGCGAGTTTCTACTTTCAGATGCAACAGGAATTTCTCGAGTTCGTCAATCCGTTCGCGAGATATGGGAGTTTGAAGTTAAGGAATGGTTGAGAAACCATCAAAATTTTCGCAATTCTGATGCTAGAAACGAATAACTGGAATGACCTAGGGAAAAAGTAAACACACCATTGTAATCGGTCGACTTTCTACTTTCAGATGCAACAGGAAATAATCGAGTTCGTCAATCCGTTCTCGAGATATGGGAGTTGGAAGTTAAGGAATGCTTGAGAAACAATCAAAATATTCGCAGGTCTGATACTCGAAACCAATAACTACAAAGGCCTAGGAGAAAGATACACATACCTTTGTAATCGGTCGAGTTTCTACTTTCAGATGCAACAGGAATTTCTCGAGTTCGTCAATCCGTTCGCGAGATATGGGAGTTTGAAGTTAAGGAATGGTTGAGAAACCATCAAAATTTTCGCAATTCTGATGCTAGAAACGAATAACTGGAATGACCTAGGGGAAAAGTACACACACCATTGTAATCGGGCCAGTTTCTACTTTCAAGTGCAGCAGGAATTTCTCGAGTTCGCCAATCCGTTCCCGAGGTATTGGAGTTTGAAGTTAAGGGATGGTTGAGAAACCATCAAAATTTTCGCAAGTCTGATACTCGAAACCAATAACTGGAATGGCCTAGGGGAAAAGTACACACACCATTGTAATGGGGCGAGTTTCTACTTTCAGATGCAACTGGAATTCCTCGAGTTCGTCAATCCGTTCGCGAGATATGGGAGTTTGAAGTTAAGGAATGGTTGAGAAACCATCAAAATTTTCGCAAGTCTGATACTCGAAACCAATAACTACAAAGCCCTAGGGGAAAAATACACATACCTTTGTAATCGGGCGAGTTTGTACTTTCATATGCAACAGGAATTTCTCGAGTTCGCCAATCCGTTCGCGAGGTATCGGAGTATGAAGTTAAAGAATGGTTGAGAAACCATCAAAATTTTCGCAAGTCTGATAATGGAAACCAATAACTACTATGGCCTAGGGCAAAAATACACATACCGTTGTAATCGGGCGAGTTTCAGCTTTTAGATCCAACAGGAATTTCTCGAGTTCATCAATCCGTTCGCGAGACATGGGAGTTTGAAGTTAAGGAATGGTTGTGATACCATCACAATTTTCGGAAGTCTGATACTTGAAACCAATAACTGCCGAGCCCTAGGGGAAAAATACACATACCTTCGTAATCGGGCGAGTTTCTACTTTCAGATGCAACAGGAATTCCTCGAGTTCGTCAATCCGTTCGCGAGATATGGGAGTTTGAAGTTAAGGAATGGTTGAGAGACCATCACAATTTTCGCAAGTCTGATACTCGAAACCAATAACTACTATGGCCTAGGGCAAAAATACACATACTGTTGTAATCGGACGAGTTTCTGCTTTCAGGTGCAACAGGAATTTCTCGAGATCGTCAATTCGTTCGCGAGATATGGGAGTTTGAAATTAAGGAACGGTTGAGAAAACATCAAAATTTTCGCAAGTCTGATACTCGAAACCAATAACTGGAATGGCCTAGGGGAAAAGTACACACACCACTGTAATGGGGAGAGATTCTACTTTCAGATGCAACAGGAATTTCTCGAGTTCGTCAATCCGTTCGCGAGATATGGGATTTTGAAGTTAAGGAATGGTTGTGAGACCATCACAATTTTCGGAAGTCTGATACTCGAAACCAATAACTACTATGGCCTTGGGGAAAAATACACATACCTTTGTATTCGGTCGAGTTTCTACTTTCAGATACAACAGGAATTTCTCGAGCTCGTCAATCCGTTCGCGAGATATGGGAGTTTGAAGTTAAGGAATGGTTGAGAAACCATCAAAATTTTCGCAATTCTGATGCTAGAAACGAATAACTGGAATGACATAGGGGAAAAGTACACACACCATGGTAATCGGGCCAGTTTCTACTTTCAAGTGCAGCAGGAATTTCTCGAGTTCGCCAATCCGTTCCCGAGGTATTGGAGTTGGAAGTTAAGGAATGGTTGAGAAACCATCAAAATTTTCGCAAGTCTGATACTCGAAACCAATAACTGGAATGGCCTAGGGGAAAAGTACACACACCATTGTAATGGGGCGAGTTTCTACTTTCAGATGCAACAGGAATTCCTCGAGTTCGTCAATCCGTTCGCGAGATATGGGAGTTTGAAGTTAAGGAATGGTTGAGAAACCATCAAAATTTTCGCAAGTCTGATACTCGAAACCAATAACTACAAAGCCCTAGGGGAAAAATACACATACCTTTGTAATCGGGCGAGTTTGTACTTTCATATGCAACAGGAATTTCTCGAGTTCGCCAATCCGTTCGCGAGGTATCGGAGTATGAAGTTAAAGAATGGTTGAGAAACCATCAAAATTTTCGCAAGTCTGATAATGGAAACCAATAACTACTATGGCCTAGGGCAAAAATACACATACCGTTGTAATCGGGCGAGTTTCAGCTTTTAGATCCAACAGGAATTTCTCGAGTTCATCAATCCGTTCGCGAGACATGGGAGTTTGAAGTTAAGGAATGGTTGTGATACCATCACAATTTTCGGAAGTCTGATACTCGAAACCAATAACTACTAAGGCCTAGGGGAAAAATACACATACCTTTGTAATCGGGCGAGTTTGTACTTTCATATGCAACAGGAATTTCTCGAGTTCGCCAATCCGTTCGCGAGGTATCGGAGTATGAAGTTAAAGAATGGTTGAGAAATCATCAAAATTTTCGCAAGTCTGATAATGGAAACCAATAACTACTATGGCCTAGGGCAAAAATACACATACCGTTGTAATCGGGCGAGTTTCAGCTTTTAGATCCAACAGGAATTTCTCGAGTTCATCAATCCGTTCGCGAGACATGGGAGTTTGAAGTTAAGGAATGGTTGTGATACCATCACAATTTTCGGAAGTCTGATACTCGAAACCAATAACTACTATGACCTAGGGGAAAAATACACATACCTTTGTAATCAGTCGAGTTTCTACTTTCAGATGCAACAGGAATTTCTCGAGTTCGTCAATCCGTTCGCGAGATATGGGAGTTTGCTGTTAAGGAATGCTTGAGAAATCATCAAAATTGTCGCAAGTCTGATACTCGAAACCAATAACTACAAAGCCTTAGGGGAAAAATACACATACCGCTGTAATCGGACGAGTTTCTGCTTCCAGATACAACAGGAATTTCTCGAGTTCATCAATCCGTTCGCGAGACATGGGAGTTTGAAATTAAGGAACGGTTGAGAAACCATCAAAATTTTCGCATCTCTGATACTCGAAACCAATAACTACTATGGCCTAGGAGAAAAATACACATACCTTTGTAATCGGGCGAGTTTCTACTTTCAGATTCAACAGGAATTTCTCGAGTTCGTCAATCCGTTCGCGAGATATGGGTGTTTGAAGTTAAGGAATGGTTGAGAAATCATCAAAATTTTCGCAATTCTGATGCTAGAAACGAATAACTGGAATGACCTAGGGAAAAAGTACACACACCATTGTAATCGGTAGACTTTCTACTTTCAGATGCAACAGGAAATAATCGAGTTCGCCAATCCGTTCGCGAGGTATGGGAGTATGAAGTTAAGGAATGCTTGAGAAACTATCAAAATTTTCGGAAGTCTGATACCCGAAACCAATAACTACTATGGCCTAGGGGAAAAATACACATACCTTTGTAATCGGGCGAGTTTCTACTTTCAGATGCAACAGGAATTTCTCGAGTTCGTCAATCCGTTCGCGAGATATGGGAGTTTGATGTTAAGGAATGGTTGAGAAACCATCATAATTTTCGCAATTCTGATGCTAGAAACGAATAACTGGAATGACCTAGGGGAAAAGTACACACACCATTGTAATCGGTAGACTTTCTACTTTCAGATGCAACAGGAAATAATCGAGTTCGCCAATCCGTTCGCGAGGTATGGGAGTATGAAGTTAAGGAATGCTTGAGAAACTATCAAAATTTTTTCAAGTCTGATACTCGAAACCAGTAACAACAAAGCCCTAGGGGAAAAATGCACATACCCTTGTAATCGGGCGAGTTTCTACTTTCTGATGCAACAGGAATTTCTCGAGCTCGACAATCCGTTCGCGAGATATGGGAGTTTGAAGTTAAGGAATGGTTGAGGAATCATCAAAATTTTCCCAAGTCTGATACTCGAAACCAATAACTCGAATGACCTAGGGGAAAAGTACACACACCATTGTAATCGGGAAAGTTTTTACTTTCAGAGGCGACAGGAACTTCTCGAGTTCGCTAATCCGTTCGCGAGGTATGGGAGTATGAAGTTAAGGAATGCTTGAGAAACTATCAAAATTTTTTCAAGTCTGATACTCGAAACCAGTAACAACAAAGCCCTAGGGGAAAAATGCACATACCCTTGTAATCGGGCGAGTTTCTACTTTCTGATGCAACAGGAATTTCTCGAGCTCGACAATCCGTTCGCGAGATATCGGAGTTTGAAGTTAAGGAATGGTTGAGAAACCATCAATATTTTCGCAAGTCTGATTCTCGAAACCAATAACTGGAACGGCCTAGGGGAAAAGTACACAAACGATTGTAATCGGGCCAGTTTCTACTTTCAAATGCAACAGGAATTTCTCGAGTTCGCCGATCCGTTCGCGAGGTATCGGAGTTTGAAGTTAAGGAATGGTTGTGAGACCATCACAATTTTCGGAAGTCTGATACTCGAAACCAATAACTACTATGGCCTTGGGGAAAAATACACATACCTTTGTAATCGGGCGAGTTTCTACTTTCCGTTGCAACAGGAATTTCTCGAGTTCGTCAATCCGTTCGTGAGATATGGGAGTTTGAAGTTAAGGAATGGTTGAGAAACCATCGAAATTTTCGCAATTCTGGTGCTAGAAACGAATAACTGGAATGACCTAGGGAAAAAGTACACACACCATTGTAATCGGTCGACTTTCTACTTTCAGATGCAACAGGAAATAATCGAGTTCGTCAATCCGTTCTCGAGATATGGGAGTTTGAAGTTAAGGAATGCTTGAGAAACCATCGAAATATTCGCAAGTCTGATACTCGAAACCAATAACTGGAATGGTCTAGGGGAAAATTACACACACCACTCTAATGGGGCGAGTTTCTACTCTCAGATGCAACAGGAATTTCTCGAGCTCGTCAATCCGTTCGCGAGATATGGGAGTTTGAAGTTAAGGAATGGTTGAGAAACCATCAAAATATTCGCAAGTCTGATACTCGAAACCAATAACTGGAATGGCCTAGGGGAAAAGTACACACACCATTGTAATCGGGCCAGTTTCTACTTTCAAGTGCAGCAGGAATTTCTCGAGTTCGCCAATCCGTTCGCGAGATATGGGAGTTTGAAGTTAAGGAATGGTTGAGAAACCATCATCATTTTCGCAATTCTGATGCTAGAAACGAATAACTGGAATGACCTAGGGGAAAAGTACACAAACCATTGTAATCGGGCCAGTTTCTACTTTCAAATGCAACAGGAATTTCTCGAGTTCGCCGATCCGTTCGCGAGGTATCGGAGTTTGAAGTTAAGGAATGGTTGTGAGACCATCACAATTTTCGGAAGTCTGATACTCGAAACCAATAACTACTATGGCCAAGGGGAAAAATAAACATACCTTTGTAATCGGGCGAGTTTCTACTTTCAGATGCAACAGGAATTTCTCGAGTTCGTCAATCCGTTCGCGAGATATGGGAGTTTGATGTTAAGGAATGCTTGAGAAACCATCAAAATTGTCGCAAGTCTGATACTCGAAACCAATAACTACAAAGCCTTAGGGGAAAAATACACATACCTTTGTAATCAGGCGAGTTTCTACATTCAGATGCAATAGGAATTTCTCGAGTTCGTCAATCCGTTCGCGAGATATGGGAGTTTGAAGTTAAGGAATGGTTGAGAAACCATCATAATTTTCGCAATTCTGATGCTAGAAACGAATAACTGGAATGACCTAGGGGAAAAGTACACACAACATTGTAATCGGTAGACTTTCTACTTTCAGATGCAAGAGGAAATAATCGAGTTCGCCAATCCGTTCGCGAGGTATGGGAGTATGAAGTTAAGGAATGCTTGAGAAACCATCAAAATTTTTGCAAGTCTGATACTCGAAACCAGTAACTACAAAGCCCTAGGGGAAAAATGCACATACCTCTGTAATCGGGCGAGTTTCTACTTTCAGATGCAACAGGAATTTCTCGAGCTCGACAATACGTTCGCGAGGTATGGGAGTTTGAAGTTAAGGAATGGTTGAGGAACCATCGAAATTTTCGCAAGTCTGATACTCGAAACCAATAACTGGAAAGGTCTAGTGGAAAATTACACACACCATTGTAATCGGGCCAGTTTCTACTTTCAAGTGCAGCAGGAATTTCTCGAGTTCGCCAATCCGTTCCCGAGGTAACGGAGTTCGAAGTTAAGGAATGGTTGAGAAACCATCAAAATTTTCGCAAGTCTGATACTCGAAGCCAATAACTACTATGGCCTAGGGCAAAAATACAAATACCGTTGTAATCGGGCGAGTTTCTGCTTTTAGATGCAACAGGTATGCTTCGAGTTCGTCCATCCGTTCGCGCGACATCGAAGTTTGAAATTAAGGAACGGTTGAGAAACCATCAAAATTTTCGCAAGTCTGATACTCGAAACCAATAACTACAAAGGCTTAGGGGAAAAATACACATACCCTTGTAATCGGGCGACTTTCTACTTTCAGATGTAACAGGAATTTCTCGAGTCCGTCAATCCGTTCGCGAGATATGGGAGTTTGAAGTTAAGGAATGGTTGAGGAACAATCAAAATTTTCGCAATTCTGATGCCAGAAACGAATAACTCGAATGACCTAGGGGAAAAGTACACACACCATTGTAATCGGACAAGTTTCTACTTTCAGAGGCGACAGGAACTTCTCTAGTTCGCCGATCCGTTCGCGAGGTATCGGAGTTTGAAGTTAAGGAATGGTTGTGAGACCATCACAATTTTCGGAAGTCTGATACTCGAAACCAATAACTACTATGGCCTAAGGGAAAAATACACATACCTTTGTAATCGGGCGAGTTTCTACTGTCAGATGCAACAGGAATTTCTCGAGTTCGTCAATCCGTTCGCGAGATCTGGGAGTTTGATGTTAAGGAATGCTTGAGAAACCATCAAAATTGTCGCAAGTCTGATACTCGAAACCAATAACTACAAAGCCTCAGGGGAAAAATACACATACCTTTGTAATCAGGCGAGTTTCTACATTCAGATGCAATAGGAATTTCCCGAGTTCGGCAATCCGTTCGCGAGATATGGGTGTTTGAAGTTAAGGAATGGTTGAGAAATCATCAAAATTTTCGCAATTCTGATGCTAGAAACGAATAACTGGAATGACCTAGGGAAAAAGTACACAAACCATTGTAATCGGGCCAGTTTCTACTTTCAAGTGCAGCAGGAATTTCTCGAGTTCGCCAATCCGTTCCCGAGGTAACGGAGTTTGAAGTTAAGGAATGGTTGAGAAACCATCAAAATTTTCGCAAGCCTGATACTCGAAACCAATAATAGGAATGGCCTAGGGGATAAGTACACATACCATTGTAATCGGGCAAGCTTCTACTTTCAAATGCAACAGGAATTTCTCGAGTTCGTCAATCCGTTCGCGAGATATGGGAGTTTGAAGTTAAGGAATGGTTGAGAAACCATCAAAATTTTCGCAAGTCAGATACTCGAAACCAATAACTGGAACGGCCTAGGGGATAAGTACACACACCATTGTAATCGGGCAAGTTTCTACTTTCAAATGCAACAGGAATTTCTCGAGTTCGTCAATCCGTTCGCGAGATATGGGAGTTTGAAGTTAAGGAATGCTTGAGAAACCATTAAAATTTTCGCAATTCTGATACTCGAAAACAATAACTACTAAGCCCTAGGGGAAAATTACACATACCTTTGTAATCGGGCGAGTTTATACTTTCAGATGCAACAGGAATTTGTCGAGCTCGTCAATCCGTTCGCGAGATATGGGAGTTTGAAGTTAAGGAATGGTTGAGAAACCATCAAAATTTTCGCAAGTCTGATTCTCGAAACCAATAACTGGAACGGCCTAGGGGAAAAGTACACAAACCATTGTAATCGGGCCAGTTTCTACTTTCAAATGCAACAGGAATTTCTCGAGTTCGCCGATCCGTTCGCGAGGTATCGGAGTTTGACGTTAAGGAATGGTTGTGAGACCATCACAATTTTCGGAAGTCTGATACTCGAAACCAATAACTACTATGGCCTAGGGGAAAAATACACATACCTTTGTAATCGGGCGAGTTTCTACTGTCAGATGCAACAGGAATTTCTCGAGTTCGTCAATCCGTTCGCGAGATCTGGGAGTTTGATGTTAAGGAATGCTTGAGAAACCATCAAAATTGTCGCAAGTCTGATACTCGAAACCAATAACTACAAAGCCTTATGGGAAAAATACACATACCTTTGTAATCAGGCGAGTTTCTACATTCAGATGCAATAGGAATTTCCCGAGTTCGGCAATCCGTTCGCGAGATATGGGAGTTTGAAGTTAAGGAATGGTTGAGAAACCATCATAATTTTCGCAATTCTGATGCTAGAAACGAATAACTGGAATGACCTAGGGGAAAGTACACAAACCATTGTAATCGGGCCAGTTTCTACTTTCAAGTGCAGCAGGAATTTCTCGAGTTCGCCAATCCGTTCCCGAGGTAACGGAGTTTGAAGTTAAGGAATGGTTGAGAAACCATCAAAATTTTCGCAAGCCTGATACTCGAAACCAATAACTGGAACGGCCTAGGGGATAAGTACACACACCATTGTAATCGGGCAAGTTTCTACTTTCAAATGCAACAGGAATTTCTCGAGTTCGTCAATCCGTTCCCGAGGTAACGGAGTTTGAAGTTAAGGAATGGTTGAGAAACCATCAAAATTTTCGCAAGTCTGATACTCGAAACCAATAATAGGAATGGCCTAGGGGATAAGTCCACACACCGTTGCAATCGGACGAGTTTCTACTTTCAGATGCAACAGGAATTTCTCGAGTTCGTCATTCTGTTCGCGAGATATGGTAGCTTGAATTTAAGGAATGGTTGAGAAACCATCAAAATTTTCGCAAGTCTGATACTCGAAACCAACAACTACAAAGGCTTAGGGGAAAAATACACACACCGTTGTAATCGGGAGAGATTCCACTTTCAGATGCAACAGAAATTTTTCGGATTCGTCAATGCGTTCGCGAAATATCGGAGTTTGGAGTTAAGAGATGGTTGAGAAACCATCAAAATTTTCGCAATTCTTATGCCAGAAACGAAAAACTGGAATGGCCTAGGGGAAAAGTACACAAACCAGTGTAATCGGGCGAGTTTCAACTATCAGATGCAACAGGAATTTCTCGAGTTCGCCAATCCGTTCGCGAGGTATGGGAGTTTCAAATTAAGGAACAGTTGAGAAACCATCAAAATTTTCGCAAGTCCGATACTCGAAACCAACAACTACAGAGGGTTAGGGGAAAAATACACATACCGTTGTAATCGGGCGAGTTTCTGCTTTCAGATGCAATATGAAATTCTCGAGTTCGTCAATCCGTTCGCGAGATATGGAAGTTTGAAGTTAAGGAATTGTTGAGAAACCACCAAAATTTTCGCAAGTCGGATACTCGAAACCAATAACTACAAAGGCATAGGGGAAAAATACACATACCGTTGTAATCGGGAGAGTTTCTTCTTCCAGATGCAACCGGAATATCTCGTGTTGGTCAATCCGTTCGCGAGATATGGGAGTATGATGTTAACGAATGGTTGAGAGACCATCACAATTTTCGCAAGTCTGATACTCGAAACCAATAACTACAAAGGCCTAGGGGAAAAATACACATACCTTTGTAATCGGGCGAGTTTCTACTTTCAGATTCAACAGGAATTTCTCGAGTTCGTCTATCCGTTCGCGAGATATGGGAGTTTGAAATTAAGGAATGGTTGAGAAACCATCAAAATTTTCGCAATTCTGATGCTAGAAACGAATAACTGGAATGACCTAGGGGAAAAGTACACACACCATTGTAATCGGTCGAGTTTCTGGTTTCAGATGCAAGAGGAATTTCTCGAGTTCGTCAATCCGTTCGCGAGATATGGGAGTTTGAAATTAAGGAATGGTTGAGAAACCATCAAAATTTTCGCAATTCTGATGCTAGAAACGAATAACTGGAATGACCTAGGGGAAAAGTACACACACCATTGTAATCGGTCGAGTTTCTGGTTTCAGATGCAAGAGGAATTTCTCGAGTTCGTCAATCGGTTCGCGAGATATGGGAGTTTGAAATTAAGGAATGGTTGAGAAACCATCAAAATTTTCGCAATTCTGATGCTAGAAACGAATAACTGGAATGACCTAGGGGAAAAGTACACACACCATTGTAATCGGTCGAGTTTCTGGTTTCAGATGCAAGAGGAATTTCTCGAGTTCGTCAATCGGTTCGCGAGATATGGGAGTTTGAAGTTAAGGAATGGTTGAGAAACCATCACAATTTTCGCAAATCTGATGCTAGAAACGAATAACTGGAATGACCTAGGGGAAAAGTACACACACCATTGTAATCGGTCGAGTTTCTGGTTTCAGATGCAACAGGAATTTCTGGAGTTCGTCAATCGGTTCGCGAGATATGGGAGTTTGAAGTTAAGGAATGGTTGAGAAACCATCACAATTTTCGCAAATCTGATGCTAGAAACGAATAACTGGAATGACCTAGGGGAAAAGTACACACACCATTGTAATCGGTCGAGTTTCTGGTTTCAGATGCAACAGGAATTTCTGGAGTTCGTCAATCGGTTCGCGAGATATGGGAGTTTGAAGTTAAGGAGTGGTTGAGAAACCATCACAATTTTCGCAAATCTGATACCCGAAACCAATAACTACTATGGCCTAGGGGAAAAATACACAAACCTTTGTAATCGGTCGAGCTTCTGCTTTCAGATGCTACAGGAATTTCTCGAGTTCGTCAATCCGTTCGCGGGATATGGGAGTTTGAAGTTAAGGAATGGTTGAGAAACCATAAAAATTTTCGCAAATCTGATACTCGAAACCACTAACTGGAATGACCCAGGGGAAAAGTACACATACCGTTGTAATCTGGAGAGTTTCTTCTTCCAGATGCAACCGGAATTTCTCGTGTTCGTCAATCCGTTCACGAGATATGGGAGTTTGAAGTTAAGGAATGGTTGAGAAACCATCACAATTTTCGCAAATCTGATACTCGAAACCAATAACTACTATGGCCTAGGGGAAAAATACACATACCTTTGTAATCGGGCGTGTTTCTACTTTAGGATGCAATAGGAATTTCTTGAGGTCGTCAATCCGTTCGCGTGATATGGGAGTGTGAAGTTAAGGAACGGTTGAGAAACCATCATAATTTTCGCAAGTCTGATACTCGAAACCAATAACTACAAAGGCCTAGGTGAAAAATACACATACCGTTGTAATCGGGCGAGTTTCTACTTTCAGATGCAACAGGAATTTCTCGAGTTCGTCAATCGGTTCGCGAGATATGGAAGTTTGAAGTTAAGGAATGGTTGAGAAACCATCAAAATTTTCGCAATTCTGATGATAGAAACGAATAACTCGAATGACCTAGGGGAAAAGTACACACACCATTCTAATCGGGCAAGTTTCTACTTTCAGAGGCGACAGGAACTTCTCGAGTTCGCCAATCCGTTCGCGAGGCATCGGAGTTTGAAGTTAAGGAATGGTTGAGAAACCATCAAAATTTTCGCAAGTCTGATACTCGAAACCAATAACTACAAAGGCCTAGGGGAAAAATAAACATACCGTTGTAATCGGGCGAGTTTCGACTTTCAGATGCAACAGGAATTTCTCGAGTTCGTCATTCCGTTCGCGAGATATGGGTGTATGAAGGTAAGGAATGGTTGAGAAACCATCAAAATTTTCGCTGGGCTGATACTCGAAACCAATAACTGGAATGGCCTAGGGCAAAAATACACATACCTTTGTAATCAGGCGAGTTTCTACTTTCAGATGCAACAGGAATTTCTCGAGTTCGTCAATCCGTTCGCGAGATATGGGAGTTTGAAGTTAAGGAATGGTTGAGAAACCATCAAAATTTTCGCAAGTTTGATACTCGGAACCAGTAACTGGAATGGCCTAGGGGAAAAATACACACACCATTGTAATGGGGCGAGTTTCTACTTTCAGATGCAACAGGAATTTCTCGAGCTCGTCAATCCGTTCGCGAGACATCGGAGTTTGAAGTTAAGGAATGGTTGAGGAACCATCAAAATTTTCGCAAGTGTGATACTCGAAACCAATAACTGGAATGGCCTAGGGGAAAATTACACACACCATTGTAATGGGGCGAGTTTCTACTTTCAGATGCAACAGGAATTTCTCGAGTTCGCCAATCCGTTCGCGAGCTATCGGAGTTTTAAGTTAAGGAATGGTTGAGAAACCATCAATATTTTCGCAATTCTGATGCTAGAAAAGAATAACTGGAAAGGCATAGGGGAAAAGTACACAAACCATTGTAATCGAGCCAGTTTCTACTTTCAAATGCAACAGGAATTTCTCGAGTTCGCCGATCCGTTCGCGAGGTATCGGAGTGTGAAGTTAAGAAATGGTTGTGAGACCTTCACAATTTTCGGAAGTCTGCTACTCGAAACCAATAACTACTATGGCCTAGGGGAAAAATACACATACCTTTGTAATCGGGCGAGTTTCTAC
Organism: Ptiloglossa arizonensis; assembly: GCF_051014685.1. Taxonomy (NCBI): domain Eukaryota; kingdom Metazoa; phylum Arthropoda; class Insecta; order Hymenoptera; family Colletidae; genus Ptiloglossa; species Ptiloglossa arizonensis. The sequence continues at coordinate 1,001,318 of NW_027478549.1, forward strand.
TTTCAGATGCAACAGGAATTTCTCGAGTTCGTCAATCCGTTCGCGAGATATGGGAGTTTGATGTTAAGGAATGCTTGAGAAACCATCAAAATTGTCGCAAGTCTGATACTCGAAACCAATAACTACAAAGCCTTAGGGGAAAAATACACATACCGTTTAAATCGGGCGAGTTTCTGCTTTTAGATCCAATAGGAATTTCTCGAGTTCATCAATCCGTTCGCGAGACATGGGAGTTTGAAATTAAGGAACGGTTGAGAAACCATCAAAATTTTCGCAAGTCTGATACTCGAAACCAATAGCTACAAAGGCTTAGGGGAAAAATACACATACCCTTGTAATCGGGCGACTTTCTACTTTCTGATGTAACAGGAATTTCTCGAGTTCGTCAATCCGTTCGCGAGATATGGGAGTTTGAAGTTAAGGAATGGTTGAGAAACAATCAAAATTTTCGCAATTCTGATGCTAGAATCGAATAACTCGAATGACCTAGGGGAAAAGTACACACACCATTGTAATCGGGCAAGTTTCTACTTTCAGAGGCGACAGGAACTTCTCGAGTTCGCCAATCCTTTCGCGAGGTATCGGAGTTTGAAGTTAAGGAATGGTTGAGAAACCATCAAAATTTTCGCAGGTCTGATACTCGAAACCAATAACTACTATGGCCTAGGGCAAAAATACACATACCGTTGTAATCGGGCGAGTTTCTGGTTTCAGATGCAATAGGAAATTCTCGAGTTCGTCAATCTGTTCGCGAGATATGGGAGTTTGAAGTTAAGGAATGGTTGAGAAACCATCAAAATTTTCGCAATTCTGATGCTAGAAACGAATAACTGGAATGACCTAGGGGAAAAGTACACACACCATTGTAATTGGTAGACTTTCTACTTTCAGATGCAACAGGAATTTGTCGAGCTCGTCAATCCGTTCGCGAGATATGGGAGTTTGAAGTTAAGGAATGGTTGAGAAACCATCAAAATTTTCGCAAGTCTGATTCTCGAAACCAATAACTGGAACGGCCTAGGGGAAAAGTACACAAACCGTTGTAATCGGGCCAGTTTCTACTTTCAAATACTACAGGAATTTCTCGAGTTCGCCGATCCGTTCGCGAGGTATCGGAGTTTGAAGTTAAGGAATGGTTGTGAGACCATCACAATTTTCGGCAGTCTGATACTCGAAACCAATAACTACTATGGCCTAGGGTAAAAATACACATACCTTTGTAATCGGTCGAGTTTCTACTTTCAGATGCAATAGGAATTTCTCGAGTTCGTCAATCCGTTCGCGAGATATGGGAGTTTGATGTTAAGGAATGCTTGAGAAACCATCAAAATTGTCGCAAGTCTGATACTCGAAACCAATAACTACAAAGCCTTAGGGGAAAAATACACATACCGTTGTAATCGGACGAGTTTCTGCTTTCAGATGCAACAGGAATTTCTCGTGTTCGTCAATTCGTTCGCGAGATATGGGAGTTTGAAGTTAACGAACGGTTGAGAAACCATCAAAATTTTCGCAAGTCTGACACTCGAAACCTATAACTGGAATGACCTAGGGAAAAAGTACACACACCATTGTAATCGGTTGACTTTCTACTTACAGATGCAACAGGAAATAATCGAGTTCGTCAATTCGTTCGCGAGATATGGGAATTTGAAGTTAAGGAACGGTTGAGAAACCATCAAAATTTTCGCAAGCCTGATACTCGAAACCTATAACTGGAATGACCTAGGGAAGAAGTACACACACCATTGTAATCGGTTGACTTTCTACTTACAGATGCAACAGGAAATAATCAAGTTCGTCAATCCGTTCGCGAGATATGGGAGTTTGATGTTAAGGAATGGTTGAGAAACTATCAAAATATTCGCAAGTCTGATACTCGAAACCAATAACTACTATGGCCTAGGGCAAAAATACCCATACCATTGTAATCGGGCGAGTTTCTGGTTTCAGATGCAATAGGAATTTCTCGAGTTCGTCAATCTGTTCGCGAGATATGGGAGTTTGAAGTTAAGGAATGGTTGAGAAACCTTCAAAATTTTCGCAATTCTGATGCTAGAAACGAATAACTCGAATGACCTAGGGGAAAATTACACACACCATTGTAATCGGGCAAGTTTCTACTTTCAGAGGCGACAGGAACTTCTCGAGTTCGCCAATCCGTTCGCGAGGTATCGGAGTTTGAAGTTAAAGAATGGTTGAGAAACCATCAAAATTTTCGCAAGTCTGATACTCGAAACCAATAACTCCTATGGCCTAGGGCAAAAATACACATACCGTTGTAATCGGGCGAGTTTCTGGTTTCAGATGCAATAGGAATTTCTCGAGTTCGTCAATCTGTTCGCGAGATATGGGAGTTTGAAGTTAAGGAATGGTTGAGAAACCATCAAAATTTTCGCAATTCTGATGCTAGAAACGAATAACTGGAATGACCTAGGGGAAAAGTACACACACTATTGTAATCGGGCCAGTTTCTACTTTCAAATGCCACAGGAATTTCTCGAGTTCGCCGATCCGTTCGCGAGATATGGGAGTTTGAAGTTAAGGAATGCTTGAGAAACCATCAAAATTTTCGCAAGTCTGATACTCGAAACCAATAACTACTAAGCCCTAGCGGAAAATTACACATACCTTTGTAATCGGGCGAGTTTATACTTTTGGATGCAACAGGAATTTGTCGAGCTCGTCAATCCGTTCGCGAGATATGGGAGTTTGAAGTTAAGGAATGGTTGAGAAACCATCAAAATTTTCGCAAGTCTGATTCTCGAAACCAATAACTGGAACGGCCTAGGGGAAAAGTACACAAACCATTGTAATCGGGCCAGTTTCTACTTTCAAATGCCACAGGAATTTCTCGAGTTCGCCGATCCGTTCGCGAGGTATCGGAGTTTGAAGTTAAGGAATGGTTGTGAGACCATCACAATTTTCGGAAGTCTGATACTCGAAACCAATAACTACTATGGCCTAGGGGAAAAATACACATACCTTTGTAATCGGTCGAGTTTCTACTTTCAGATGCAACAGGAAATAATCGAGTTCGTCAATCCGTTCGCGAGATATGGGAGTTTGAAGTTAAGGAATGGTTGAGAAACCATCAAAATATTCGCAAGTCTGATACTCGAAACCAATAACAACTATGGCCTAGGGCAAAAATACACATACCGTTGTAATCGGGCGAGTTTCTGCTTTTAGATCCAATAGGAATTTCTCGAGTTCATCAATCCGAGCGCGAGACATGGGAGTTTGAAATTAAGGAATGGTTGAGAAACAATCAAAATTTTCGCAATTCTGATGCTAGAAACGAATAACTCGAATGACCTAGGGGAAAATTACACACACCATTGTAATCGGGCAACTTTCTACTTTCAGAGGCGACAGGAACTTCTCGAGTTCGCCAATCCGTTCGCGAGGTATCGGAGTTTGAAGTTAAGGAATGGTTGAGAAACCATCAAAATTTTCGCAAGTCTGATACTCGAAACCAATAACTACTATGGCCTAGGGCAAAAATACACACACCGTTGTAATCGGGCGAGTTTCTGGTTTCAGATGCAATAGGAATTTCTCGAGTTCGTCAATCTGTTCGCGAGATATGGGAGTTTGAAGTTAAGGAATGGTTGAGAAACCATCAAAATTTTCGCAATTCTGATGCTAGAAACGAATAACTGGAATGACCTAGGGGAAAAGTACACACACCATTGTAATTGGTAGACTTTCTACTTTCAGATGCAACAGGAAATAATCGAGTTCGTCAATCCGTTCGCGAGATATGGGAGTTTGAAGTTAAGGAATGGTTGAGAAACCATCAAAATGTTCGCAAGTCTGATACTCGAAACAAATAACTACTAAGCCCTAGGGGAAAATTACACATACCTTTGTAATCGGGCGAGTTTATACTTTCAGATGCAACAGGAATTTGTCGAGCTCGTCAATCCGTTCGCGAGATATGGGAGTTTGAAGTTAAGGAATGGTTGAGAAACCATCAAAATTTTCGCAAGTCTGATTCTCGAAACCAATAACTGGAACGGCCTAGGGGAAAAGTACACAAACCATTGTAATCGGGCCAGTTTCTACTTTCAAAAGCCACAGGAATTTCTCGAGTTCGCCGGTCCGTTCGCGAGGTATCGGAGTTTGAAGTTAAGGAATGGTTGTGAGACCATCACAATTTTCGGAAGTCTGATACTCGAAACCAATAACTACTATGGCCTAGGGGAAAAATACACATACCTTTGTCATCGGTCGAGTTTCTACTTTCAGATGCAACAGGAATTTCTCGAGTTCGTCAATCCGTTCGCGAGATATGGGAGTTTGATGTTAAGGAATGCTTGAGAAACCATCAAAATTGTCGCAAGTCTGATACTCGAAACCAATAACTACAAAGCCTTAGGGGAAAAATACACATACCGTTGTAATCGGACGAGTTTCTGCTTTCAGATGCAACAGGAATTTCTCGAGTTCGTCAATTCGTTCGAGAGATATTGGAATTTGAAGTTAAGGAACGGTTGAGAAACCATCAAAATTTTCGCAAGTCTGATACTCGAAACCTATAACTGGAATGACCTAGGGAAAATGTACACACACCATTGTAATCGGGCAAGTTTCTACTTTCAAATGCAACAGGAATTTCTCGAGTTCGGCAATCCGTTCGCGAGATATGGTAGTTTGAAGTTAAGGAATACTTGAGAAACCATCAAAATTTTCGCAAGTCTGATACTCGAAACCAATAACTACAAAGCCCTAGGGGAAAAATACACATACCTTTGTAATCGGGCGAGTTTATACTTTCAGATGCAACAGGAATGTCTCGAGCTCGTCAATCCGTTCGCGAGATATGGGAGGTTGAAATTAAGGAATGCTTGAGAAACCATCAAAATTTTCGCAAGTCTGATACTCGAAACCAATAACTACTAATGCCTAGGGCAAAAATACACATACCGTTGTAATCGGACGAGTTTCTGCTTTCAGATGCAACAGGAATTTCTCGAGTTCGTCAATCCGTTCGCGAGGTATGGGAGCTTGAAGTTAAGGAATGGTTGAGAAACCATCAAAGTTTTCGCAAGTCTGATACTCGAAACCAATATCTGGAACGGCCTTGGGGAAAAGTACACACACCATTGTAATCGGGCCAGTTTCTCATTTCAAGTGCAACAGGAATTTCTCGAGTTCGCCAATCCGTTCGCGAGGTATCGGAGTTTGAAGTTAAGGAATGGTTGAGAAACCATCAAAATTTTCGCAAGTCTGATACTCGAAAACAATAACTACTATGGCCTAGGGCAAAAATACAAATACGGTTGTAATCGGGCGAGTTTCTGCTTTTAGATGCAACAGGAATTTCTCGAGTTCGTCAATCCGTTCGCGAGATATGTGAGTTTGAAGTTAAGGAATGCTTGAGAAACCATCAAAATTTTCGCAAGTCTGATACTCGAAACCAATAACTACAAAGGCCTGGGGAAAAAATACACATACCTTTGTAATCGGGCGAGTTTCTGCTTTTAGATGCAACAGGAATTTCTCGAGTTCGTCAATCCGTTCGCGAGATATGGGAGTTTGAAGTTAAGGAATGGTTGTGAGACCATCACAATTTTCGGAAGTCTGATACTCGAAACCAATAACTACTATGGCCTTGGGGAAAAATACACATACCCTTGTAATCGGGCGAGTCTCTACTTTCAGATGCAACAGGAATTTCTCGAGTTCGCCAATCCATTCGCGAGCTATCGGAGTTTGAAGTTAAGGAATGGTTGAGAAACCATCAAAATTTTCGCAATTCTGATGCTAGAAAAGAATAACTGGAAAGGCATAGGGGAAAAGTACACAAACCATTGTAATCGAGCCAGTTTCTACTTTCAAATGCAACAGGAATTTCTCGAGTTCGCCGATCCGTTCGCGAGGTATCGGAGTGTGAAGTTAAGGAATGGTTGTGAGACCTTCACAATTTTCGGAAGTCTGCTACTCGAAACCAATAACTACTATGGCCTAGGGGAAAAATACACATACCTTTGTAATCGGGCGAGTTTCTACTTTCAGATGCAACAGGAATTTCTCGAGTTCGTCAATCCGTTCGCGAGATATGGGAGTTTGATGTTAAGGAATGCTTGAGAAACCATCAAAATTGTCTCAAGTCTGATGCTAGAAACGAATAACTGGAATGACCTAGGGGAAAAGTACACACACTATTGTAATTGGTAGACTTTCTACTTTCAGATGCAACAGGAAATAATCGAGTTCGTCAATCCGTTCGCGAGATATGGGAGTTTGAAGTTAAGGAATGCTTGAGAAACCATCAAAATTTTCGCAAGTCTGATACTCGAAACCAATAACTACTAAGCCCTAGCGGAAAATTACACATACCTTTGTAATCGGGCGAGTTTATACTTTTGGATGCAACAGGAATTTGTCGAGCTCGTCAATCCGTTCGCGAGATATGGGAGTTTGAAGTTAAGGAATGGTTGAGAAACCATCAAAATTTTCGCAAGTCTGATTCTCGAAACCAATAACTGGAACGGCCTAGGGGAAAAGTACACAAACCATTGTAATCGGGCCAGTTTCTACTTTCAAATGCCACAGGAATTTCTCGAGTTCGCCGGTCCGTTCGCGAGGTATCGGAGTTTGAAGTTAAGGAATGGTTGTGAGACCATCACAATTTTCGGAAGTCTGACACTCGAAACCAATAACTACTATGGCCTAGGGGAAAAATACACATACCTTTGTCATCGGTCGAGTTTCTACTTTCAGATGCAACAGGAATTTCTCGAGTTCGTCAATCCGTTCGCGAGATATGGGAGTTTGATGTTAAGGAATGCTTGAGAAACCATCAAAATTGTCGCAAGTCTGATACTCGAAACCAATAACTACAAAGCCTTAGGGGAAAAATACACATACCGTTGTAATCGGACGAGTTTCTGCTTTCAGATGCAACAGGAATTTCTCGAGTTCGTCAATTCGTTCGAGAGATATTGGAATTTGAAGTTAAGGAACGGTTGAGAAACCATCAAAATTTTCGCAAGTCTGATACTCGAAACCTATAACTGGAATGACCTAGGGAAAATGTACACACACCATTGTAATCGGGCAAGTTTCTACTTTCAAATGCAACAGGAATTTCTCGAGTTCGGCAATCCGTTCGCGAGATATGGTAGTTTGAAGTTAAGGAATACTTGAGAAACCATCAAAATTTTCGCAAGTCTGATACTCGAAACCAATAACTACAAAGCCCTAGGGGAAAAATACACATACCTTTGTAATCGGGCGAGTTTATACTTTCAGATGCAACAGGAATGTCTCGAGCTCGTCAATCCGTTCGCGAGATATGGGAGGTTGAAATTAAGGAATGCTTGAGAAACCATCAAAATTTTCGCAAGTCTGATACTCGAAACCAATAACTACTAATGCCTAGGGCAAAAATACACATACCGTTGTAATCGGACGAGTTTCTGCTTTCAGATGCAACAGGAATTTCTCGAGTTCGTCAATCCGTTCGCGAGGTATGGGAGCTTGAAGTTAAGGAATGGTTGAGAAACCATCAAAGTTTTCGCAAGTTTGATACTCGAAACCAATATCTGGAACGGCCTTGGGGAAAAGTACACACACCATTGTAATCGGGCCAGTTTCTCATTTCAAGTGCAACAGGAATTTCTCGAGTTCGCCAATCCGTTCGCGAGGTATCGGAGTTTGAATTTAAGGAATGGTTGAGAAACCATCAAAATTTTCGCAAGTCTGATACTCGAAAACAATAACTACTATGGCCTAGGGCAAAAATACAAATACGGTTGTAATCGGGCGAGTTTCTGCTTTTAGATGCAACAGGAATTTCTCGAGTTCGTCAATCCGTTCGCGAGATATGTGAGTTTGAAGTTAAGGAATGCTTGAGAAACCATCAAAATTTTCGCAAGTCTGATACTCGAAACCAATAACTACAAAGGCCTGGGGAAAAAATACACATACCTTTGTAATCGGGCGAGTTTCTACTTTCAGATGCAACACGAATTTCTCGAGCTCGTCAATCCGTTCGCGAGATATGGGAGTTTGAAGTTAAGGAATGGTTGAGAAACCATCAAAATTTTCGCAAGTCTGATACTCGAAACCAATAACTACTATGGCCTAGGGCAAAAATACAAATACGGTTGTAATCGGGCGAGTTTCTGCTTTTAGATGCAACCGGAATTTCTCGAGTTCGTCAATCCGTTCGCGAGATATGGGAGTTTGAAGTTAAGGAATGGTTGTGAGACCATCACAATTTTCGGAAGTCTGATACTCGAAACCAATAACTACTATGGCCTTGGGGAAAAATACACATACCCTTGTAATCGGGCGAGTCTCTACTTTCAGATGCAACAGGAATTTCTCGAGTTCGCCAATCCATTCGCGAGCTATCGGAGTTTGAAGTTAAGGAATGGTTGAGAAACCATCAAAATTTTCGCAATTCTGATGCTAGAAAAGAATAACTGGAAAGGCATAGGGGAAAAGTACACAAACCATTGTAATCGAGCCAGTTTCTACTTTCAAATGCAACAGGAATTTCTCGAGTTCGCCGATCCGTTCGCGAGGTATCGGAGTGTGAAGTTAAGGAATGGTTGTGAGACCTTCACAATTTTCGGAAGTCTGCTACTCGAAACCAATAACTACTATGGCCTAGGGGAAAAATACACATACCTTTGTAATCGGGCGAGTTTCTACTTTCAGATGCAACAGGAATTTCTCGAGTTCGTCAATCCGTTCGCGAGATATGGGAGTTTGATGTTAAGGAATGCTTGAGAAACCACCAAAATTGTCGCAAGTCTGATACTCGAAACCAATAACTACAAAGCCTTAGGGGAAAAATACACATACCTTTGTAATCAGGCGAGTTTCTACATTCAGATGCAATAGGAATTTCTCGAGTTCGTCAATCCGTTCGCGAGATATGGGAGTTTGAAGTTAAGGAATGGTTGAGAATCCATCATAATTTTCGCAATTCTGATGCTAGAAACGAATAACTGGAATGACCTAGGGGAAAAGTACACACACCACTGTAATCGGTAGACTTTCTACTTTCAGATGCAACAGGAAATAATCGAGTTCGCCAATCCGTTCGCGAGGTATGGGAGTATGAAGTTAAGGAATGCTTGAGAAACCATCAAAATTTTCGCAAGTCTGATACTCGAAACCAGTAACTACAAAGCCCTAGGGGAAAAATGCACATACCTTTTTAATCGGGCGAGTTTCTACTTTCAGATGCAACAGGAATTTCTCGAGCTCGTCAATCCGTTCGCGAGATATCGGAGTTTGAAGTTAAGGAATGGTTGAGGAACCACCAAAATTTTCGCAAGTCTGATACTCGAAACCAATAACTACTATGGCCTAGGGCAAAAATACACATACCGTTTAAATCGGGCGAGTTTCTGCTTTTAGATCCAATAGGAATTTCTCGAGTTCATCAATCCGTTCGCGAGACATGGGAGTTTGAAATTAAGGAACGGTTGAGAAACCATCAAAATTTTCGCAAGTCTGATACTCGAAACCAATAGCTACAAAGGCTTAGGGGAAAAATACACATACCCTTGTAATCGGGCGACTTTCTACTTTCTGATGTAACAGGAATTTCTCGAGTTCGTCAATCCGTTCGCGAGATATGGGAGCTTGAAGTTAAGGAATGGTTGAGAAACAATCAAAATTTTCGCAATTCTGATGCTAGAAACGAATAACTCGAATGACCTAGGGGAAAAGTACACACACCATTGTAATCGGGCAAGTTTCTACTTTCAGAGGCGACAGGAACTTCTCGAGTTCGCCAATCCTTTCGCGAGGTATCGGAGTTTGAAGTTAAGGAATGGTTGAGAAACCATCAAAATTTTCGCAAGTTTGATACTCGAAACCAATAACTACTATGGCCTAGGGCAAAAATACACATACCGTTGTAATCGGGCGAGTTTCTGGTTTCAGATGCAATAGGAATTTCTCAAGTTCGTCAATCTGTTCGCGAGATATGGGAGTTTGAAGTTAAGGAATGGTTGAGAAACCATCAAAATTTTCGCAATTCTGATGCTAGAAACGAAAAACTGGAATGACCTAGGGGAAAAGTACCCACACCATTGTAATTGGTAGACTTTCTACTTTCAGATGCAACAGGAAATAATCGAGTTCGTCAATCCGTTCGCGAGATATGGGAGTTTGAAGTTAAGGAATGCTTGAGAAACCATCAAAATTTTCGCAAGTCTGATACTCGAAACCAATAACTACTAAGCCCTAGGGGAAAATTACACATACCTTTGTAATCGGGCGAGTTTATACTTCCAGATGCAACAGGAATTTGTCGAGCTCGTCAATCCGTTTGCGAGATATGGGAGTTTGAAGTTAAGGAATGGTTGAGAAACCATCAAAATTGTCGCAAGTCTGATACTCGAAACCAATAACTACAAAGCCTTAGGGGAAAAATACACATACCGTTGTAATCGGACGAGTTTCTGCTTTCAGATGCAACAGGAATTTCTCGTGTTCGTCAATTCGTTCGCGAGATATGGGAGTTTGAAGTTAACGAACGGTTGAGAAACCATCAAAATTTTCGCAAGTCTGACACTCGAAACCTATAACTGGAATGACCTAGGGAAAAAGTACACACACCATTGTAATCGGTTGACTTTCTACTTACAGATGCAACAGGAAATAATCGAGTTCGTCAATCCGTTCGCGAGATATGGGAGTTTGAAGTTAAGGAATGGTTGAGAAACCATCAAAATATTCGCAAGTCTGATACTCGAAACCAATAACAACTATGGCCTAGGGCAAAAATACACATACCGTTGTAATCGGGCGAGTTTCTGCTTTTAGATCCAATAGGAATTTCTCGAGTTCATCAATCCGTTCGCGAGACATGGGAGTTTGAATTTAAGGAATGGTTGAGAAACAATCAAAATTTTCGCAATTCTGATGCTAGAAACGAATAACTCGAATGACCTAGGGGAAAATTACACACACCATTGTAATCGGGCAAGTTTCTACTTTCAGAGGCGACAGGAACTTCTCGAGTTCGCCAATCCGTTCGCGAGGTATCGGAGTTTGAAGTTAAGGAATGGTTGAGAAACCATAAAAATTTTCGCAAGTCTGATACTCGAAACCAATAACTACTATGGCCTAGGGCAAAAATACACATACCGTTGTAATCGGGCGAGTTTCTGGTTTCAGATGCAATAGGAATTTCTCGAGTTCGTCAATCTGTTCGCGAGATATGGGAGTTTGAAGTTAAGGAATGGTTGAGAAACCATCAAAATTTTCGTAATTCTGATGCTAGAAACGAATAACTGGAATGACCTAGGGGAAAAGTACACACACCATTGTAATTGGTAGACTTTCTACTTTCAGATGCAATAGGAAATAATCGAGTTCGTCAATCCGTTCGCGAGATATGGGAGTTTGAAGTTAAGGAATGCTTGAGAAACCATCAAAATTTTCGCAAGTCTGATACTCGAAACCAATAACTACTAAGCCCTAGCGGAAAATTACACATACCTTTGTAATCGGGCGAGTTTATACTTTTAGATGCAACAGGAATTTGTCGAGCTCGTCAATCCGTTCGCGAGATATGGGAGTTTGAAGTTAAGGAATGGTTGAGAAACCATCAAAATTTTCGCAAGTCTGATTCTCGAAACCAATAACTGGAACGGCCTAGGGGAAAAGTACGCAAACCATTGTAATCGGGCCAGTTTCTACTTTCAAATGCCACAGGAATTTCTCGAGTTCGCCGATCCGTTCGCGAGGCATCGGAGTTTGAAGTTAAGGAATGGTTGAGAAACCATCAAAATTTTCGCACGTCTGATACTCGAAACCAATAACTACAAAGGCCTAGGGGAAAAATACACATACCGTTGTAATCGGCGAGTTTCTACTTTCAGATGCAACAGGAATTTCTCGAGTTCGTCCATCCGTTCGCGAGATATGGGAGTTTGAAGTTAAGGAATGGTTGAGAAACAATCAAAATTTTCGCAATTCTGATGCTAGAAACGAATAACTCGAATGACCTAGGGGAAAAGTACACACACCATTGTAATCGGGCAAGTTTCTACTTTCAGAGGCGACAGGAACTTCTCGAGTTCGCCAATCCGTTCGCGAGGCATCGGAGTTTGAAGTTAAGGAATGGTTGAGAAACCATCAAAATTTTCGCACGTCTGATACTCGAAACCAATAACTACAAAGGCCTAGGGGAAAAATACACATACCGTTGTAATCGGCGAGTTTCTACTTTCAGATGCAACAGGAATTTCTCGAGTTCGTCCATCCGTTCGCGAGATATGGGAGTTTGAAGTTAAGGAATGGTTGAGAAACCATCAAAATTTTCGCAATTCTGATGCTAGAAACGAATAACTCGAATGACCTAGGGGAAAAGTACACACACCATTGTAATCGGGCAAGTTTCTACTTTCAGAGGCGACAGGAACTTCTCGAGTTCGCTAATCCGTTCGCGAGGTATCGGAGTTTGAAGTTAAGGAATGGTTGAGAAACCATCAAAATTTTCGCAATTCTGATGCTAGAAAAGAATAACTGGAAAGGCATAGGGGAAAAGTACACAAACCATTGTAGTCGGGCCAGTTTCTACTTTCAAATGCAACAGGAATTTCTCGAGTTCGCCGATCCGTTCGCGAGGTATCGGAGTTTGAAGTTAAGGAATGGTTGTGAGACCATCACAATTTTCGGAAGTCTGAAACTCGAAACCAATAACTACTATGGCCTAGGGGAAAAATACGCATACCTTTGTAATCGGGCGAGTTTCTACTTTCAGATGCAACAGGAATTTCTCGAGTTCGTCAATCCGTTCGCGAGATATGGGAGTTTGAAGTTAACGAATGCTTGAGAAACCATCAAAATTGTCGCAAGTCTGATACTCGAAACCAATAACTACAAAGCCTTAGGGGAAAAATACACATACCTTTGTAATCAGGCGAGTTTCTACATTCAGATGCAATAGGAATTTCTCGAGTTCGTCAATCCGTTCGCGAGATATGGGAGTTTGAAGTTAAGGAATGGTTGAGAAACCATCATAATTTTCGCAATTCTGATGCTAGAAACGAATAACTGGAATGACCTAGGGTAAAAGTACACACACCACTGTAATCGGTAGACTTTCTACTTTCAGATGCAACAGGAAATAATCGAGTTCGCCAATCCGTTCGCGAGGTATGGGAGTATGAAGTTAAGGAATGCTTGAGAAACCATCAAAATTTTCGCAAGTCTGATACTCGAAACCAGTAACTACAAAGCCCTAGGGGAAAAATGCACATACCTTTGTAATCGGGCGAGTTTCTACTTTCAGATGCAACAGGAATTTCTCGAGCTCGTCAATCCGTTCGCGAGATATCGGAGTTTGAACTTAAGGAATGGTTGAGGAAACATCAAAATTTTCGCAAGTCTGATACTCGAAACCAATAACTGGAATGGCCTAGGGGAAAATTACACACACCATTGTAATGGGGCGAGTTTCTACTTTCAGATGCAACAGGAATTTCTCGAGTTCGCCAATCCGTTCGCGAGCTATCGGAGTTTGAAGTTAAGGAATGGTTGAGAAACCATCAAAGTTTTCGCAAGTCTGATACTCGAAACCAATAACTACTATGGCCTAGGGCAAAAATACACATACCGTTGTAATCGGGCGAGTTTCTGCTTTTAGATCCAATAGGAATTTCTCGAGTTCATCAATCCGTTCACGAGACATGGGAGTTTGAAATTAAGGAACGGTTGAGAAACCATCAAAATTTTCGCAAGTCTGATACTCGAAACCAATAGCTACAAAGGCTTAGGGGAAAAATACACATACCCTTGTAATCGGGCGACTTTCTACTTTCTGATGTAACAGGAATTTCTCGAGTTCGTGAATCCGTTCGGAGGATATGGGAGTTTGAAGTTAAGGAATGGTTGAGAAACAATCAAAATTTTCGCAATTCTGATGCTAGAAACGAATAACTCGAATGACCTAGGGGAAAAGTACACAAACCATTGTAATCGGGCAAGTTTCTACTTTCAGAGGCGACAGGAACTTCTCGAGTTCGCCAATCCGTTCGCGAGGTATCGGAGTTTGAAGTTAAGGAATGGTTGAGAAACCATCAAAATTTTCGCAAGTCTGATACTCGAAACCAATAACTACTATGGCCTAGGGCAAAAATACACATACCGTTGTAATCGGGCGAGTTTCTGGTTTCAGATGCAATAGGAATTTCTCGAGTTCGTCAATCTGTTCGCGAGATATGGGAGTTTGAAGTTAAGGAATGGTTGAGAAACCATCAAAATTTTCGCAATTCTGATGCTAGAATCGAATAACAGGAATGACCTAGGGGAAAAGTAAACACACCATTGTAATTGGTAGACTTTCTACTTTCAGATGCAACAGGAAATAATCGAGTTCGTCAATCCGTTCGCGATATATGGGAGTTTGAAGTTAAGGAATGCTTGAGAAACCATCAAAATTTTCGCAAGTCTGATACTCGAAACCAATAACTACTAAGCCCTAGGGGAAAATTACACATACCTTTGTAATCGGGCGAGTTTATTCTTTCAGATGCAACTGGAATTTGTCGAGCTCGTCAATCCGTTCGCGAGATATGGGAATTTGAAGTTAAGGAACGGTTGAGAAACCATCAAAATTTTCGCAAGTCTGATACTCGAAACCTATAACTGGAATGACCTAGGGAAAAAGTACACACACCATTGTAATCGGTTGACTTTCTACTTTCAGATGCAACAGGAAATAATCGAGTTCGTCAATCCGTTCGCGAGATATGGGAGTTTGAAGTTAAGGAATGGTTGAGAAACCATCAAAATTTTCACAAGTCTGATTCTCGAAACCAATAACTGGAACGGCCTAGGGGAAAAGTACACAAACCATTGTAATCGGGCCAGTTTCTACTTTCAAATGCAACAGGATTTTCTCGAGTTCGCCGATCCGATCGCGAGGGATCGGAGTTTGAAGTTAAGGAATGGTTGTGAGACCATCACAATTTTCGGAAGTCTGATACTCGAAACCAATAACTACTATGGCCTAGGGGAAAAATACACATACCGTTGAAATCGGTCGAGTTTCTACTTTCAGATGCAACAGGAATTTCTCGAGTTCGTCAATCCGTTCGCGAGATATGGGAGTTTGATGTTAAGGAATGCTTGAGAAACCATCAAAATTGTCGCAAGTCTGATACTCGAAACCAATAACTACAAAGCCTTAGGGGAAAAATACACATACCGTTGTAATCGGACGAGTTTCTGCTTTCAGATGCAACAGGAGTTTCTCGAGTTCGTCAATTCGTTCGCGAGATATGGGAATTTGAAGTTAGGGAACGGTTGAGAAACCATCAAAATTTTCGCAAGTCTGATACTCGAAACCTATAACTGGAATGACCTAGGGAAAAAGTACACACACCATTGTAATCGGTTGACTTTCTACTTACAGATGCAACAGGAAATAATCGAGTTCATCAATCCGTTCGCGAGATATGGGAGTTTGAAGTTAAGGAATGGTTGAGAAACCATCAAAATTTTCGCATGTCAGATACTCGAAACCAATAACTGGAACGGCCTAGGGGATAAGTACACACACCATTGTAGTCGGGCAAGTTTCTACTTTCAAATGCAACAGGAATTTCTCGAGTTCGTCAATCCGTTCGCGAGATATGGGAGTTTGAAGTTAAGGAATGCTTGAGAAACCATCAAAATTTTCGCAAGTCTGATACTCGAAACCAGTAACTACAAAGCCCTAGGGGAAAAATACACGTACCTTTGTAATCGGGCGAGTTTATACTTTCAGATGCAACAGGAATTTCTCGAGCTCGTCAATCAGTTCGCGAGATATGGGAGTTTGAAGTTAAGGAATGGTTGAGAAACCATCAAAATTTTCGCAAGTCAGATACTCGAAACCAATAACTGGAACGGCCTAGGGGATAAGTACACACACCATTGTAGTCGGGCAAGTTTCTACTTTCAAATGCAACAGGAATTTCTCGAGTTCGTCAATCCGTTCGCGAGATATGGGAGTTTGAAGTTAAGGAATGCTTGAGAAACCATCAAAATTTTCGCAAGTCTGATACTCGAAACCAATAACTACAAAGCCCTAGGGGAAAAATACACATACCTTTGTAATCGGGCGAGTTTATACTTTCAGATGCAACAGGAATGTCTCGAGCTCGTCAATCCGTTCGCGAGTAATGGGAGGTTGAAATTAAGGAATGCTTGATAAACCATCAAAATTTTCGCAAGTCTGATACTCGAAACCAATAACTACAAGGCCTAGGGGAAAAATACACATACCGTTGTAATCGGGCGAGTCTCTACTTTCAGATGCAACAGGAATTTCTCGAGTTCGTCAATCGGTTCGCGAGATATGGGAGTTTGAAGTTAAGGAATGGTTGAGAAACCATCAAAATTTTCGCAATTCTGATGCTAGAAACGAATAACTCGAATGACCTAGGGGAAAAGTACACACACCATTGTAATCGGGCAAGTTTCTACTTTCAGAGGCGACAGGAACTTCTCGAATTCGCCAATCCGTTCGCGAGGCATCGGAGTTTGAAGTTAAGGAATGGTTGAGAAACCATCAAAATTTTCGCACGTCTGATACTCGAAACCAATAACTACAAAGGCCTAGGGGAAAAATACACATACCGTTGTAATCGGCGAGTTTCTACTTTCAGATGCAACAGGAATTTCTCGAGTTCGTCCATCCGTTCGCGAGATATGGGAGTTTGAAGTTAAGGAATGGTTGAGAAACCATCAAAATTTTCGCAAGTCTGATACTCAAAACCAATAACTACAAAGCCCTAGGGGAAAAATACACATACCTTTGTAATCGGGCGAGTTTATACTCTCAGATGCAACAGGAATGTCTCGAGCTCGTCAATCCGTTCGCGAGATATGGGAGGTTGAAATTAAGGAATGCTTGAGAAACCATCAAAGTTTTCGCAAGTCTGATACTCGAGACCAATAACTGGAACGGCCTAGGGGAAAAGTACACACACCATTGTAATCGGGCAAGTTTCTGCTTTCAAATGCAATAGGAAATTCTCGAGTTCGTTAGTCCGTTCGCGAGATATGGGAGTTTGAAGTTAAGGAATGGTGGAGAAACCATCACAATTTTCGCAAATCTGATACTCGAAACCAATAACTACTATGGCCTAGGGAAGAATACACATACCTTTGTAATCGGGCGTGTTTCTACTTTCAGATGCAATAGGAATTTCTTGAGGTCGTCAATCTGTTCGCGTGATATGGGAGTGTGAAGTTAAGGAACGGTTGAGAAACCATCAAAATTTTTGCAAGTCTGATACTCGAAACCAATAACTACAAGGCCTAGGTGAAAAATACACATACCGTTGTAATCGGGCGAGTTTCTGCTTTCAGATGCAACAGGAATTTCTCGAGTTCGTCAATCGGTTCGCGAGATATGGGAGTTTGTAGTTAAGGAATGGATGAGAAACCATCAAAATTTTCGCAATTCTGATGCTAGAAACGAATAACTCGAATGACCTAGGGGAAAAGTACACACACCATTGTAATCGGGCAAGTTACTACTTTCAGAGGCGACAGGAACTTCTCGAATTCGCCAATCCGTTCGCGAGGCATCGGAGTTTGAAGTTAAGGAATGGTTGAGAAACCATCAAAATTTTCGCACGTCTGATACTCGAAACCAATAACTACAAAGGCCTAGGGGAAAAATACACATACCGTTGTAATCGGCGAGTTTCTACTTTCAGATGCAACAGGAATTTCTCGAGTTCGTCCATCCGTTCGCGAGATATGGGAGTTTGAAGTTAAGGAATGGTTGAGAAACCATCAAAATTTTCGCAATTCTGATGCTAGAAACGAATAACTCGAATGACCTAGGGGAAAAGTACACACACCATTGTAATCGGGCAAGTTTCTACTTTCAGAGGCGACAGGAACTTCTCGAGTTCGCTAATCCGTTCGCGAGGTATCGGAGTTTGAAGTTAAGGAATGGTTGAGAAACCATCAAAATTTTCGCAATTCTGATGCTAGAAAAGAATAACTGGAAAGGCATAGGGGAAAAGTACACAAACCATTGTAATCGGGCCAGTTTCTGCTTTCAAATGCAACAGGAATTTCTCGAGTTCGCCGATCCGTTCGCGAGGTATCGGAGTTTGAAGTTAAGGAATGGTTGTGAGACCATCACAATTTTCGGAAGTCTGAAACTCGAAACCAATAACTACTATGGCCTAGGGGAAAAATACACATACCTTTGTAATCGGGCGAGTTTCTACTTTCAGATGCAACAGGAATTTCTCGAGTTCGTCAATCCGTTCGCGAGATATGGGAGTTTGAAGTTAACGAATGCTTGAGAAACCATCAAAATTGTCGCAAGTCTGATACTCGAAACCAATAACTACAAAGCCTTAGGGGAAAAATACACATACCTTTGTAATCAGGCGAGTTTCTACATTCAGATGCAATAGGAATTTCTCGAGCTCGTCAATCCGTTCGCGAGATATCGGAGTTTGAAGTTAAGGAATGGTTGAGGAAACATCAAAATTTTCGCAAGTCTGATACTCGAAACCAATAACTACTATGGCCTAGGGCAAAAATACACATACCGTTGTAATCGGGCGAGTTTCTGCTTTTAGATCCAATAGGAATTTCTCGAGTTCATCAATCCGTTCGCGAGACATGGGAGTTTGAAATTAAGGAACGGTTGTGAAACCATCAAAATTTTCGCAAGTCTGATACTCGAAACCAATAGCTACAAAGGCTTAGGGGAAAAATACACATACCCTTGTAATCGGGCGACTTTCTACTTTCTGATGTAACAGGAATTTCTCGAGTTCGTGAATCCGTTCGCGAGATATGGGAGTTTGAAGTTAAGGAATGGTTGAGAAACCATCAAAATTTTCGCAATTCTGATGCTAGAAACGAATAACTCGAATGACCTAGGGGAAAAGTACACACACCATTGTAATCGGGCAAGTTTCTACTTTCAGAGGCGACAGGAACTTCTCGAATTCGCCAATCCGTTCGCGAGGCATCGGAGTTTGAAGTTAAGGAATGGTTGAGAAACCATCAAAATTTTCGCACGTCTGATACTCGAAACCAATAACTACAAAGGCCTAGGGGAAAAATACACATACCGTTGTAATCGGCGAGTTTCTACTTTCAGATGCAACAGGAATTTCTCGAGTTCGTCCATCCGTTCGCGAGATATGGGAGTTTGAAGTTAAGGAATGGTTGAGAAACCATCAAAATTTTCGCAAGTCTGATACTCAAAACCAATAACTACAAAGCCCTAGGGGAAAAATACACATACCTTTGTAATCGGGCGAGTTTATACTCTCAGATGCAACAGGAATGTCTCGAGCTCGTCAATCCGTTCGCGAGATATGGGAGGTTGAAATTAAGGAATGCTTGAGAAACCATCAAAGTTTTCGCAAGTCTGATACTCGAGACCAATAACTGGAACGGCCTAGGGGAAAAGTACACACACCATTGTAATCGGGCAAGTTTCTGCTTTCAAATGCAATAGGAAATTCTCGAGTTCGTTAGTCCGTTCGCGAGATATGGGAGTTTGAAGTTAAGGAATGGTGGAGAAACCATCACAATTTTCGCAAATCTGATACTCGAAACCAATAACTACTATGGCCTAGGGAAGAATACACATACCTTTGTAATCGGGCGTGTTTCTACTTTCAGATGCAATAGGAATTTCTTGAGGTCGTCAATCTGTTCGCGTGATATGGGAGTGTGAAGTTAAGGAACGGTTGAGAAACCATCAAAATTTTTGCAAGTCTGATACTCGAAACCAATAACTACAAGGCCTAGGTGAAAAATACACATACCGTTGTAATCGGGCGAGTTTCTGCTTTCAGATGCAACAGGAATTTCTCGAGTTCGTCAATCGGTTCGCGAGATATGGGAGTTTGTAGTTAAGGAATGGATGAGAAACCATCAAAATTTTCGCAATTCTGATGCTAGAAACGAATAACTCGAATGACCTAGGGGAAAAGTACACACACCATTGTAATCGGGCAAG
Source organism: Ptiloglossa arizonensis (assembly GCF_051014685.1). Classification (NCBI taxonomy): domain Eukaryota; kingdom Metazoa; phylum Arthropoda; class Insecta; order Hymenoptera; family Colletidae; genus Ptiloglossa; species Ptiloglossa arizonensis. The sequence continues at coordinate 1,021,302 of NW_027478549.1, forward strand.
TTACTACTTTCAGAGGCGACAGGAACTTCTCGAATTCGCCAATCCGTTCGCGAGGCATCGGAGTTTGAAGTTAAGGAATGGTTGAGAAACCATCAAAATTTTCGCACGTCTGATACTCGAAACCAATAACTACAAAGGCCTAGGGGAAAAATACACATACCGTTGTAATCGGCGAGTTTCTACTTTCAGATGCAACAGGAATTTCTCGAGTTCGTCCATCCGTTCGCGAGATATGGGAGTTTGAAGTTAAGGAATGGTTGAGAAACCATCAAAATTTTCGCAATTCTGATGCTAGAAACGAATAACTCGAATGACCTAGGGGAAAAGTACACACACCATTGTAATCGGGCAAGTTTCTACTTTCAGAGGCGACAGGAACTTCTCGAGTTCGCTAATCCGTTCGCGAGGTATCGGAGTTTGAAGTTAAGGAATGGTTGAGAAACCATCAAAATTTTCGCAATTCTGATGCTAGAAAAGAATAACTGGAAAGGCATAGGGGAAAAGTACACAAACCATTGTAATCGGGCCAGTTTCTGCTTTCAAATGCAACAGGAATTTCTCGAGTTCGCCGATCCGTTCGCGAGGTATCGGAGTTTGAAGTTAAGGAATGGTTGTGAGACCATCACAATTTTCGGAAGTCTGAAACTCGAAACCAATAACTACTATGGCCTAGGGGAAAAATACACATACCTTTGTAATCGGGCGAGTTTCTACTTTCAGATGCAACAGGAATTTCTCGAGTTCGTCAATCCGTTCGCGAGATATGGGAGTTTGAAGTTAACGAATGCTTGAGAAACCATCAAAATTGTCGCAAGTCTGATACTCGAAACCAATAACTACAAAGCCTTAGGGGAAAAATACACATACCTTTGTAATCAGGCGAGTTTCTACATTCAGATGCAATAGGAATTTCTCGAGCTCGTCAATCCGTTCGCGAGATATCGGAGTTTGAAGTTAAGGAATGGTTGAGGAAACATCAAAATTTTCGCAAGTCTGATACTCGAAACCAATAACTACTATGGCCTAGGGCAAAAATACACATACCGTTGTAATCGGGCGAGTTTCTGCTTTTAGATCCAATAGGAATTTCTCGAGTTCATCAATCCGTTCGCGAGACATGGGAGTTTGAAATTAAGGAACGGTTGTGAAACCATCAAAATTTTCGCAAGTCTGATACTCGAAACCAATAGCTACAAAGGCTTAGGGGAAAAATACACATACCCTTGTAATCGGGCGACTTTCTACTTTCTGATGTAACAGGAATTTCTCGAGTTCGTGAATCCGTTCGCGAGATATGGGAGTTTGAAGTTAAGGAATGGTTGAGAAACAATCAAAATTTTCGCAATTCTGATGCTAGAAACGAATAACTCGAATGACCTAGGGGAAAAGTACACACACCATTGTAATCGGGCAAGTTTCTACTTTCAGAGGCGACAGGAACTTCTCGAGTTCGCCAATCCGTTCGCGAGGTATCGGAGTTTGAAGTTAAGGAATGGTTGAGAAACCATCAAAATTTTCGCAAGTCTGATACTCGAAACCAATAACTACTATGGCCTAGGGCAAAAATACACATACCGTTGTAATCGGGCGAGTTTCTGGTTTCAGATGCAATAGGAATTTCTCGAGTTCGTCAATCTGTTCGCGAGATATGGGAGTTTGAAGTTAAGGAATGGTTGAGAAACCATCAAAATTTTCGCAATTCTGATGCTAGAAACGAATAACTGGAATGACCTATGGGAAAAGTACACACACCATTGTAATTGGTAGACTTTCTACTTTCAGATGCAACAGGAAATAATCGAGTTCGTCAATCCGTTCGCGAGATATGGGAGTTTGAAATTAAGTAATGCTTGAGAAACCATCAAAATTTTCGCAAGTCTGATACTCGAAACCAATAACTACTAAGCCCTAGGGGAAAATTACACATACCGTTGTAATCGGACGAGTTTCTGCTTTCAGATGCAACAGGAATTTCTCGAGTTCGTCAATTCGTTCGCGAGATATGGGAATTGGAAGTTAAGGAACGGTTGAGAAACCATCAAAATTTTCGCAAGTCTGATACTCGAAACCTATAACTGGAATGACCTAGGGAAAAAGTACACACACCATTGAAATCGGTTGACTTTCTACTTACAGATGCAACAGGAAATAATCGAGTTCGTCAATCCGTTCGCGAGATATGGGAGTTTGAAGTTAAGGAATGCTTGAGAAACCATCAAAATTTTCGCAAGTCTGATACTCGAAACCAATAACTACTAAGCCCTAGGGGAAAATTACACATACCGTTGTAATCGGACGAGTTTCTGCTTTCAGATGCAACAGGAATTTCTCGAGTTCGTCAATTCGTTCGCGAGATATGGGAATTGGAAGTTAAGGAATGCTTGAGAAACCATCAAAATTTTCGCAAGTCTGATACTCGAAACCAGTAACTACAAAGCCCTAGGGGAAAAATACACATACCTTTGTAATCGGACGAGTTTCTGCTTTCAGATGCAACAGGAATTTCTCGAGCTCGTCAATCCGTTCGCGAGATATGGGAATTGGAAGTTAAGGAACGGTTGAGAAACAATCAAAATTTTCGCAATTCTGATGCTAGAAACGAATAACTCGAATGACCTAGGGGAAAAGTACACACACCATTGTAATCGGGCAAGTTTCTACTTTCAGAGGCGACAGGAAGTTCTCGAGTTCGCCAATCCGTTCGCGAGGTATCGGAGTTTGAAGTTAAGGAATGGTTGAGAAACCATCAAAATTTTCGCAAGTCTGATACTCGAAACCAATAACTACTATGGCCTAGGGCAAAAATACACATACCGTTGTAATCGGGCAAGTTTCTGGTTTCAGATGCAATAGGAATTTCTCGAGTTCGTCAATCTGTTCGCGAGATATGGGAGTTTGAAGTTAAGGAATGGTTGAGAAACCATCAAAATTTTCGCAATTCTGATGCTAGAAACGAATAACTGGAATGACCTAGGGGAAAAGTACACACACCATTGTAATTGGTAGACTTTCTACTTTCAGATGCAACAGGAAATAATCGAGTTCGTCAATCCGTTCGCGAGATATGGGAGTTTGAAGTTAAGTAATGCTTGAGAAACCATCAAAATTTTCGCAAGTCTGATACTCGAAACCAATAACTACTAAGCCCTAGGGGAAAATTACACATACCGTTGTAATCGGACGAGTTTCTGCTTTCAGATGCAACAGGAATTTCTCGAGTTCGTCAATTCGTTCGCGGGATATGGGAATTGGAAGTTAAGGAACGGTTGAGAAACCATCAAAATTTTCGCAAGTCTGATACTCGAAACCTATAACTGGAATGACCTAGGGAAAAAGTACACACACCATTGTAATCGGTTGACTTTCTACTTACAGATGCAACAGGAAATAATCGAGTTCGTCAATCCGTTCGCGAGATATGGGAGTTTGAAGTTAAGGAATGCTTGAGAAACCATCAAAATTTTCGCAAGTCTGATACTCGAAACCAATAACTACTAAGCCCTAGGGGAAAATTACACATACCGTTGTAATCGGACGAGTTTCTGCTTTCAGATGCAACAGGAATTTCTCGAGTTCGTCAATTCGTTCGCGAGATATGGGAGTTTGAAGTTAAGGAATGCTTGAGAAACCATCAAAATTTTCGCAAGTCTGATACTCGAAACCAATAACTACAAAGCCCTAGGGGAAAAATACACATACCTTTGTAATCGGGCGAGTTTCTGCTTTTAGCTGCAATTGGAATTTCTCGAGTTCGTCAATCCGTTCGAGAGATATGTGAGTTTGAATTTAAGGAATGCTTGAGAAACCATCAAAATTTTCGCAAATCTGATACTAGAAACCAATAACTACTATGGCCTAGGGCAGAAATTCACATACCGTTGTAATCGGACGAGCTTCTGGTTCCAGATGCAACAGGAATTTCTCGAGCTCGTCAATCCGTTCGCGAGATATGGGAGTTTGAAGTTAAGGAATGGTTGAGAAACCATTAAAATTTTCGCAATTCTGATGCTAGAAACGAATAACTCGAATGACCTAGGGGAAAAGTACACACACCATTGTAATCGGGCAAGTTTCTACTTTCAGAGGCGACAGGAACTTCTCGAGTTCGCCAATCCGTTCGCGAGGCATCGGAGTTTGAAGTTAAGGAATGGTTGAGAAACCATCAAAATTTTCGCACGTCTGATACTCGAAACCAATAACTACAAAGGCCTAGGGGAAAAATACACATACCGTTGTAATCGGCGAGTTTCTACTTTCAGATGCAACAGGAATTTCTCGAGTTCGTCCATCCGTTCGCGAGATATGGGAGTTTGAAGTTAAGGAATGGTTGAGAAACCATTAAAATTTTCGCAATTCTGATGCTAGAAACGAATAACTCGAATGACCTAGGGGAAAAGTACACACACCATTGTAATCGGGCAAGTTTCTACTTTCAGAGGCGACAGGAACTTCTCGAGTTCGCTAATCCGTTCGCGAGGTATCGGAGTTTGAAGTTAAGGAATGGTTGAGAAACTATCAAAATTTTCGCAATTCTGATGCTAGAAAAGAATAACTGGAAAGGCATAGGGGAAAAGTACACAAACCATTGTAATCGGGCCAGTTTCTACTTTCAAATGCAACCGGGATTTCTCGAGTTCGCCGATCCGTTCGCGAGGTATCGGAGTTCGAAATTAAGGAATGGTTGTGAGACCATCACAATTATCGGAAGTCTGAAACTCGAAACCAACAACTACTATGGCCTAGGGGAAAAATGCACATACCTTTGTAATCGGGCGAGTTTCTACTTTCAGATGCAACAGGAATTTCTCGAGTTCGTCAATCCGTTCGCGAGGTATCGGAGTTTGAAGTTAAGGAATGGTTGTGAGACCATCACAATTTTCGGAAGTCTGAAACTCGAAACCAATAACTACTATGGCCTAGGGGAAAAATACACATACCTTTGTAATCGGGCGAGTTTCTACTTTCAGATGCAACAGGAATTTCTCGAGTTCGTCAATCCGTTCGCGAGATATGGGAGTTTGAAGTTAACGAATGCTTGAGAAACCATCAAAATTGTCGCAAGTCTGATACTCGAAACCAATAACTACAAAGCCTTAGGGGAAAAATACACATACCTTTGTAATCAGGCGAGTTTCTACATTCAGATGCAATAGGAATTTCTCGAGTTCGTCAATCCGTTCGCGAGATATGGGAGTTTGAAGTTAAGGAATGGTTGAGAAACCATCATAATTTTCGCAATTCTGATGCTAGAAACGAATAACTGGAATGACCTAGGGTAAAAGTACACACGCCACTGTAATCGGTAGACTTTCTACTTTCAGATGCAACAGGAAATAATCGAGTTCGCCAATCCGTTCGCGAGGTATGGGAGTATGAAGTTAAGGAATGCTTGAGAAACCATCAAAATTTTCGGAAGTCTGCTACTCGAAACCAGTAACTACAAAGCCCTAGGGGAAAAATGCACATACCTTTGTAATCGGGCGAGTTTCTGCTTTTAGATCCAATAGGAATTTCTCGAGTTCATCAATCCGTTCGCGAGACATGGGAGTTTGAAATTAAGGAACGGTTGAGAAACCATCAAAATTTTCGCAAGTCTGATACTCGAAACCAATAGCTACAAAGGCTTAGGGGAAAAATACACATACCCTTGTAATCGGGCGACTTTCTACTTTCTGATATAACAGGAATTTCTCGAGTTCATGAATCCGTTCGCGAGATATGGGAGTTTGAAGTTAAGGAATGGTTGAGAAACAATCAAAATTTTCGCAATTCTGATGCTAGAAACGAATAACTCGAATGACCTAGGGGAAAAGTACCCACACCATTGTAATCGGGCAAGTTTCTACTTTCAGAGGCGACAGGAACTTCTCGAGTTCGCCAATCCGTTCGCGAGGTATCGGAGTTTGAAGTTAAGGAATGGTTGAGAAACCATCAAAATTTTCGCAAGTCTGATTCTCGAAACCAATAACTGGAACGGCCTAGGGGAAAAGTACACAAACCATTGTAATCGGGCCAGTTTCTACTTTCAAATGCAACAGGAATTTCTCGAGTTCGCCGATCCGTTCGCGAGGGATCGGAGTTTGAAGTTAAGGAATGGTTGTGAGACCATCACAAATTTCGGAAGTTAGATACTCGAAACCAATAACAACTATGGCCTAGGGGAAAAATACACATACCTTTGTAATCGGTCGAGTTTCTACTTTCAGATGCAACAGGAATTTCTCGAGTTCGTCAATCCTTTCGCGAGATATGGGAGTTTGATGTTAAGGAATGCTTGAGAAACCATCAAAATTTTCGCAAGTCTGATACTCGAAACCAATAACTACTAAGCCCTAGGAGGAAATTACACATACCGTTGTAATCGGACGAGTTTCTGCTTTCAGATGCAACAGGAATTTCTCGAGTTCGTCAATCCTTTCGCGAGATATGGGAGTTTGATGTTAAGGAATGCTTGAGAAACCATCAAAATTTTCGCAAGTCTGATACTCGAAACCAATAACTACTAAGCCCTAGGGGAAAATTACACATACCGTTGTAATCGGACGAGTTTCTGCTTTCAGATGCAACAGGAATTTCTCGAGTTCGTCAATTCGTTCGCGAGATATGGGAATTGGAAGTTAAGGAACGGTTGAGAAACAATCAAAATTTTCGCAATTCTGATGCTAGAAACGAATAACTCGAATGACCTAGGGGAAAAGTACACACACCATTGTAATCGGGCAAGTTTCTACTTTCAGAGGCGACAGGAACTTCTCGAGTTCGCCAATCCGTTCGCGAGGTATCGGAGTTTGAAGTTAAGGAATGGTTGAGAAACCATCAAAATTTTCGCAAGTCTGATACTCGAAACCAATAACTACTATGGCCTAGGGCAAAAATACACATACCGTTGTAATCGGGCGAGTTTCTGGTTTCAGATGCAATAGGAATTTCTCGAGTTCGTCAATCTGTTCGCGAGATATGGGAGTTTGAAGTTAAGGAATGGTTGAGAAACCATCAAAATTTTCGCAATTCTGATGCTAGAAACGAATAACTGGAATGACCTAGGGGAAAAGTACACACACCATTGTAATTGGTAGACTTTCTACTTTCAGATGCAACAGGAAATAATCGAGTTCGTCAATCCGTTCGCGAGATATGGGTGTTTGAAGTTAAGTAATGCTTGAGAAACCATCAAAATTTTCGCAAGTCTGATACTCGAAACCAATAACTACTAAGCCCTAGGGGAAAATTACACATACCGTTGTAATCGGACGAGTTTCTGCTTTCAGATGCAACAGGAATTTCTCGAGTTCGTCAATTCGTTCGCGAGATATGGGAATTGGAAGTTAAGGAACGGTTGAGAAACCATCAAAATTTTCGCAAGTCTGATACTCGAAACCTATAACTGGAATGACCTAGGGAAAAAGTACACACACCACTGTAATCGGTTGACTTTCTACTTACAGATGCAACAGGGAATAATCGAGTTCGTCAATCCGTTCGCGAGATATGGGAGTTTGAAGTTAAGGAATGCTTGAGAAACCATCAAAATTTTCGCAAGTCTGATACTCGAAACCAATAACTACTAAGCCCTAGGGGAAAATTACACATACCGTTGTAATCGGACGAGTTTCTGCTTTCAGATGCAACAGGAATTTCTCGAGTTCGTCAATTCGTTCGCGAGATATGGGAATTGGAAGTTAAGGAATGCTTGAGAAACCATCAAAATTTTCGCAAGTCTGATACTCGAAACCAGTAACTACAACGCCCTAGGGGAAAAATACACATACCTTTGTAATCGGACGAGTTTCTGCTTTCAGATGCAACAGGAATTTCTCGAGCTCGTCAATCCGTTCGCGAGATATGGGAATTGGAAGTTAAGGAACGGTTGAGAAACAATCAAAATTTTCGCAATTCTGATGCTAGAAACGAATAACTCGAATGACCTAGGGGAAAAGTACACACACCATTGTAATCGGGCAAGTTTCTACTTTCAGAGGCGACAGGAAGTTCTCGAGTTCGCCAATCCGTTCGCGAGGTATCGGAGTTTGAAGTTAAGGAATGGTTGAGAAACCATCAAAATTTTCGCAAGTCTGATACTCGAAACCAATAACTACTATGGCCTAGGGCAAAAATACACATACCGTTGTAATCGGGCGAGTTTCTGGTTTCAGATGCAATAGGAATTTCTCGAGTTCGTCAATCTGTTCGCGAGATATGGGAGTTTGAAGTTAAGGAATGGTTGAGAAACCATCAAAATTTTCGCAATTCTGATGCTAGAAACGAATAACTGGAATGACCTAGGGGAAAAGTACACACACCATTGTAATTGGTAGACTTTCTACTTTCAGATGCAACAGGAAATAATCGAGTTCGTCAATCCGTTCGCGAGATATGGGAGTTTGAAGTTAAGTAATGCTTGAGAAACCATCAAAATTTTCGCAAGTCTGATACTCGAAACCAATAACTACTAAGCCCTAGGGGAAAATTACACATACCGTTGTAATCGGACGAGTTTCTGCTTTCAGATGCAACAGGAATTTCTCGAGTTCGTCAATTCGTTCGCGGGATATGGGAATTGGAAGTTAAGGAACGGTTGAGAAACCATCAAAATTTTCGCAAGTCTGATACTCGAAACCTATAACTGGAATGACCTAGGGAAAAAATACACACACCATTGTAATCGGTTGACTTTCTACTTACAGATGCAACAGGAAATAATCGAGTTCGTCAATCCGTTCGCGAGATATGGGAGTTTGAAGTTAAGGAATGCTTGAGAAACCATCAAAATTTTCGCAAGTCTGATACTCGAAACCAATAACTACTAAGCCCTAGGGGAAAATTACACATACCGTTGTAATCGGACGAGTTTCTGCTTTCAGATGCAACAGGAATTTCTCGAGTTCGTCAATTCGTTCGCGAGATATGGGAATTGGAAGTTAAGGAATGCTTGAGAAACCATCAAAATTTTCGCAAGTCTGATACTCGAAACCAGTAACTACAAAGCCCTAGGGGAAAAATACACATACCTTTGTAATCGGGCGAGTTTATACTTTCAGATGCAACAGGAATTTCTCGAGCTCGTCAATCCGTTCGCGAGATATGGGAGTTTGAAGTTAAGGAATGGTTGAGAAACCATCAAAATTTTCGCAAGTCAGATACTCGAAACCAATAACTGGAACGGGCTAGGGGATAAGTACACACACCATTGTAGTCGGGCAAGATTCTACTTTCAGAGGCGACAGGAACTTCTCGAGTTCGCTAATCCGTTCGCGAGGTATCGGAGTTTGAAGTTAAGGAATGGTTGAGAAACCATCAAAATTTTCGCAATTCTGATGCTAGAAAAGAATAACTGGAAAGGCATAGGGGAAAAGTACACAAACCATTGTAATCGGGCCAGTTTCTACTTTCAAATGCAACCGGGATTTCTCGAGTTCGCCGATCCGTTCGCGAGGTATCGGAGTTCGAAATTAAGGAATGGTTGTGAGACCATCACAATTTTCGGAAGTCTGAAACTCAAAACCAACAACTACTATGGCCTAGGGGAAAAATGCACATACCTTTGTAATCGGGCGAGTTTCTACTTTCAGATGCAACAGGAATTTCTCGAGTTCGTCAATCCGTTCGCGAGGTATCGGAGTTTGAAGTTAAGGAATGGTTGTGAGACCATCACAATTTTCGGAAGTCTGAAACTCGAAACCAATAACTACTATGGCCTAGGGGAAAAATACACATACCTTTGTAATCGGGCGAGTTTCTACTTTCAGATGCAACAGGAATTTCTCGAGTTCGTCAATCCGTTCGCGAGATATGGTGGTTTGAAGTTAAGGAATGGCTGAGAAATCATCAAAATATTCGAAAGTGTGATAGTCGAAACCAGTAACTACAAGGTCCTAGGGGAAAAATACACATACCATTGTAATCGGGCGTGCTTCTACTTTCAGGTGCAACAGGAATTTCTCGAGCTCGTCAATCCGTTCGCGAGATATGGGAATTGGAAGTTAAGGAACGGTTGAGAAACAATCAAAATTTTCGCAATTCTGATGCTAGAAACGAATAACTCGAATGACCTAGGGGAAAAGTACACACACCATTGTAATCGGGCAAGTTTCTACTTTCAGAGGCGACAGGAACTTCTCGAGTTCGCCAATCCGTTCGCGAGGTATCGGAGTTTGAAGTTAAGGAATGGTTGAGAAACCATCAAAATTTTCGCAAGTCTGATACTCGAAACCAATAACTACTATGGCCTAGGGCAAAAATACACATACCGTTGTAATCGGGCGAGTTTCTGGTTTCAGATGCAATAGGAATTTCTCGAGTTCGTCAATCTGTTCGCGAGATATGGGAGTTTGAAGTTAAGGAATGGTTGAGAAACCATCAAAATTTTCGCAATTCTGATGCTAGAAACGAATAACTGGAATGACCTAGGGGAAAAGTACACACACCATTGTAATTGGTAGACTTTCTACTTTCAGATGCAACAGGAAATAATCGAGTTCGTCAATCCGTTCGCGAGATATGGGAGTTTGAAGTTAAGTAATGCTTGAGAAACCATCAAAATTTTCGCAAGTCTGATACTCGAAACCAATAACTACTAAGCCCTAGGGGAAAATTACACATACCGTTGTAATCGGACGAGTTTCTGCTTTCAGATGCAACAGGAATTTCTCGAGTTCGTCAATTCGTTCGCGAGATATGGGAATTGGAAGTTAAGGAACGGTTGAGAAACCATCAAAATTTTCGCAAGTCTGATACTCGAAACCTATAACTGGAATGACCTAGGGAAAAAGTACACACACCATTGTAATCGGTTGACTTTCTACTTACAGATGCAACAGGAAATAATCGAGTTCGTCAATCCGTTCGCGAGATATGGGAGTTTGAAGTTAAGGAATGCTTGAGAAACCATCAAAATTTTCGCAAGTCTGATACTCGAAACCAATAACTACTAAGCCCTAGGGGAAAATTACACATACCGTTGTAATCGGACGAGTTTCTGCTTTCAGATGCAACAGGAATTTCTCGAGCTCGTCAATCCGTTCGCGAGATATGGGAATTGGAAGTTAAGGAACGGTTGAGAAACAATCAAAATTTTCGCAATTCTGATGCTAGAAACGAATAACTCGAATGACCTAGGGGAAAAGTACACACACCATTGTAATCGGGCAAGTTTCTACTTTCAGAGGCGACATGAAGTTCTCGAGTTCGCCAATCCGTTCGCGAGGTATCGGAGTTTGAAGTTAAGGAATGGTTGAGAAACCATCAAAATTTTCGCAAGTCTGATACTCGAAACCAATAACTACTATGGCCTAGGGCAAAAATACACATACCGTTGTAATCGGGCGAGTTTCTGGTTTCAGATGCAATAGGAATTTCTCGAGTTCGTCAATCTGTTCGCGAGATATGGGAGTTTGAAGTTAAGGAATGGTTGAGAAACCATCAAAATTTTCGCAATTCTGATGCTAGAAACGAATAACTGGAATGACCTAGGGGAAAAGTACACACACCATTGTAATTGGTAGACTTTCTACTTTCAGATGCAACAGGAAATAATCGAGTTCGTCAATCCGTTCGCGAGATATGGGAGTTTGAAGTTAAGTAATGCTTGAGAAACCATCAAAATTTTCGCAAGTCTGATACTCGAAACCAATAACTACTAAGCCCTAGGGGAAAATTACACATACCGTTGTAATCGGACGAGTTTCTGCTTTCAGATGCAACAGGAATTTCTCGAGTTCGTCAATTCGTTCGCGGGATATGGGAATTGGAAGTTAAGGAACGGTTGAGAAACCATCAAAATTTTCGCAAGTCTGATACTCGAAACCTATAACTGGAATGACCTAGGGAAAAAGTACACACACCATTGTAATCGGTTGACTTTCTACTTACAGATGCAACAGGAAATAATCGAGTTCGTCAATCCGTTCGCGAGATATGGGAGTTTGAAGTTAAGGAATGCTTGAGAAACCATCAAAATTTTCGCAAGTCTGATACTCGAAACCAATAACTACTAAGCCCTAGGGGAAAATTACACATACCGTTGTAATCGGACGAGTTTCTGCTTTCAGATGCAACAGGAATTTCTCGAGTTCGTCAATTCTTTCGCGAGATATGGGAATTGGAAGTTAAGGAATGCTTGAGAAACCATCAAAATTTTCGCAAGTCTGATACTCGAAACCAGTAACTACAAAGCCCTAGGGGAAAAATACACATACCTTTGTAATCGGGCGAGTTTATACTTTCAGATGCAACAGGAATTTCTCGAGCTCGTCAATCCGTTCGCGAGATATGGGAGTTTGAAGTTAAGGAATGGTTGAGAAACCATCAAAATTTTCGCAAGTCAGATACTCGAAACCAATAACTGGAACGGGCTAGGGGATAAGTACACACACCATTGTAGTCGGGCAAGATTCTACTTTCAGAGGCGACAGGAACTTCTCGAGTTCGCTAATCCGTTCGCGAGGTATCGGAGTTTGAAGTTAAGGAATGGTTGAGAAACCATCAAAATTTTCGCAATTCTGATGCTAGAAAAGAATAACTGGAAAGGCATAGGGGAAAAGTACACAAACCATTGTAATCGGGCCAGTTTCTACTTTCAAATGCAACCGGGATTTCTCGAGTTCGCCGATCCGTTCGCGAGGTATCGGAGTTCGAAATTAAGGAATGGTTGTGAGACCATCACAATTTTCGGAAGTCTGAAACTCAAAACCAACAACTACTATGGCCTAGGGGAAAAATGCACATACCTTTGTAATCGGGCGAGTTTCTACTTTCAGATGCAACAGGAATTTCTCGAGTTCGTCAATCCGTTCGCGAGGTATCGGAGTTTGAAGTTAAGGAATGGTTGTGAGACCATCACAATTTTCGGAAGTCTGAAACTCGAAACCAATAACTACTATGGCCTAGGGGAAAAATACACATACCTTTGTAATCGGGCGAGTTTCTACTTTCAGATGCAACAGGAATTTCTCGAGTTCGTCAATCCGTTCGCGAGATATGGTGGTTTGAAGTTAAGGAATGGCTGAGAAATCATCAAAATATTCGAAAGTGTGATAGTCGAAACCAGTAACTACAAGGTCCTAGGGGAAAAATACACATACCATTGTAATCGGGCGTGCTTCTACTTTCAGGTGCAACAGGAATTTCTCGAGCTCGTCAATCCGTTCGCGAGATATGGGAATTGGAAGTTAAGGAACGGTTGAGAAACAATCAAAATTTTCGCAATTCTGATGCTAGAAACGAATAACTCGAATGACCTAGGGGAAAAGTACACACACCATTGTAATCGGGCAAGTTTCTACTTTCAGAGGCGACAGGAACTTCTCGAGTTCGCCAATCCGTTCGCGAGGTATCGGAGTTTGAAGTTAAGGAATGGTTGAGAAACCATCAAAATTTTCGCAAGTCTGATACTCGAAACCAATAACTACTATGGCCTAGGGCAAAAATACACATACCGTTGTAATCGGGCGAGTTTCTGGTTTCAGATGCAATAGGAATTTCTCGAGTTCGTCAATCTGTTCGCGAGATATGGGAGTTTGAAGTTAAGGAATGGTTGAGAAACCATCAAAATTTTCGCAATTCTGATGCTAGAAACGAATAACTGGAATGACCTAGGGGAAAAGTACACACACCATTGTAATTGGTAGACTTTCTACTTTCAGATGCAACAGGAAATAATCGAGTTCGTCAATCCGTTCGCGAGATATGGGAGTTTGAAGTTAAGTAATGCTTGAGAAACCATCAAAATTTTCGCAAGTCTGATACTCGAAACCAATAACTACTAAGCCCTAGGGGAAAATTACACATACCGTTGTAATCGGACGAGTTTCTGCTTTCAGATGCAACAGGAATTTCTCGAGTTCGTCAATTCGTTCGCGAGATATGGGAATTGGAAGTTAAGGAACGGTTGAGAAACCATCAAAATTTTCGCAAGTCTGATACTCGAAACCTATAACTGGAATGACCTAGGGAAAAAGTACACACACCATTGTAATCGGTTGACTTTCTACTTACAGATGCAACAGGAAATAATCGAGTTCGTCAATCCGTTCGCGAGATATGGGAGTTTGAAGTTAAGGAATGCTTGAGAAACCATCAAAATTTTCGCAAGTCTGATACTCGAAACCAATAACTACTAAGCCCTAGGGGAAAATTACACATACCGTTGTAATCGGACGAGTTTCTGCTTTCAGATGCAACAGGAATTTCTCGAGCTCGTCAATCCGTTCGCGAGATATGGGAATTGGAAGTTAAGGAACGGTTGAGAAACAATCAAAATTTTCGCAATTCTGATGCTAGAAACGAATAACTCGAATGACCTAGGGGAAAAGTACACACACCATTGTAATCGGGCAAGTTTCTACTTTCAGAGGCGACAGGAAGTTCTCGAGTTCGCCAATCCGTTCGCGAGGTATCGGAGTTTGAAGTTAAGGAATGGTTGAGAAACCATCAATATTTTCGCAAGTCTGATACTCGAAACCAATAACTACTATGGCCTAGGGCAAAAATACACATACCGTTGTAATCGGGCGAGTTTCTGGTTTCAGATGCAATAGGAATTTCTCGAGTTCGTCAATCTGTTCGCGAGATATGGGAGTTTGAAGTTAAGGAATGGTTGAGAAACCATCAAAATTTTCGCAATTCTGATGCTAGAAACGAATAACTGGAATGACCTAGGGGAAAAGTACACACACCATTGTAATTGGTAGACTTTCTACTTTCAGATGCAACAGGAAATAATCGAGTTCGTCAATCCGTTCGCGAGATATGGGAGTTTGAAGTTAAGTAATGCTTGAGAAACCATCAAAATTTTCGCAAGTCTGATACTCGAAACCAATAACTACTAAGCCCTAGGGGAAAATTGCACATACCGTTGTACTCGGACGAGTTTCTGCTTTCAGATGCAACAGGAATTTCTCGAGTTCGTCAATTCGTTCGCGAGATATGGGAATTGGAAGTTAAGGAACGGTTGAGAAACCATCAAAATTTTCGCAAGTCAGATACTCGAAACCTATAACTGGAATGACCTAGGGAAAAAGTACACACACCATTGTAATCGGTTGACTTTCTACTTACAGATGCAACAGGAAATAATCGAGTTCGTCAATCCGTTCGCGAGATATGGGAGTTTGAAGTTAAGGAATGCTTGAGAAACCATCAAAATTTTCGCAAGTCTGATACTTGAAACCAATAACTACTAAGCCCTAGGGGAAAATTACACATACCGTTGTAATCGGACGAGTTTCTGCTTTCAGATGCAACAGAAATTTCTCGAGTTCGTCAATCCGTTCGCGAGATATGGGAGTTTGAAGTTAAGGAATGCTTGAGAAACCATCAAAATTTTCGCAAGTCTGATACTCGAAACCAATAACTACAAAGCCCTAGGGGAAAAATACACATACCTTTGTAATCGGGCGAGTTTATACTTTCAGATGCAACAGGAATATCTCGAGTTCGTCAATCCGTTCGCGAGGTATCGTAGTTTGAAGTTAAGGAATGGTTGAGAAACCATCAAAATTTTCGCACGTCTGATACTCGAAACCAATAACTACTATGGCCTAGGGCAGAAATTCACATACCGTTGTAATCGGACGAGCTTCTGGTTCCAGATGCAACAGGAATTTCTTGAGGTCGTCAATCCGTTCGCGTGATATGGGAGTGTGAAGTTAAGGAACGGTTGAGAAACCATCAAAATTTTTGCAAGTCTGATACTCGAAACCAATAACTACAAGGCCCAGGGGGAAAATACACATACCGTTGTAATCGGGCGAGTTTCTACTTTCAGATGCAACAGGAATTTCTCGAGTTCGTCAATCGGTTCGCGAGATATGGGAGTTTGAAGTTAAGGAATGGTTGAGAAACCATCAAAATTTTCGCAATTCTGATGCTAGAAACGAATAACTCGAATGACCTAGGGGAAAAGTACACACACCATTGTAATCGGGCAAGTTTCTACTTTCAGAGGCGACAGGAACTTCTCGAGTTCGCGAATCCGTTCGCGAGGTATCGGAGTTTGAAGTTAAGGAATGGTTGAGAAACCATCAAAATTTTCGCAATTCTGATGCTAGAAAAGAATAACTGGAAAGGCATAGGGGAAAAGTACACAAACCATTGTAATCGGGCCAGTTTCTACTTTCAAATGCAACCGGGATTTCTCGAGTTCGCCGATCCGTTCGCGAGGTATCGGAGTTCGAAATTAAGGAATGGTTGTGAGACCATCACAATTTTCGGAAGTCTGAAACTCGAAACCAATAACTACTATGGCCTAGGGGAAAAATGCACATACCTTTGTAATCGGGCGAGTTTCTACTTTCAGATGCAACAGGAATTTCTCGAGTTCGTCAATCCGTTCGCGAGGTATCGGAGTTTGAAGTTAAGGAATGGTTGTGAGACCATCACAATTTTCGGAAGTCTGAAACTCGAAACCAATAACTACTATGGCCTAGGGGAAAAATACACATACCTTTGTAATCGGGCGAGTTTCTACTTTCAGATGCAACAGGAATTTCTCGAGTTCGTCAATCCGTTCGCGAGATATGGGAGTTTGAAGTTAACGAATGCTTGAGAAACCATCAAAATTGTCGCAAGTCTGATACTCGAAACCAATAACTACAAAGCCTTAGGGGAAAAATACACATACCTTTGTAATCAGGCGAGTTTCTACATTCAGATGCAATAGGAATTTCTCGAGTTCGTCAATCCGTTCGCGAGATATGGGAGTTTGAAGTTAAGGAATGGTTGAGAAACCATCATAATTTTCGCAATTCTGATGCTAGAAACGAATAACTGGAATGACCTAGGGGAAAAGTACACACACCATTGTAATCGGGCAAGTTTCTACTTTCAGAGGCGACAGGAACTTCTCGAGTTCGCCAATCCGTTCGCGAGGTATCGGAGTTTGAAGTTAAGGAATGGTTGAGAAACCATCAAAATTTTCGCAAGTCTGATACTCGAAACCAATAACTACTATGGCCTAGGGCAAAAATACACATACCGTTGTAATCGGGCGAGTTTCTGGTTTCAGATGCAATAGGAATTTCTCGAGTTCGTCAATCTGTTCGCGAGATATGGGAGTTTGAAGTTAAGGAATGGTTGAGAAACCATCAAAATTTTCGCAATTCTGATGCTAGAAACGAATAACTGGAATGACCTAGGGGAAAAGTACACACACCATTGTAATTGGTAGACTTTCTACTTTCAGATGCAACAGGAAATAATCGAGTTCGTCAATCCGTTCTAGAGATATGGGAGTTTGAAGTTAAGGAATGCTTGAGAAACCATCAAAATTTTCGCAAGTCTGATTCTCGAAACCAATAATAGGAATGGCCTAGGGGATAAGTCCACACACCGTTGTAATCGGACGAGTTTCTACTTTCAGATGCAACAGGAATTTCTCGAGTTCGTCATTCTGTTCGCGAGATATGGTAGCTTGAATTTAAGGAATGGTTGAGAAACCATCAAAATTTTCGCAAGTCTGATACTCGAAACCAACAACTACAAAGGCTTAGGGGAAAAATACACACACCGTTGTAATCGGGAGAGATTCCACTTTCAGATGCAACAGAAATTTTTCGGATTCGTCAATGCGTTCGCGAGATATGGGAGTTTGAAATTAAGGAATGGTTGAGAAACCATCAGAATTTTCGCAAATCTGATACTCGAAACCAATAACTACTATGGCCTAGGGGAAAAATACACATACCTTTGTAATCGGGAGTGTTTCTACTTTCAGATGCAATAGGAATTTCTTGAGGTCGTCAATCCGTTCGCGTGATATGGGAGTGTGAAGTTAAGGAACGGTTGAGAAACCATCAAAATTTTCGCAAGTCTGATACTCGAAACCAATAACTACAAAGGCCTAGGGGAAAAATACACATACCGTTGTAAACGGGCGAGTTTCTACTTTCAGATGCAACAGGAAATTATCGAGTTCGTCAATCGGTTCGCGAGATATGGGAGTTTGAAGTTAAGGAATGGTTGAGAAACCATCAAAATTTTCGCAATTCTGATGCTAGAAACGAATAACTCGAATGACCTAGGGGAAAAGTACACACACCATTGTAATCGGGCAAGTTTCTACTTTCAGAGGCGACAGGAACTTCTCGAGTTCGCCAATCCGTTCGCGAGGCATCGGAGTTTGAAGTTAAGGAATGGTTGAGAAACCTTCAAAATTTTCGCAAGTCTGATACTCGAAACCAGTAACTACAAAGGCCTAGGGGAAAAATACACATACCTTTGTAATCGGGCGAGTTTCTACTTTCAGATGCAACAGGAATTTCTCGAGTTCGTCAATCGGTTCGCGAGATATGGGAGTTAGAAGTTAAGGAATGGTTGAGAAACCATCAAAATTTTCGCAATTCTGATACTAGAAACGAATAACTCGAATGACCTAGGGGAAAAGTACACACACCATTGTAATCGGGCAAGTTTCTACTTTCAGAGGCGACAGGAACTTCTCGAGTTCGCCAATCCGTTCGCGAGGCATCGGAGTTTGCAGTTAAGGAATGGTTGAGAAACCTTCAAATTTTTCGCAAGTCTGATACTCGAAACCAGTAACTACAAAGGCCTAGGGGAAAAATACACATACCTTTGTAATCGGGCGAGTTTCTACTTTCAGATGCAACAGGAATTTCTCGAGTTCCTCCATCCGTTCTCGAGATATGGGAGTTTGAAGTTAAGGAATGGTTGAGAAGCCATCAAAATTTTCGCAATTCTGATGCTAGAAACGAATAACTGGAATGACCTAGGGGAAAAGTACATACACCATTGTAATCGGTCGAGCTTCTGCTTTCAGATGCAACAGGAATTTCTCGAGTTCGTCAATCCGTTCGCGAGATATGGGAGTTTGAAGTTAAGGAACGGTTGAGAAACCTTCAAAATTTTCGCAAGTCTGATACTCGAAACCAGTAACTACAAAGGCCTAGGGGAAAAATACACATACCTTTGTAATCGGGCGAGTTTCTACTTTCAGATGCAACAGGAATTTCTCGAGTTCGTCCATCCGTTCGCGAGATATGGGAGTTTGAAGTTAAGGAATGGTTGAGGAGCCATCAAAATTTTCGCAATTCTGATGCTAGAAACAAATAACTGGATTGACCTAGGGGAAAAGTACACACACCATTGTAATCGGTCGAGCTTCTGCTTTCAAATGCAATAGGAAATTCTCGAGTTCGTTAGTCTGTTCGCGAGATATGGGAGTTTGAAGTTAAGGAACGGTTGAGAAACCTTCAAAATTTTCGCAAGTCTGATACTCGAAACCAGTAACTACAAAGGCCTAGGGGAAAAATACACATACCTTTGTAATCGGGCGAGTTTCTACTTTCAGATGCAACAGGAATTTCTCGAGTTCCTCCATCCGTTCTCGAGATATGGGAGTTTGAAGTTAAGGAATGGTTGAGAAGCCATCAAAATTTTCGCAATTCTGATGCTAGAAACGAATAACTGGAATGACCTAGGGGAAAAGTACATACACCATTGTAATCGGTCGAGCTTCTGCTTTCAGATGCAACAGGAATTTCTCGAGTTCGTCAATCCGTTCGCGAGATATGGGAGTTTGAAGTTAAGGAACGGTTGAGAAACCTTCAAAATTTTCGCAAGTCTGATACTCGAAACCAGTAACTACAAAGGCCTAGGGGAAAAATACACATACCTTTGTAATCGGGCGAGTTTCTACTTTCAGATGCAACAGGAATTTCTCGAGTTCGTCCATCCGTTCGCGAGATATGGGAGTTTGAAGTTAAGGAATGGTTGAGGAGCCATCAAAATTTTCGCAATTCTGATGCTAGAAACAAATAACTGGATTGACCTAGGGGAAAAGTACACACACCATTGTAATCGGTCGAGCTTCTGATTTCAAATGCAATAGGAAATTCTCGAGTTCGTTAGTCTGTTCGCGAGATATGGGAGTTTGAAGTTAAGGAATAGTTGAGAAACCATAAAAATTTTCGCAAGTCTGATACTCGAAACCAATAACTGGAATGGCCCAGGGGAAAAGTACACATACCGTTGTAATCGGACAAGTTTCTGGTTTCAGATGCAACAGGAATTTCTCGAGTTCGTCAGTCGGTTCGCGAGATATGGGAGTCTGAAATTAAGGAATGGTTGAGAAACCATCACAATTTTCGCAAATCTGATACTCGAAACCAATAACTACTATGGCCTAGGGAAAAATACACATACCTTTGTAATCGGGCGTGTTTCTACTTTCAGATGCAATAGGAATTTCTTGAGGTCGTCAATCCGTTCGCGTGATATGGGAGTGTGAAGTTAAGGAATGGTTGAGAAACCATCAAAATTTTCGCAATTCTGATGCTAGAAAAGAATAACTGGAAAGGCATAGGGGAAAAGTACACAAACCATTGTAATCGGGCCAGTTTCTACTTTCAAATGCAACCGGGATTTCTCGAGTTCGCCGATCCGTTCGCGAGGTATCGGAGTTCGAAATTAAGGAATGGTTGTGAGACCATCACAATTTTCGGAAGTCTGAAACTCAAAACCAACAACTACTATGGCCTAGGGGAAAAATGCACATACCTTTGTAATCGGGCGAGTTTCTACTTTCAGATGCAACAGGAATTTCTCGAGTTCGTCAATCCGTTCGCGAGGTATCGGAGTTTGAAGTTAAGGAATGGTTGTGAGACCATCACAATTTTCGGAAGTCTGAAACTCGAAACCAATAACTACTATGGCCTAGGGGAAAAATACACATACCTTTGTAATCGGGCGAGTTTCTACTTTCAGATGCAACAGGAATTTCTCGAGTTCGTCAATCCGTTCGCGAGATATGGGAGTTTGAAGTTAACGAATGCTTGAGAAACCATCAAAATTGTCGCAAGTCTGATACTCGAAACCAATAACTACAAAGCCTTAGGGGAAAAATACACATACCTTTGTAATCAGGCGAGTTTCTACATTCAGATGCAATAGGAATTTCTCGAGTTCGTCAATCCGTTCGCGAGATATGGGAGTTTGAAGTTAAGGAATGGTTGAGAAACCATCATAATTTTCGCAATTCTGATGCTAGAAACGAATAACTGGAATGACATAGGGTAAAAGTACACACACCACTGTAATCGGTAGACTTTCTACTTTCAGATGCAACAGGAAATAATCGAGTTCGCCAATCCGTTCGCGAGGTATGGGAGTATGAAGTTAAGGAATGCTTGAGAAACCATCAAAATTTTCGGAAGTCTGCTACTCGAAACCAGTAACTACAAAGCCCTAGGGGAAAAATGCACATACCTTTGTAATCGGGCGAGTTTCTGCTTTTAGATCCAATAGGAATTTCTCGAGTTCATCAATCCGTTCGCGAGACATGGGAGTTTGAAATTAAGGAACGGTTGAGAAACCATCAAAATTTTCGCAAGTCTGATACTCGAAACCAATAGCTACAAAGGATTAGGGGAAAAATACACATACCCTTGTAATCGGGCGACTTTCTACTTTCTGATGTAACAGGAATTTCTCGAGTTCATGAATCCGTTCGCGAGATATGGGAGTTTGAAGTTAAGGAATGGTTGAGAAACAATCAAAATTTTCGCAATTCTGATGCTAGAAACGAATAACTCGAATGACCTAGGGGAAAAGTACACACACCATTGTAATCGGGCAAGTTTCTACTTTCAGAGGCGACAGGAACTTCTCGAGTTCGCCAATCCGTTCGCGAGGTATCGGAGTTTGAAGTTAAGGAATGGTTGAGAAACCATCAAAATTTTCGCAAGTCTGATTCTCGAAACCAATAACTGGAACGGCCTAGGGGAAAAGTACACAAACCATTGTAATCGGGCCAGTTTCTACTTTCAAATGCAACAGGAATTTCTCGAGTTCGCCGAACCGTTCGCGAGGGATCGGAGTTTGAAGTTAAGGAATGGTTGTGAGACCATCACAAATTTCGGAAGTCAGATACTCGAAACCAATAACAACTATGGCCTAGGGGAAAAATACACATACCTTTGTAATCGGTCGAGTTTCTACTTTCAGATGCAACAGGAATTTCTCGAGTTCGTCAATCCTTTCGCGAGATATGGGAGTTTGATGTTAAGGAATGCTTGAGAAACCATCAAAATTTTCGCAAGTCTGATACTCGAAACCAATAACTACTAAGCCCTAGGGGGAAATTACACATACCGTTGTAATCGGACGAGTTTCTGCTTTCAGATGCAACAGGAATTTCTCGAGTTCGTCAATTCGTTCGCGAGATATGGGAATTGGAAATTAAGGAGCGGTTGAGAGAACACCAAAATTTTCGCAAGTCTGATACTCGAAACCAATAACAGGAATGGGCTAGGGGAAAAGTACACACACCATTGTGTTGGGGCGAGTTCCTACTTTCAGATGCAATAGGAATTCCTCGAGTGCGTCAATCCGTTCGCGAGATATGGGAGTTTGAAGTTAAGGAATGGTTGAGAAACCATCAATATTTTCGCAAGTCTGATACTCGAAACCAGTAACTACAAAGCCCTAGGGGAAAAATACACCATACCTTTGTAATCGGGCGAGTTTCTGCTTTCAGATGCAACAGGAATTTCTCGAGTTCTTCAATCCGTTCGCGAGATATGGTGGTTTGAAGTTAAGGAATGGCTGAGAAATCATCAAAATATTCGAAAGTGTGATACTCGAAACCAGTAACTACAAGGTCCTAGGGGAAAAATACACATACCATTGTAATCGGGCGTGTTTCTACTTTCAGGTGCAACAGGAATTTCTCGAGCTCGTCAATCCGTTCGCGAGATATGGGAATTGGAAGTTAAGGAACGGTTGAGAAACAATCAAAATTTTCGCAATTCTGATGCTAGAAACGAATAACTCGAATGACCTAGGGGAAAAGTACACACACCATTGTAATCGGGCAAGTTTCTACTTTCAGAGGCGACAGGAACTTCTCGAGTTCGCCAATCCGTTCGCGAGGTATCGGAGTTTGAAATTAAGGAATGGTTGAGAAACCATCAAAATTTTCGCAAGTCTGATACTCGAAACCAATAACTACTATGGCCTAGGGCAAAAATACACATACCGTTGTAATCGGGCGAGTTTCTGGTTTCAGATGCAATAGGAATTTCTCGAGTTCGTCAATCTGTTCGCGAGATATGGGAGTTTGAAGTTAAGGAATGGTTGAGAAACCATCAAAATTTTCGCAATTCTGATACTAGAAACGAATAACTGGAATGACCTAGGAGAAAGGTACACACACCATTGTAATTGGTAGACTTTCTACTTTCAGATGCAACAGGAAATAATCGAGTTCGTCAATCCGTTCGCGAGATATGGGAGTTTGAAGTTAAGGAATGCTTGAGAAACCATCAAAATTTTCGCAAGTCTGATACTCGAAACCAATAACTACTAAGCCCTAGGGGAAAATTACACATACCGTTGTAATCGGACGAGTTTCTGCTTTCAGGTGCAACAGAAATTTCTCGAGTTCGTCAATCCGTTCGCGAGATATGGGAGTTTGAAGTTAAGGAATGCTTGAGAAACCATCAAAATTTTCGCAAGTCTGATACTCGAAACCAATAACTACAAAGCCCTAGGGGAAAAATACACATACCTTTGTAATCGGGCGAGTTTATACTTTCAGATGCAACAGGAATATCTCGAGTTCGTCAATCCGTTCGCGAGGTATCGTAGTTTGAAGTTAAGGAATGGTTGAGAAACCATCAAAATTTTCGCACGTCTGATACTCGAAACCAATAACTACAAAGGCCTAGGGGAAAAATACACATACCGTTGTAATCGGGCGAGTTTCTACTTTCAGATGCGACAGGAATTTCTCGAGCTCGTCAATCCGTTCGCGAGATATGGGTGTTTGAAGTTAAGGAATGGTTGAGAAACCATTAAAATTTTCGCAATTCTGATGCTAGAAACGAATAACTCGAATGACCTAGGGGAAAAGTACACACACCATTGTAATCGGGCAAGTTTCTACTTTCAGAGGCGACAGGAACTTCTCGAGTTCGCTAATCCGTTCGCGAGGTATCGGCGTTTGAAGTTAAGGAATGGTTGAGAAACCATCAAAATTTTCGCAAGTCTGATACTAGAAACCAATAACTACTATGGCCTAGGGCAGAAATTCACATACCGTTGTAATCGGACGAGCTTCTGGTTACAGATGCAACAGGAATTTCTTGAGGTCGTCAATCCGTTCGCGTGATATGGGAGTGTGAAGTTAAGGAACGGTTGAGAAACCATCAAAATTTTTGCAAGTCTGATACTCGAAACCAATAACTACAAGGCCTAGGGGGAAAATACACATACCGTTGTAATCGGGCGAGTTTCTACTTTCAGATGCAACAGGAATTTCTCGAGTTCGTCAATCGGTTCGCGAGATATGGGAGTTTGAAGTTAAGGAATGGTTGAGAAACCATCAAAATTTTCGCAATTCTGATGCTAGAAACGAATAACTCGAATGACCTAGGGGAAAAGTACACACACCATTGTAATCGGGCAAGTTTCTACTTTCAGAGGCGACAGGAACTTCTCGAGTTCGCTAATCCGTTCGCGAGGTATCGGAGTTTGAAGTTAAGGAATGGTTGAGAAACCATCAAAATTTTCGCAATTCTGATTCTCGAAACCAATAACTGGAACGGCCTAGGGGAAAAGTACACAAACCATTGTAATCGGGCCAGTTTCTACTTTCAAATGCAACAGGAATTTCTCGAGTTCGCCGATCCGTTCGCGAGGGATCGGAGTTTGAAGTTAAGGAATGGTTGTGAGACCATCACAAATTTCGGAAGTCAGATACTCGAAACCAATAACAACTATGGCCTAGGGGAAAAATACACATACCTTTGTAATCGGTCGAGTTTCTACTTTCTGATGCAACAGGAATTTCTCGAGTTCGTCAATCCTTTCGCGAGATATGGGAGTTTGATGTTAAGGAATGCTTGAGAAACCATCAAAATTTTCGCAAGTCTGATACTCGAAACCAATAACTACTAAGCCCTAGGGGGAAATTACACATACCGTTGTAATCGGACGAGTTTCTGCTTTCAGATGCAACAGGAATTTCTCGAGTTCGTCAATTCGTTCGCGAGATATGGGAATTGGAAATTAAGGAGCGGTTGAGAGAACACCAAAATTTTCGCAAGTCTGATACTCGAAACCAATAACAGGAATGGGCTAGGGGAAAAGTACACACACCATTGTGTTGGGGCGAGTTCCTACTTTCAGATGCAATAGGAATTCCTCGAGTGCGTCAATCCGTTCGCGAGATATGGGAGTTTGAAGTTAAGGAATGGTTGAGAAACCATCAATATTTTCGCAAGTCTGATACTCGAAACCAGTAACTACAAAGCCCTAGGGGAAAAATACACCATACCTTTGTAATCGGGCGAGTTTCTGCTTTCAGATGCAACAGGAATTTCTCGAGTTCTTCAATCCGTTCGCGAGATATGGTGGTTTGAAGTTAAGGAATGGCTGAGAAATCATCAAAATATTCGAAAGTGTGATACTCGAAACCAGTAACTACAAGGTCCTAGGGGAAAAATACACATACCATTGTAATCGGGCGTGTTTCTACTTTCAGGTGCAACAGGAATTTCTCGAGCTCGTCAATCCGTTCGCGAGATATGGGAATTGGAAGTTAAGGAACGGTTGAGAAACAATCAAAATTTTCGCAATTCTGATGCTAGAAACGAATAACTCGAATGACCTAGGGGAAAAGTACACACACCATTGTAATCGGGCAAGTTTCTACTTTCAGAGGCGACAGGAACTTCTCGAGTTCGCCAATCCGTTCGCGAGGTATCGGAGTTTGAAGTTAAGGAATGGTTGAGAAACCATCAAAATTTTCGCAAGTCTGATACTCGAAACCAATAACTACTATGGCCTAGGGCAAAAATACACATACCGTTGTAATCGGGCGAGTTTCTGGTTTCATATGCAATAGGAATTTCTCGAGTTCGTCAATCTGTTCGCGAGATATGGGAGTTTGAAGTTAAGGAATGGTTGAGAAACCATCAAAATTTTCGCAATTCTGATACTAGAAACGAATAACTGGAATGACCTAGGAGAAAGGTACACACACCATTGTAATTGGTAGACTTTCTACTTTCAGATGCAACAGGAAATAATCGAGTTCGTCAATCCGTTCGCGAGATATGGGAGTTTGAAGTTAAGGAATGCTTGAGAAACCATCAAAATTTTCGCAAGTCTGATACTCGAAACCAATAACTACTAAGCCCTAGGGGAAAATTACACATACCGTTGTAATCGGACGAGTTTCTGCTTTCAGGTGCAACAGAAATTTCTCGAGTTCGTCAATCCGTTCGCGAGATATGGGAGTTTGAAGTTAAGGAATGCTTGAGAAACCATCAAAATTTTCGCAAGTCTGATACTCGAAACCAATAACTACAAAGCCCTAGGGGAAAAATACACATACCTTTGTAATCGGGCGAGTTTATACTTTCAGATGCAACAGGAATATCTCGAGTTCGTCAATCCGTTCGCGAGGTATCGTAGTTTGAAGTTAAGGAATGGTTGAGAAACCATCAAAATTTTCGCACGTCTGATACTCGAAACCAATAACTACAAAGGCCTAGGGGAAAAATACACATACCGTTGTAATCGGGCGAGTTTCTACTTTCAGATGCGACAGGAATTTCTCGAGCTCGTCAATCCGTTCGCGAGATATGGGTGTTTGAAGTTAAGGAATGGTTGAGAAACCATTAAAATTTTCGCAATTCTGATGCTAGAAACGAATAACTCGAATGACCTAGGGGAAAAGTACACACACCACTGTAATCGGGCAAGTTTCTACTTTCAGAGGCGACAGGAACTTCTCGAGTTCGCTAATCCGTTCGCGAGGTATCGGCGTTTGAAGTTAAGGAATTGTTGAGAAACCATCAAAATTTTCGCAAGTCTGATACTAGAAACCAATAACTACTATGGCCTAGGGCAGAAATTCACATACCGTTGTAATCGGACGAGCTTCTGGTTCCAGATGCAACAGGAATTTCTTGAGGTCGTCAATCCGTTCGCGTGATATGGGAGTGTGAAGTTAAGGAACGGTTGAGAAACCATCAAAATTTTTGCAAGTCTGATACTCGAAACCAATAACTACAAGGCCTAGGGGGAAAATACACATACCGTTGTAATCGGGCGAGTTTCTACTTTCAGATGCAACAGGAATTTCTCGAGTTCGTCAATCGGTTCGCGAGATATGGGAGTTTGAAGTTAAGGAATGGTTGAGAAACCATCAAAATTTTCGCAATTCTGATGCTAGAAACGAATAACTCGAATGACCTAGGGGAAAAGTACACACACCATTGTAATCGGGCAAGTTTCTACTTTCAGAGGCGACAGGAACTTCTCGAGTTCGCTAATCCGTTCGCGAGGTATCGGAGTTTGAAGTTAAGGAATGGTTGAGAAACCATCAAAATTTTCGCAATTCTGATGCTAGAAAAGAATAACTGGAAAGGCATAGGGGAAAAGTACACAAACCATTGTAATCGGGCCAGTTTCTACTTTCAAATGCAACCGGGATTTCTCGAGTTCGCCGATCCGTTCGCGAGGTATCGGAGTTCGAAATTAAGGAATGGTTGTGAGACCATCACAATTTTCGGAAGTCTGAAACTCGAAACCAATAACTACTATGGCCTAGGGGAAAAATGCACATACCTTTGTAATCGGGCGAGTTTCTACTTTCAGATGCAACAGGAATTTCTCGAGTTCGTCAATCCGTTCGCGAGGTATCGGAGTTCGAAATTAAGGAATGGTTGTGAGACCATCACAATTTTCGGAAGTCTGAAACTCGAAACCAATAACTACTATGGCCTAGGGGAAAAATGCACATACCTTTGTAATCGGGCGAGTTTCTACTTTCAGATGCAACAGGAATTTCTCGAGTTCGTCAATCCGTTCGCGAGGTATCGGAGTTTGAAGTTAAGGAATGGTTGTGAGACCATCACAATTTTCGGAAGTCTGAAACTCGAAACCAATAACTACTATGGCCTAGGGGAAAAATACACATACCTTTGTAATCAGGCGAGTTTCTACATTCAGATGCAATAGGAATTTCTCGAGTTCGTCAATCCGTTCGCGAGATATGGGAGTTTGAAGTTAAGGAATGGTTGAGAAACCATCAAAATTTTCGCAATTCTGATGCTAGAAACGAATAACTGGAATGACCTAGGGGAAAAGTACACACACTTTTGTAATTGGTAGACTTTCTACTTTCAGATGCAACAGGAAATAATCGAGTTCGTCAATCCGTTCGCGAGATATGGGAGTTTGAAGTTAAGGAATGCTTGAGAAACCATCAAAATTTTCGCAAGTCTGATTCTCGAAACCAATAATAGGAATGGCCTAGGGGATAAGTCCACACACCGTTGTAATCGGACGAGTTTCTACTTTCAGATGCAACAGGAATTTCTCGAGTTCGTCATTCTGTTCGCGAGATATGGTAGCTTGAATTTAAGGAATGGTTGAGAAACCATCAAAATTTTCGCAAGTCTGATACTCGAAACCAACAACTACAAAGGCTTAGGGGAAAAATACACACACCGTTGTAATCGGGAGAGATTCCACTTTCAGATGCAACAGAAATTTTTCGGATTCGTCAATGCGTTCGCGAGATATGGGAGTTTGAAATTAAGGAATGGTTGAGAAACCATCACAATTTTCGCAAATCTGATACTCGAAACCAATAACTTCTATGGCCTAGGGGAAAAATACACATACCTTTGTAATCGGGAGTGTTTCTACTTTCAGATGCAATAGGAATTTCTTGAGGTCGTCAAACCGTTCGCGTGATATGGGAGTGTGAAGTTAAGGAACGGTTGAGAAACCATCAAAATTTTCGCAAGTCTGATACTCGAAACCAATAACTACAAAGGCCTAGGGGAAAAATACACATACCGTTGTAAACGGGCGAGTTTCTACTTTCAGATGCAACAGGAAATTCTCGAGTTCGTCAATCGGTTCGCGAGATATGGGAGTTTGAAGTTAAGGAATGGTTGAGAAACCATCAAAATTTTCGCAATTCTGATGCTAGAAACGAATAACTCGAATGACCTAGGGGAAAAGTACACACACCATTGTAATCGGGCAAGTTTCTACTTTCAGAGGCGACAGGAACTTCTCGAGTTCGCCAATCCGTTCGCGAGGCATCGGAGTTTGAAGTTAAGGAATGGTTGAGAAACCTTCAAAATCTTCGCAAGTCTGATACTCGAAACCAGTAACTACAAAGGCCTAGGGGAAAAATACACATACCTTTGTAATCGGGCGAGTTTCTACTTTCAGATGCAACAGGAATTTCTCGAGTTCGTCAATCGGTTCGCGAGATATGGGAGTTAGAAGTTAAGGAATGGTTGAGAAACCATCAAAATTTTCGCAATTCTGATACTAGAAACGAATAACTCGAATGACCTAGGGGAAAAGTACACACACCATTGTAATCGGGCAAGTTTCTACTTTCAGAGGCGACAGGAACTTCTCGAGTTCGCCAATCCGTTCGCGAGGCATCGGAGTTTGCAGTTAAGGAATGGTTGAGAAACCTTCAAAATTTTCGCAAGTCTGATACTCGAAACCAGTAACTACAAAGGCCTAGGGGAAAAATACACTTACCTTTGTAATCGGGCGAGTTTCTACTTTCAGATGCAACAGGAATTTCTCGAGTTCCTCCATCCGTTCTCGAGATATGGGAGTTTGAAATTAAGGAACGGTTGAGGAGCCATCAAAATTTTCGCAATTCTGATGCTAGAAACAAATAACTGGATTGACCTAGGGGAAAAGTACACACACCATTGTAATCGGTCGAGCTTCTGCTTTCAAATGCAATAGGAATTTCTCGAGTTCGTTAGTCTGTTCGCGAGATATGGGAGTTTGAAGTTAAGGAATAGTTGAGAAACCATAAAAATTTTCGCAAGTCTGATACTCGAAACCAATAACTGGAATGGCCCAGGGGAAAAGTACACATACCGTTGTAATCGGACAAGTTTCTGGTTTCAGATGCAACAGGAATTTCTCGAGTTCGTCAGTCGGTTCGCGAGATATGGGAGTCTGAAATTAAGGAATGGTTGAGAAACCATCACAATTTTCGCAAATCTGATACTCGAAACCAATAACTACTATGGCCTAGGGAAAAATACACATACCTTTGTAATCGGGCGTGTTTCTACTTTCAGATGCAATAGGAATTTCTTGAGGTCGTCAATCCGTTCGCGTGATATGGGAGTGTGAAGTTAAGGAACGGTTGAGAAACCATCAAAATTTTTGCAAGTCTGATACTCGAAACCAATAACTACAAAGGCCTAGGGGAAAAATACACATACCGTTGTAATCGGGCGAGTTTCTACTTTCAGATGCAACAGGAATTTCTCGAGTTCGTCAATCGGTTCGCGAGATATGGGAGTTTGAAGTTAAGGAATGGTTGAGAAACCATCAAAATTTTCGCAATTCTGATGCTAGAAACGAATAACTCGAATGACCTAGGGGAAAAGTACACACACCATTGTAATCGGGCAAGTTTCTACTTTCAGAGGCGACAGGAACTTCTCGAGTTCGCCAATCCGTTCGCGAGGCATCGGAGTTTGAAGTTAAGGAATGGTTGAGAAACCTTCAAAATTTTCGCAAGTCTGATACTCGAAACCAGTAACTACAAAGGCCTAGGGGAAAAATACACATACCTTTGTAATCGGGCGAGTTTCTACTTTCAGATGCAACAGGAATTCCTCGAGTTCGTCCATCCGTTCGCGAGATATGGGAGTTTGAAGTTAAGGAATGGTTGAGAAACAATTAAAATTTTCGCAATTCTGATGCTAGAAACGAATAACTGGAATGACCTGGGGGAAAAGTACACACACCATTGTAATCGGTCGAGCTTCTGCTTTCAGATGCAACAGGAATTTTTCGAGTTCGTCAATTCGTTCGCGAGATATGGGAGTTTGAAGTTAAGGAATGTTTGAGAAACCATAAAAATTTTCGCAATTCTGATGCCAGAAACGGATAACTGGAATGACCTACGGGAAGAGTACACACACCATTTTAATCGGTCGAGCTTCTGCTTTCAGATGCAACAGCAATTTCTCGAGTTCGTCAATCCGTTCGCGAGATATGGGAGTTTGAAGTTAAGGAATGGTAGAGAAACCATCAAAATTTTCGCTGGTCTGATACTCGAAACCAATAACTACAAAGGCATAGGGGAAAATACACATACCTTTGTAATCGGGCGAGTTTCTGCTTTCAGATGCAACAGGAATTTCTCGAGTTCGTCAATCCGTTCGCGAGATATGGGAGTTTGAAGTTAAGGAATGGTTGAGAAACCATCAAAATTTTCGCAAGTTTGATACTTGAAACCAATAACTACAATGGCCTAGGGCAAAAATACACATACCGTTGTAATCGGGCGTGTTTCTGCTTTCAAATGCAATAGGAAATTCTCGAGTTCGTTAGTCTGTTCGCGAGATATTGGAGTTTGAAGTTAAGGAATGGTTGAGAAACCATCAAAATTTTCGCAATTCTGATGCTAGAAACGAATAACTGGAATACCTAGGGGAAAAGTACACACACCGTTGTAATCGGTCGAGCTTCTGCTTTCAGATGCAACAGGAATTTCTCGAGTTCGTCAATCGGTTCGCGAGATATGGGTGTATGAAGGTAAGGAATGGTTGAGAAACCATCAAAATTTTCGCAAGTCTGATACTCGAAACCAATAACTACAAAGGCCTAGGGGAAAAATACACATACCGTTGTAATCGGGCCAGTTTCTACTTTCAGATGCAACAGGAATTTCTCGAGTTCGTCATTCCGTTCGCGAGATATGGGAGTTTGAAGTTAAGGAATGGTTGAGAAACCATAAAAATTTTCGCAATTCTGATGCTAGAAACGAATAACTGGAATGACCTAGGGGAAAAGTACAAACACCGTTGTAATCAGTCGAGCTTCTGCTTTCAGATGCAACAGGAATTTCTCGAGTTCGTCCATCCGTTCGCGAGATAGGGGAGTTTGAAGTTAAGGAATGGTTGAGAAGCCATCAAAATTTTCGCAATTCTGATGCTAGAAACGAATAACT